>NW_024039413.1:50000-402424 GCF_016077235.1 Cyprinodon tularosa | reverse complement strand
ATTATAACGGCTATTTCACGCGGGGGACAATTTACTGCCACGTTTTCCTGAGTTTTTGAATATGCGAAGTCCCCGTAAAATGCGCTCGAAATGCCAAAAGAACCGAAATAATAATAATAAGAAACTTTCGAAATACAATAGGCTCTTGCAGCCTTCGCTGCTCGGGCCTAATAATAAGAAACTTTCGAAATACAATAGGCTCTTGCAGCCTTCGCTGCTCGGGCCTAATAAAAAGAAACTTTCGAAATACAATAGGCTCTTGCAGCCTTCGCTGCTCGGGCCTAATAAGAAACTTTCGAAATACAATAGGCCTTCGCAGCGCTTTGCTGCTCGGGCCTAATAAACGGTACAGGAACAATAGGCTCTCGCAGCGGTGAGCTGCTCGGGCCTAATAATAAACATTACAGATACAATAGGCTCTCGCAGCGCTTAGCTGCTCGGGCCTAAAAAGCTGTTTCGGAGAAACATCAAAGTGGGAATGCTTTTGCTGAATGAAAAAAGCTGAAATTAACTGCAGAACATATAAAAATGTGATAGGAAGTCATTAGAAACTTCAAACTGCAGAAAACAATTGAATCATCTGAAGATTTTATAGGGTAGAAACATCTGGCAGTAAAATGGCAGAAACAAACTCATCTTAAAAGCTGCACAGTCAAACCATACATGATATCAAAAAATGTTGATCAGCATAAAGAAAACAGTGTCATCATTTGAGGATTGAAAATTTACAAACCTATGTGCAAGACTAACCATGAGAAGCAGAGGAAGGACAGAGAGAGAAGCTTATAGAAAGAGAGCTAATACCACTTAAGGAGCTGAATTTATAAAAAAAAAAAACTAACCTGCATAATACGAGCCGCTGTGGTGATGAAAGCACAGTTGGCAGGCTTAGGCTGCATGTTACTAGGTTAGCAGATGCTTTATTACAGTGTAAATCTTAGAGCCTTATTAAGAAATGTAAACTGAGGTGTGTGGTCAACAGGCCTTGGTAGTGTAATTTGAAGAAATTGGTTGACTTTGGGTCATAGCTACAAGCCATACTGCACAATGAATGAGTGTGCATAAGGAAGAGGCTTTTATTTTGTAGAGTCCCTTTAGTCTTATTTTGAAAGTCTATCATGGATGTGTGTCAAGGGAAGGGTCATGCCCAGCAGTGATATAGAATCCATTTCTAAATATGAAATCACTGGTTTTCCATGTTATTGGGTGAATAGATAATATATTAGAGCATAAATGGGAGACTTTTATTGTGAAATTCGCTCTGGGGTATGTTGTGAAAAGGTCCCTAGAGTCTAATAGAATCAAGCTGGTAGAGTTTGGGTCATAATTCTGAGCCATTTGCATCAATTAATACACAAGTATAATATAGAGGCTTTTATTTTGTAGGGTCACTGGAGTCTTATTTTGAAAGTCTAGCAGGGTTGTGTGTTGAGAAAAGGGTCAGACCCAGCAGTGATACTTGATGACTTTTCAATCCTTAAATCACTCTTTCCCCCTGTTATTAGGGCAGTAGATAAAGTGGCAATGGGAGGCTTTTATTTTGAAATTTTCCATGGGGTATGTTTTGAAAACCCCCTGGAGTCTCATTTTTAAAAAAGTGGTTGAGTTTGGGTCATAATGTTGAGCCATATGCTGGGAAAAAAAATATGAGTTTAATTTAGGGGCTTTTATTTTGAAGGGTCCCCGGAGTCTTATTTTGAAAGTCCATCAGGGTTGCGTGTGAAGGGAAGGGTCATGGTCAGTAGTCATATTGTATCCACTTCCTAATGTTAAATCAGTGTTGTCTCCCTCCATTAGATTAAAATGTGCTGTTTAAATTGGTGGAGGTAAAATCCTTTGAAGCACGGTTACCTTGACAACGCTTAACGAGCCTGTCAGTGAGAGAGAGAAACACGCTTCACTTTCGTTCCTTTCCTCTCAGGCTTTTTTGAATGGGAATATCAGCTCCGAACAAAAGACTGCTGAAGACAAACAGTAAATGGTATCTAAAAAATTCTTTCAGTCTAAGCGACAGCTATCCTTTGTCTCCAATTGGGGTAACTTTCATGGCTGTAGCTCATTCACAACCTTAATGGGAAGGAGAAATATAAAGGTTTATAAATCCTGCTGGTCTCATTAAATAACATGCAGCAACATGGTAGAGCAGAACGCTCAAAAGCAAAACTTTCCCTGTGAACAAACGAGTGGTGAGCTAAAACCGTAAAAGGTAGTCAAAAAATTCTTTCACCGTTGGCGTCAGCCATCCTTCGGGTTCGATTGTGCCAGCTTTCATGTTTCTACTAAAAACTATTTGGCCACGGTGACGATGTAAAAATGTGCATTTTCTGAGTTTGAGGATTTTTCTCAGAATCAGCGTTTTCCTATGCCCGAACAAGTCAGCTAAAAAGCTAAACCATAAATGATATTGAAGAAATTCCTTCAATGTGAGTGCTAGAAGGTTCTGAAGATGTTGTATACCAAGTTTCATGTTAGTACATCAAATAGTTAATAAATGGGAGCGATACGAAAATATGTATCGTTTTGGATTTTGTCTGTGATTTTTGGAAAATCTCTCATTGGATTTCTATTGGGGAAGTGTGGACTTCTTCATGGTCTGGGCCAAACTGTCGGAAAACCGTAAATGCCACACAAATGAGGGTTATATTTCCTGAATCCTGACAAAAATCCCTACGTTTCGATGTATAATTTATTTCAATTGAGTTAAAAATGAGGGACTGAGAAGAATTTGTTCGGAAAAACCAGAACAGCTCAAAAGCTAGAGCACGCACTCTAGCAGTTGAAGAATTCCGTCCATAGACTTCCATTATAAATCTGAAAATCTTCAAAATTTCTTTTAAAGTTTGAAGCTTCACTGAAGCAAAACTGTAAAAGTTAGCAGAAAGCCGAGTTAAACAGTAATAGCAGAAAGATACGGAAACATTTTAAAAGTTGAATGGTGTTTCTAGCTGAAAGTATGCTGAAGTAGTTAAAGGTCAAAGATGATGAAGGTTTAGCTGAATTTTGCTGAAATCTAAGAATTCTACATGCATTTCAATGGGACAAAAAAAACGCAGAAAAAGCTGAATAACGCGAAAACTACCAAAAATATCTTTACCAAAAGACATAGCAGAATTCTCCTGAACGAGCTGAACGTTTTGATACCAAAATTGTTGAAATCCGTTGAAAACTGCGGGACTAGTTAGAGTCAGAAAAATTTAAAGTGAACAACAATAAGTGGGAATGCATAAGCATTCCCACTTGATGATCTGGCCCCGATAGCTGGGCTGAACCGTATATATAGCAGAGGGAGCAGGTGAATAAGATCAATGATAATTAGAGAGCGGGGAGGGAACGGCAGGTGAATGAAGCGAGTAATCAGATCAGCTTCTGGGGCTGCGATCATGACGAAAGAAGCTTTGATTTAATTTAAAGGGCTAACAACGCCTACGGTTCTACACGTTATATATCTGGGACTGTTCCAATCCTGTGTGTGGGAGGGAGGGATGTTCAGCAGAACCTTCCAGGCTGATTGGAAGTACTGTGACCCGATGCCCCCCTACCAAAGTTTGGTTTCAGCCAATGATGGTAACAAATGAAATAGCAGCACAGGCCAAGAGAAACCGCATCATTTCAAGCTTGTAACGCTCTGTGGATTCGGACAGAACAGGTGTGATAGCAGCTGCTAAGCAAACATCCTCCTGAGCTGCCATGTTTTATTCGGCTGTTTCATAGTAATATGCCCCACCTTAAAATAAAATACTGTAAATTGGTTGACTGAGCGGTTGAAACAGGAACGGTATAAGATGGATTCCCATGAATTTGTGAAAGCACAAATGTTGCAAGAATTCAGCTGCTATGTGGCTCATCTAGATACCAAACCTTTGCTGGGAAAATATGATGACTAGCACATAGCTCAACTCTTCTTTCTTTTTCATTTGTTACAATGTTACCCAATGCTTTCTTGATCATTAGCATCTCAGACCCAAATGATACATCTGAAGTGTTGCCCTCTAACGGGACGTGTATTTAATGGCCTGCAGCTCTATTAGGTTTGGAGAGAAAAATGGAGAAAGCTGCACCTGTCGACCAATCAACACACGGCTACATTTAAGGTCATCCTAAATGTTTATTAGTGCAGATTTTATCCTCAATGATGTGAAACAGAGTTGGAGATTAAATAGTGCATCATGTTGGCCACACTGCCTCATATTCAGGTTATTTGGATGATTTGTTTTTTTCTTAAGAATGTTAAACATTATAGATTAACACAACTTTAAACATCTTTTTCATCTAAAATAGATCATTTTTAACTCTGTAGTTGGAAAAGGCGGATTTAAAACAGTGGGGATTGTTTAATAAAATTGATCAAATGAAATTGTGAATTTAAAAATTGTGGGTATGTTTGTGTATAATATCCTTTCCTAAAGCAACACTGTGTAACTTTCAGTCACTAGGGGTGCTAGACCTGTAACTTCCAGGTTTAAAGGAAAAGTCGGGTCATATTCAGAATTCAAACTTCTGAAATTAATTAAAAATTATTCCATCCTGTTCTATAAATAATGTGTTTTTAATTAAGAGTAATTTTCATGTGAATGTGCTTTACTGGAGGCATCCATGTTTGTCAAAGAACACTACTGCCACCTACTGGTTAGTGACGTCACGGTGCGGTATCGGCTGTTGATCAAGTCCCAGTGCTGTATCTGGTGTTTGTCACAACGCGCTATTATCCAAGTCATCTTGAAATCATTCTTCTTCCAAATGTTGGCTACATATTACGGGTTTTTTCTCTGGCCAGAAGTTCGATGGCAAATCCTCCCTCTTCAAGTTGGCGATCCAACGACAACTTTGGTGTTTAAGGAGATCTAAGACCTCTTTATCCAGTCACATGACCCATTCATAGACGCACTGCAAAAAATCTGAATCTAGATAAGTCATTCTTTCTTAAAATAAGTGCATTTGTTCTTGAATTGAGGAGGTAAAAGAGACATTTTGCCAATGGAACAAGTCAATTTACACTTAAAATAAGAAAACACAATTGCATTGTCTTATTTCAAGTGCATATTATCTAATTATCTTATTTTAAGAGTAAAAATACTCATTCTATTGGCAAACTATCTCATTTACCTGCTCAAATTAAGGGTGAATACACTCAATTTAAGAAATTTTTACTTATTTCTAGATCGTTTTTGCAGTGCGGATCCATCACTCTCAGGTAAAGGCGAGTTTTTTAGAAGAGAGGCCAGCAAAGAGCATCAATATTTTGACCTTTTTTTTTTTTTCTTCTTAATTCCCCCTGCAATTTTTTCCACTAATTGAAATGTCTTTAAATCCACATTAACATGAATTCAACAGACTGTAGTTAACAGATAAATGGAGGCAGAAGATGTCTTTCAGTCATCAATGCTCACATTCAGCGACACACAGGAGCTCTTTCAAGCTGGGCACTGTTTCATTCACAACACCTGTCCCATCAACCAGGAATCAGAAATACTTTAATAATCCCAGGGAGAAATTACTTGAAATAATAAACCCCTCAGCTAATTTATCTCAAATTAAGCTAATGTTTGGGTTTGAGGTTTGCAGTGCTTTTACATCATCCCATGATGATTGGTGCAGCAGGGTCACCGATTTATACACCATGTACAAAAAGTTGGTTAATTTAGCTGAATTTTTTAATCTTTTTCTTTAAATTATTTTATTTTGACATGTTAGCAGATTTAACATTTTGCTTTATTCTGTAATTCCAAGTTTTTTTTTTATGTTAATGACCTCAGACTGCTGTTTGTAGAAAGGTTTAAACTCTTTTCTTTGTTTAATTGGAAGTAATTTTTTTGCTGATAAAGTTCTGTCAAAAAAAAGGAAAGAAAAAAAAACGGATCACACTACATTTTTTGGAGAAAACCTAGAACTAAGGTCTGTCATTGAAAAGCTTTGCTTTATCCCTTTGGTTTAACCTTGTTGGAGGAGAAACCTAAACTAAAAGTCAGTGGATTTAGTCTCATTTTTAGTTTCCATTGTGTCCAACCCTTTTTCATCACTGGCTTCCTGTTTTTGGCTCATGTTAGTTTCACATCAGACGTGATTTCAGCAGCAAAAAAAAAGCACCTGCTGCTTAATTTTTGATGCTAGTCCACATTAAGGTCAGACGCATGTCAAGAACAGTAAAGTGATTTAGGCGTTAATAAACAGTTTCAGAGGAGTGATCATAGCGCTGTGCATCAGCAGTGCTGTTTCCGTTGCCCTGCCAGCTCCCAGATCAGCTTCTCTGATTGGCTGATGTGCTGCGTTCGAGCTGCAAAAGTTAAATTTTTCCAACTCCAGCAGCTGCTGCTTCTGAATCGTGCACACGCCTCAGAAGCTCATGAGCTTCAGCTTCTCAGATACACCAAAATGCACGGCTTCCGCTGCTCAAATCACGTCTGGTGTCAACGTAGCATCAGATTGTAAAAATGCTGGCGCCCTGCCCCACCGGTACGGTACTCTTGTATTACAGCTGACCTGTTTTATTCTAGAATGCAGAATTTAACCCAGATATGAGACCAGCTCCTTACTTTGGCCTCAGTACAGCAGGATCTCTTCTCCTGTGTGACGGATCCTGCACCTGTTTGTAGCCAAACGCCATAATCAGCTGGATCGCTGGGCCTTTGGTCACTGAAGTTTTATTGTTGTTTACTAGATAGTCTTATAGAATACCTTAGATGATCCTCTTGGTGAATTAAGAGGGCTTTAACTAAATAAAAGCTAAGTATTTCAAATATTAAATCTGTGCAGTTTTATTTTGTTAAAGTCGTAGGGAAGCGGCTGTTCCAACCGTTGCATTTCTGAACTCTCCCTAGTGGTGCCCGACTTCTACACGAGTACATAAAGTGAATGTGATGGGGTCGATTATCAAGAGGGCGGGATTGTTGCGGCGGAAGGTTTGCAAGCAAGTTTAATTGTGGCCGGTGTCTCTGAAGCATCTTGCTAACCAGTTAGCAACTTAGTGCTAGCAGGTTCTCAATGGGAAATTCCATTGGGACCAAGTAGCACTAAATTGGTGACTTAGAAACGACGCTGTCAAGGAACGCTATGGACAGCGGAAACATGCAAGAGGAGGAGAGTTTAGTGTCGGAGGTCGTGGATGAGTCTCCTCCGTCATCCATTTTTTATTTAGAGGAGGAAAGCGGGGACGAAGATGTTGTGGAAGAGGACGCCAGGGCGGCAGAAGCTTGGTTTGGTGTAGAAGGCTTCCAGCCGTACATGTTTGAGCCCTTGCCTCGCAATGCTGCCAGTTCTGTTAGCTCTACGCCTGCCCAAGACACAGACGTCCATCCCCGTGAACACTGGGACGCAACTCAATGGGAAAGGAAAGGATTCTGATTTCAACTGTTGCGTATATTAGCTGCGACATATGAATCAAGATGCTATGACAGAAAGAATTTGATTGACAGATGACCGTTGATATATGATTGGCTGAATTAAGGTGTTCAGGCTGATGGATAACTAACTGGCCTGCAGAAGATAATGGAAAAACAGATTTTAAGACAGAAAAGAAATGTTCTAAATTTTGGGCCAGTATGGTCTGATAAAGATTACATTTATATACATGTTTAAGCCAGAATGATTTGAAAAATAAATATGACTTCCCTACGACTTTAAGTAAAAATTTGCTTGTTTAAAGTAGGTCATTTGAAAAGATAAGGGTCTATTTTTTTCTGCTATAATTAACAGAGGAAATGTGGTGTGTTTTCATTGTCCTCCTGCAGCAGCATCAGTTGGGTTTATTAAATTTGTGATAAAATGATGGCGCCTGTCTTTGCTGCAGTGGTTCTCTTTTCTTTATGTTGCTGCTGCTTTAAGATCAGAATGGCAGTTAAAAAAAGAACAGACAAATTCAGCACTGAACAAACTGGAAAATAAAAATAAAAGTGGTGAAATTTTAAAGATCAGAAATATAATAAGATCCAAACTGCTTCTTGGTCAAGTGTTTGTTGTTGTTTTTTTGTCTGAGATTGAAAGAGTCTGTCTGTTGGTGGTGCATCTGTCTGTACGCGGCGCGAGAACATCAAGAAGTGACAGAAACCTGAGTGGAAAGAATGAGTTGAGTCAGTTTAAAGGTGATCAGTAATGATATGACCTCTCAGATGTTTGCAGATTCATGCCTGGTTTTGTAACAGTGCATCATCAGGGCAGATGTTGAAAACAGGAAGTAGCTGAACATGACTGCCTTCAGCTTTTTTTGTGTTGCTGCGTGTTTTCTCCACCTCTGGTGTTATAAAGTCCATCGGTTCTATAGAGGAACTTGAAGGCGCTCTTTGGTAGGCTGGGGCGTGGTTGGATGGGGATTCTGAGTGTAAATATTGTAGGGAGGAACCGGTTAATCCGATTAATGTTGAAATAATCCTCAGTTTAGTAATCAAATAATCATTAAAGGGCAAAATGACTCTAAAACGTTTCTTTTTTAGATTAAATGTATTGAGAGTAGCAAACCAGAGGTGTTTAAGTGCAAACTTAAAAAGACTTTAAGAACAGGTTCAACGACAAACATGCATAGACGTATCAGAGCTGTCCATTGGTTCCGACTGGCTTTGGTTCTGGTTGACCTTTGCTCTTTAGTACTCTGCATAGCTCTATTTTATTTGCATAACTTAACCTACTGATGTTTAAAACAAAAAATCCAGAATGCATTTAATTAGTGAGCATTTCCTCTGCAGTTTGCTCTTTTTTAATGTCCGGTCACCAGAGGGCTGAGCTTTACACATGCTGAAGCCTCTTTGTTTTAGATGCAGATGCAACATTAGCTACAGATTTGAAAGCGCACTGAATCAGAGTGTACATTTTCTGATATTTTAAAAAGGAAAAGCATCATTTTATTAATGGTTTACGTTTCACGTCTTTTATAAATTAATAATGTTTCTACACCGCTAGAGAGAATTCAGAAATGCATACGTTGGAACAGCCGCTTCCCTACGACTTCAATAATGTTTCTAACAGATGTCATGTGCTCTAAAAGATCTTATTTTGTTTCCTTTAGCTTTGTTATTAATTTATTGACATTAATAACAAAAGAAAAGATGGCGGCCTTGTTAGTGAAATGCCTCGCAAAAGAGCAGAACTTCTACCGTATGTGAAGTAGGGGTGTAAATAATAATCTATTCATGTTTTTTTTTTTTCCTCCGGTCTATTTTTATCCATTTGCTCCTGGGCGTAATTCTCCTCCCGTGCTGCGGTGGCGCTAAACCTATTTTGCCCTCCTACCTCGCTTCCTGGTTATACTCTTACAGCAGTGTGTTGCAGTGAGCTTGACGCAGACATTTTTACATTATGCTCAATATTGAAGCGTGGTCTGTGCTACACGCTGTGGGTCTAGATACGGCCGAGGAAGTGGGGGCGAGTTTAGTCCGACGACGGAGGGACATGAGGGCCAAAAAGTGCGGAGATCCAGGTGGAAAAAGGCTCCCAGCGTTCTCTCTTCATGAGTTGTTTTCCGTCATAAAAACAAAACAAGCCGGCCTCCTGTCTGCGGTCAGCTACAATCTGGGAGAGGAGCAGCGGAGCGTCTGCAGAGGGGGCGGGACGTCTGGACCCGAGGTATTGCATTGCACTCATTGCACTGATTATGTGCAGTATTTTTGCAGTATTTTTTGATGCAACTTTTCTACTTCTGTTATTTGCTGTTGTTTCTCAAAAAAAAAATGCATAACGATATTTCAGCTTTCATTTATTAAAAAAAAAAATTAATCGAATCAAATCGTATCGTGGTGTATTCTTGAGTATCAAATAATCGAATCGTTGGGTCAGGAAATCGATACTGAATCAAATCGCCATGATGGATGTGATTTACACCCCTAATGTGAAGGACGGTTAGCCAATTAAACACAAGCAGCAGCCTGTGAATTAGATTTCTCTACTTCCTCTGTCACTCAAAGTGTGTCGCTTGCTTGTCGTCATCTTATCTGACATGAAACCCTTTCCTGACATGTTTAACCAAAGCTCACTTGCTGTTATCTTATCTAACGGTGCACCTTACCTTATCTTTTTTTTTTTTTTTTTTGCATTTCGGCTCATCATGGATGTACGGAAGAGGATTAGGGCCACTGGGAAAAAAAAGTTAAATCATTTTTAAATTTTATTTCAATTTATGTTTCAATTTAACATGGGGAAAAAAAGTCAGAATTTTGACTTTTTTCTCAGGATTCTGACTTTAATCTCAGAATTGTGGATCTTAATGTAAATGGGCACCATGAAGGAAGAGATGTGGAGCACTCAGCTTCACTGACAAAGACGTGAGTTGTTTGAGGTGGCCAGTGACACATTGGTGGAAAATGACGGAATTAGGCAACTTTTTACGTGGCCGAGGGGTCCCCTCATTAATGGAGGAGCAGAAGGTGATTAAAACAAGAGAGCTAGTCTCTAAAACAGACATGGCTATGGCTTGATACTAACATGTTTGTTAGCTGTCAGAGTTCTGAGAAAAAAGTCAGAATT
Source organism: Cyprinodon tularosa (assembly GCF_016077235.1). NCBI lineage: Eukaryota > Metazoa > Chordata > Actinopteri > Cyprinodontiformes > Cyprinodontidae > Cyprinodon > Cyprinodon tularosa. The sequence continues at coordinate 391,978 of NW_024039413.1, read as the reverse complement.
CTGACTTTTTTTTCCCATGTTAAACTGAAATAAAATTTAAAAATCAGTTTAGTTTTTTTACTTTTTTTTCAGTGGCCCTAATCCTCTCCCGTATGGATGCCTGCATGCTGTGCTGGGGATGGACTCAGTGTGTATGGTTCAGCTGGCATGTAGTGTGTCTCACAAAGGGTGCTGACCTCTTTACACTGAACAAGATGCTTTTTTTTTTAAATACATGAGAAGCACATTAGCAGCTGTTTCTCTTAAACTTAGTTTATTGGGAATCTTTGTAACCCTAAAGCGGGGAAAACGCTGTGCAATTTTTGTCCGTCTGTCTGTAAACAGCAGCTATATTAATACCACAATCAAATAAATCTCTTTATGCAGACCGGGTGCATCGCTGCCCCCCCTCAGGACACTGGCTTGTGCATCATTTCATGGGCATTACGCAGCCGTGCGTTGTGCATAAGTTAGGCTGTCGTTGCACATAAGTTCTGGACTCGTTATGAATACTCTATGTATACGCCCAAAATTGTAAAATACATGGTAAGTTCAGCGTATGCCAGCGTTTTAGGAGATTCTGGGACGTCAGGCATACGCTCTCATAGAGCCCTAATCCTTTACGATCTTATATCATCATCGCACACCCCTATGGCCCAGCCACAGCAAAGATACAAAAAACAAAGGCAGTATAGATGCTATATCAGAAAACAACTTAAGAATATCTCTAGGTCCATAGAAGATACTAATCTTATAGATAATGTTATTTATGTAAAAAACAGGTTACTTTGAATGTATTTGAAGTGATGTCAAAAACTGTTTTTACTGCTAATTTAAGACATAAACCTTTAGTACCAGAGGCTTTCTTCCATTCATGCTGTATTCAGCTCGTATAATAGGCAATAATTTATAGTCAGTTATCCAAAATGTTATGACACACACACTTTCCTCCATCAGCTAATGGATGTGAGCAGGATGCAGCGACTCAGCACCCTGCAACAGCATAACACACTTTATTTATGGTGGTTTAAACTATCTGTTGCTCTTAATCGTCCTGTCCGCATGCATTATGTGTCACTATTGCCTCGTCCTCTGACTCGACCTTTTTTTATTTATCTATTAATAGCATCTTCTTTTAGAATCGGGGATCTCACGCTGTGGCCGAGCTGCTCTGGACGTCTTTGTCCTGCCCACGCCATTGGAGAACCGCTTTCAGATTTCAGCAACTAAGAAGTACTTCAATGGCCTTTGTTTTACTCCCAAAGGTGCAGAAGGCACCCAGTTTGTCCGTTTCCTTGTTCTTTCCTCACCAGCTCCTAGAGGACAGAACGTCTTTCCTCGTGTCCCGTCTGGCACTGCTGTAAGTGTCTGACTGTGAGTGAGAACCACGGTCCATCCGCTTGACAATGCAAGCTGGGCTACAGAACAACAATTTCTTCCAAGAATGTCTCAGATTAGCAGTTTGTGTGACACATTGCAGCATACAGGCAGGATGATGTGTGTCTCACTGTGAGCTCATTCTGTGGTTATGTGGGTCTGATGGGAAGGATCGGGAACAAAGCTGTTCCTATAGTAGCGTGCAGCGACGCAGGCCTGGGCACGCACGTTCTTGGAAAATAGGTGCAGCTTTTTTTTTCGTTGTCACAAACTCATCGCTTTTATTGAAACGATGAGTCCTAAGCTCTGTGTGCTGCTCTACAATGAAATGATTTGAACTAAGAAAGAATTTCTGCTTTAAATCTGCACTGAGGGACACGTCCACCCTTTAAAGATTGAGTAATTAAACAATTTTATTTTGAACATTCAGTCATTCCTTAATTAACTTCCCTATAATCCATAATGTTATGTTGGTCCTTAATGGTTTCAATCAATAAAGTGGAAAAAAAGTTAAGATACAAAAAACACGTCAAGAACTGTGAGAAAAGATGAATTGTAGGTTTATTCTTTTGTCACGATTTAAAAGATTAATAAAGCTCCTTTATCTGCAACAGAGGAGGAGAAAGGAGGCAGTTTAGACATTTAATTAAACATTAACCGCTTCCTGATTCTTTTTTATTGTGAGATTTAAAATAAAAATCTGCAAAGAAATGTGAAGTTGATGCGAAGTCTGCAATGCTTGTTTCTACTAAGGTGACCATTGGATACCTGCCTCCATTCCCCTCTTCAGTTATTTGTAAAATAATCAAAGGCTTATCTGGCTAATAATGAAACAAACGGTCCGACCCAGACTGAAGCTGACGGTTAAAGCCGGGCGTACAATCGTTGCACGAAGCTACAGCTCAAACTGAAAGACGAAACCAAAAGTTTTAAAAGTTCAAATCACCGCTCATGATGTTTGTTCTCCCACTGTGTGACCCGACGCTCTGATGCGATCTACCTGCTCAAACTTTACATCTAAAAACCACGTCGGACTTAGCTCCACAGTGAGATAGCGCTACTCGGACTCGTCTATCCGGAAGCCAAACGAGTAAAAGAGGACTATGAAGCTCACTAGAGTGAAACGCGCTGCCTTGGCAATTTGTGCAATTTTGTGCTGAAAGCCCTAAAAAGAAAAGGAGACGACGTATTTGGACAAAGACATGGCTGAGCTAACATGGCTACTATAGTCTGTCAATTTTACAGAAAGAACTCCATTTCACTCATTGCATCCCCGCCATGATTCTGTGATTTCATCTGAGATGAAGAAAAATCATCCTTGTTTGCCCACTGAGCGATTTGCCCATGACCCCCTGATGGCGGCCGACTGGATTCCAAACATGTTTGATTTTCTCCTGACCTCACGATTCCTGATTGGGAGGGGGTCGTTAGAGGCTGATCGCCCCTCGTTACCCCCTATAACAGGGGTCCCCAACCTTTTTTAAACTGAGAGCTACTTCATCGGTACCGTGTCAAGTGAAGGGGCTACCAATACTGACCTTTGAACTACAAGGGTCAGAGCTTACCAATAAACATATTTGCAATGCTTTATTTAATTAAAATATTCTCATTTTTAAATATGTAGAAGTGTCAGTGTGATTACAAAAGTAGAGCAACAGAGTAAAATAACTTTTTAGAGGCAGCTCATTGGAAGGTTGTGCTAGTTTTAGAACAGGCTTGAGGGCACCACATGTGGTCCCTGGGGGCTACCTGGTGCCCGTGGGCACCATGTTGGTGACCCCTGCCCTATAAAGTACATGACGTACAGTCAAAATAAATCGTACAGTGTACGCCCGGCTTAAAGGAGTCATCAACCAGAATCTCTACAACAAGTGGGGTGTGAATTTGCAAGAATTTGGCAATTAGTTTCACGATTCTGCTAACTAGTGGCTTGGGGTTTAAGAGTTATATAAAGGTAAACAAAAAAGGATGTTAAGCTTTAAATTTTTGTCATCTAAGATCCAGTTGGACATATTTTGGATCAGTCCTTTTTTGGAATATCAGGATATTAGGTATTTTGAATCGACTTTTCTAACAGCCCCACTAACAATCCACTGTCTGTAGCTCATCAACGAGGAAATCATGATCTGAAAATGAACAGAGCTTGAGTTATTTTGCACGAACCAGATCCACATTTACGCTGTTAAAAACCCCCCCAAAAAACTAAACAGATTTCCCATTGATCGCACTATTGGACATGAGGAGCTATACTTCATGAGTGACATAAGTTCTTTTTCCTATTGTTGTCTTAAACTGTGTAGCAATAATGTGAAATAAGTCTTTTAATTTAGGTTTTTTTTTTATAATTGATAAATTTCTTTCCCTTATTGTTATAATATTATCACACTGTAATTGTGAACATTTTCTGCTCTTAGGGCCTTAAAAAACGTGCCAGAATTTGTGTCATTTTCCTAATGTTGTTATGAAGCCTGCAATTTGCTCAAAGTAGAAACCTAGAGTCTGCAAAATAGATTAGTTAAATTTAAAAAAATGGCGTTAATGTGTTAGATTTCTGTTGCTGCGATGCTGCAGGATTGATCCTTGAACGGCAGCACTGTGGTACCGGCTGCCGGCCTGAATACTGCACACTTCCTCTCACTCTGTCCCTGCTGGTTCTCCGTTAACAGCTTGGCGTCTCACTGAAAAGTCTGATTGTTTAGCCAGGGAGGTTTGAAAAAAAGTGGTGGAAAAAAAGTGCACATCTTTGCCATCAGAACTTTAGATATAGGTCTTGATGACGTGATGAAGGCTGCTCATTAAATAGACCTAATTTTAGTGGATTGTACCAATTTGAAACAACCCAAACGGAAAATATTCAGTGTTAGGTCAAAGTATGATGGCCTATTAGCAGCATCACTTACTTTGATGTTGTTTATCCCTGTTTTATGGGGACTTTTCTTTGACTTCTATTCATCTGTTTAGCCTAAAGGCTGATTTATACTCAGAAACCAGGTTGTCTGCGTGTGTCGCAGTGAACACCTATGTGCCCCCGCCCTTCTGCAGACACTCTGCTGCACCTCTCTAAAATTGTAAATGACCACAGACAGGAGGCCTCTGATTGGTCATCCGCTCTACTCTTTGCATATTTCCTGTTTGCTACCTACCGACTCATAAAGTTGGACCCGCTAGAAGAGCGAGGCGCGCGAGAACGCTGGCACCCTTTTTCCACCTGGATCCCCGCTCTTTTTGGCCCTCATGTCCCTCTGTTGTCGCACAGACTTGCCCCCACTTCCTCACCGCCTCGGCCGTATCTAGACCCACAGCTAGTTCGTGATTTTCCCCCTTTTGCGTTTTGGAATAAACATATCGCAGACCATGCTTCAATATTGAGTATAAATCAAAAATGTCTGCATCATACCTGCAACATGCTAACTGCGACACACTGCTGCTGGAGGATAACCAGCCCTTAAGTCATGGCAGGCTACGTGTCATTCTGTAAATAATACTGTGTTTAACTTTTAGGTAACGGGACAACATTGTTAGTTTGATGATTTGCTTCCACCTCTGATTCATAAGCAATTAGAGCTATGCCTCTGGCGCCTTAGCACCGGGTGTTTTGTGAACAGTCCCGATGTTGCACCTGTAACACAGGGCTCAATGTTAACCATCACCCGAACTCCCGGGGCAAGTAGTTTTTATTGTCGGGAGAGTACAAATTTCATTGCGTTTGACCGCCGGGCAAGTGCAATCATCCCCAAAAAAAAAAAAATATTTATAACTCCAAATTACTTTAAAAACACTAACATTCGATGAAAACGACCCACAAGCGTTGCTGGCTCTATTTTTGTTGTATTGTACACATTCTCGCCTGATTTTGAAAAAGCCGCGTGATTTCTTTTAACAGGTATAAGACGCATTAACCCCCCAAAATGATTCCAGTTTAAAGATTTTCATCAAAAAACAATCAGATTTGTTTCTACTGTATTTAGGGATGCACGATATAATCGGCCCCCTATCGGTATCGGCCTTAAAACGGAATATCGGACATCGGCCACCCCACCGATATTTGATCAGCTTCTGAGTTTCTAAAGTCTAAAAAAAAAATACTACTTCTTCTTCCTCAAAAACTTATTTTTTACAGACTTAAAAACTTCTAAAGACGAGGGAAAAAATATTGATACATTAAAATATCCCAATATCTTCATATGCTGATATATTGCCATTTAAAAACACCATATCAATCTCTTTTACTAATGAAATATTGCTATATGTCATCGTTATGCTACGAAATCCCCCGAAAATTCACCAAATGTTGCCATATTTTTATATGTTGATATATTGACGCGGTATCGATCTATTTTACTAACAAAATCTCACAAGAATTTGCAAAATATCACGAGAGTTTGTAACAGAACGATGAAATTTCCCGAGATTTTGAAAGTAAAATAGATCGATACCGCGTTTTTAAAAATCAATTTGATATCAGCATATGAAAATATATTTGAGTATATTATTTTTCAAATTTCAGAAATGGATAACAAAACTGCTATTTTCAATGACTACTTATTTTTGTCCAGCTTTAACATCGGTATCGATATCTGTTATCGGCTACGTGAGTTTTAAAATATCGGCATATCGGATATCGGCCAAAATCCCAATATCGTGCATCCCTAACTGTATTCCATCCAATCGAATCATCCAGCACGACCTGACAATGAGTGAAAAGAAAAAGGAAACTAAAAAAACTGATTATTTGTGCACATGTGGTGCCGCGACTGCACAACTACGGGCCCCGCAGGCACTGATGCCTCATCCATTACTCATACAGGTTAATCATCTCATCATCTCAAGAAATCAATAAATGTTTTTTCGTAATATCGAGATAACTATTTTATTGTTAATGGTTTAACCGTGATAACGAGATAGTTATTACCCCATTTACACTACCCTCGAAAAACCGTGCTGAGACCGGTCCGAGCTCAGTAACTGAGATAACTTATCGTGTGTAAATGGAAAGCAAACTGAACCGAACCGAGCTAGACACAACCGGACCGAGCTAACTGCAGACCAGTTCCAGAGGTGGGCTCGGCTCGGTTTTTCCCTGGCTCGGTTCTCTGGTAACAAGAGCGCATGAGCAGAACGCGTCATCTCCGTCTGGCTGCACATCCCCATTCACACTCCATTCCAGTAGTTGGCGGTAATGCCCCTCCGGAAGTTGCTTGCCAACCAACACAAAACAGAAGAAGAAGAACAACTTCTTCTTCAACTATAAACAACAATGGAAATCTCCACGCAACATTTTAAATAATGGCATTTTAAATAATAACACCGAAGTACAGCAATAATAATCAAGCATAACTTTCTGAATGTGACGGGCGCAGCCATTTTGATTTGCTTGATCCCCTCCTTCTTCGTCTTCTTCTTCTTGTGTTTTATGGCGGTTGGCAAACAACTTTTGGTGCATTACCGCCACCAACTGCTTGATTTCCTCCTTCAATACTGGCAGTAATACCGCAGCTCGTCACTAGGAGGCGAGGAGTCGAGGAACCGAGATAGCGTGATGTGTAAACGGTCGTCAGAACCGAGCTCGGCCTGGTTAACTGATCCGAGCTCGACCGGTCTGGGCATGGATCGGTTTTTCAAGGGTAGTGTAAATGGAGCTATTGTCTTTATCTTGAGAAGGCAAAGGAAAAAAGACAGTGAAGTATGGCCGCTCTCGGCTTCCGTACTTTTCTATCCATTTAAAAGTATTATCTGTTTAATTTGAGGTAAAATCTTGATCATATACTATCCATCTAACTTTAACTTTTTTTTTCTTTTTTTTGACCAGGGCTTAAGTGCTGTTTCTGAACATAGATTATAGATATAGATATTTCCCATTGCTGCTATCAAGGGGAGATCATTGCTGGTTCATTCAGTCTCCTTCCCCTTTCCTGTGTAGGCGGAGTCACACATCTCCAACAGTGGATTTATTTGTGCTGCTTTGTAATAGTTATGTTTAGGAGGGAAAAGCCTCCCTTACTTTTACTCAAATGTAACATTTTAAATCTAGTCCCTTGCCAAATAAATCTTAGTTTGTCAATTTCTTGGAACATAGATTTTGCTGTTTCTGCTGGTAGTGTCTGAAAAAAGTATAGTGGTTTTGGCAACATCATCATTTTTATAATAAACACATTTTTTCCCCGCGAAATTGTTCAACGTAGTTGATCGTTGCTTTATTCACTTGATATATATTTGTGTATCATCAGATAATGTCAGACTGAGCTTTGCTGCTAGTTTCTTCTGCAGTTGCGTAATCAGAAAGCATGCATACAGTTTGAGGAAACGGCCACTCTCGTTTCTAAATGTTTAAAAAGACAGAATCTGTTTGGGTTAAAGTTCATCCTGGCTGCCAATATTACAGTTCCAGCTTCTGTTGTACAATTAATTGATTAACTTTAGGTCCAAGAATAATGTAAAAAAAATATGCAGTTGGATACAAATTTAATATAATTTTACACGTTTTGAGTAATTAAGCGCTCTGCCAGTAACTCTGAGGATGCAGAAACATTAACTGAGGTATGCACTGTAAAAATTCTCCAAATATCTGTTTGTTTTGCCAAAGATAACTTTTTGTGTTGCAGCTTCCAGCCTATTTATGAAACGGCCTATTTTGTCCTGCTCGTGGTGCAGAAAACAGCTAAAAAATAAATAGATATTTAAAATGACTCAGTTTGAAAAAGGCTACATTGATAAAGCTGCAGGAAACCCCTCCTATCAGTTCAGTTCACATCTGATTATCTGTAAACACCAGATGGAACTCTGAGGACCAAATCATCAATAAATCAGATCAATATAGAGAAGAGGAAAGTAACCTTTAACCTCATCGTTCAGTAAACTCCTCCCAAACAAAGATCCCTGGTAGAATTGAGATGCTCATCTTTGTGATCGTGTGAACCAAGTAGGACAGTGTTTTAGTGCTTTACTGCGGCACAGCAACAATCAGAATCAGAATAACTTTATTAATCGCTTGTGGGAAATATTTTCATTCAGTGCAACCGTTTACAGAAGAGAAAAAAATAAGATTCTAAGTAAAACAATAGAGCAAAATAAAATATAATAAGGCAAATCAAATAGATAAAATTACATACAACCCTTCGCAGATAAACACTGTAAAAACAGATATAAGAATGAAATAAGGTAGGTTCACATTATATACCATCAACTGTATTTACAATGCTGCTCAGCACCTAAATTACTATTATTGCACATGACCGGGTTATTGGGCATAGGGAAGTAATGAAATAAATACACAAGTAGTAATGGAATAAAATGACTGTCGGAGAGATTTTCTATTCAGTTTATTTCTATAGCGCAAATTCACAACACATGTCATCTAAAGACACTTTAGAGTTCACCAGATCATCCAGTCAGATTGGTTGAAAGTTTTCTATCTAAGGAAAACCAGCTGATTGCATCGACTCATTGACTCTTCAGCAATCCCTCACACTAAGCATGCTTGTAGCGACAGTGGAGAGGAAAAACTCCCTTTGAACAGGAAGAAACCTCCAGCAGAACCAGGCTCAGTGTGAGCGGCCATCTGCTGAGGCCCACTGGGGTTCAAGGAGACAGAAGCAGAGATAGAAAATGCAGCTGTAAAAGGCGGCTCTGTCCAGGAAACACAGCCAGGCAGACGAGCTCCGAGCCAGCTCCCATGTCAGAGGGTGAAGAGAGCACATCCAGTTAGTCACAGTCAGAGAAACAGGACTACACTGGAAAACAGGCAGCATCTATAAACAAAGGTGTTGATGGCAGCAGCACAGCTGATATTTCAGCCAAACAGGAGAGATTAACTCTACAGTTTGATTGCAACATGCAGGAATAACTTCCTGTGACGCAGCATGGTGAAATGAGTGCTTCTGATCAAGATGCTTCTGTGGGTGACCAGCACATCATGAAGAGGATGTGCAGAATTGCTCAGCATGAATGGATTCAGATTGCTGCCTTTCTGTGCCTTTCTTGCTCTTTCCCACCGTCCATGTTGGGGTTCTCTTGGGGTCTCCAGCCTACGTTTTTTAAAAACGTAGTAATCTTAGTAACTGAACCAAGGAGAAGATGGAAATATATTTTTATCAATAAGTTCTGATGTAACAAATATTTACCTCAAATGACTGATCAGCTGCTGGTGTCCTGAATTCAGCCTTAAGCCTAATTTATACCTCGAAACCAGGTGCATAGGTGTCACGGTGAATGCCGAGACGTTCCCGCCCCCTCCGCAGACACTCTGCTGCACCTCTCCCAAATTGTAGGTGACCATGTCGCAGACAGAAGGCCTCTGATTGGTCAAATCTACATCCGTTCTACACTATGCGTATTTCTTGTTTGGTTCCTTACCGGCTTTTTTTTTTTTGTATGACCGCCATTGTGGAAAATGACTAATGAAAAAGGACCAGCTTGAAGAGCGAGGTGCGCAAGAACACTGGGACCCTTTTCCCACCTGGATCCCTGCTCTTTTTCACCATCATGTCCCTCCATTGTCGGGCAAACTTGCCCCCACTTCCTCACTGCCTCGGCCGTATCTAGACCCACAGCTAGTTCATGATAGTCCCTCTGGCATTGTGGCATGGAATAACATAGCGCAGACCACGCTTTGAGCATAAATTAAAAATGTCTGCATCATACCTGCAACAAGCTACTGCGACACACTGCTGCGGGAGGATAACCAGCCCTTTAGCATCACATCTTTCTCTCTATGTCTGGATGGCATGAACCATTGCTAATACCAGCTGACCAGGGGTGGAACGGTTCACAAAATCCTCCGTTCAGTTCACGGTTTCGTGTTCACTGTTTTCGGTTCGGTATATGTTGATTGTTAGCCTGACATGTTGGTCATGTTGCTGTTAGCATAAACAAAACGTGTTGCACAATGCTCGCACACTGTTGCACTTTTATCCACAACTTTCTTTCCGCCGTCATCGTAGGTCACTCTAAATGCAAAGTGGTCCCATTCAGCAGACCTATAAAGTGCTGCTGGCGCGTCTTCCAACTCCTGTTCTTTCCTACTCGCCATACCCACACAATTCTCCACAACAACTGATTTTTTTTTGCTACACCCGGCTACGCTGCTTCGCTTCTTCTTCTTCTTGTTTACTACTGGTGGTTGGCTTTTGTCGCAGTACCGCCACCTTCTGCTCTGGAGTGTACACTCTTTGCCTATGAGAAAAAGGAGCAGCGCATGAACCGAACGCAACACGCGAACTGAACCGAGACAGTCGAACCGAACGGTTCGGACGGTTTTCATAAACCGTTCCATCCCTACAGCTGAAATGATACGGTACGGACAACTTGCCTGATTACGACACATTCATTAAAACCTCGGTCCATCGCTGGTCTGCGGCTAACTCTGTGCTGTTTAATACAGCAGAGTGTAATATCATAAGACGACATTACGCTTTCATCGCCTCGTTCAGTTGCTCCAGTGGATTGAAACATGTTTAATTTCCCCTTTTTTACGTTTTTTAAATTCACATCACATTTAGATGCGAGCAAAGCTGATGTAGCTTACAGTAGCACCTTTAACATGTGAGTGGGTGGATGGCTGAATGTTGTGTAAAGTTCTTCGAAGTCCTTAGAAGTACGAACCATTTACTGTACAATCTGGTATATTTTTCAAGTTAAATTAGAAAGCCTTAGAAAGCCTCAGTTCAATGGATCTTTATAAGAAAGTGTTTTCTTCTCATCAGAGCTAGTCAATAAAATCCACTCCTATTCTCTCCCTTATTTCTTCTCTTGAGAGGAAATATGATATGCTGGGGGATTGCGTTTTAGTGGCAAATTGACCACAAAGCCTTGAGGGATCAAGGTAAATGGTGAACAAATGGGTCTGACTGTTGATATTGAATATTCATGGCAGTCTGCCGCTGATTCTTTAATGCGCCGTCTCAGAATAGTCTTTTGTCCTCAGCTGTTGTGAACAGGAACAGCTGTAGCCATTGTAGCCAACAAACAAACAGTACCTCATGTTTTCACCTTCCAAATGTACTTATATCTACGACAGTTAAATACTCTTTCAAGTAAAAACAGAAATGGGATAAGTGGGGGAAAAAAAACTGAACTTGGCAGTTTCAGATACTTTGTTTTTCCTCCACACAGAAAGCAGTAAGAGCGTGCTCCTTACTGCTTTGAAGGCGGATGGTGTTCATCTATTCCCTTGGTTCAGATGTGTGAAGAATCCTAAAAATACACACCAAGTGAAAGAAAGTTGTTTTCTGCACAAAGAGCACTTGTTCATATCTGCTTTAATATTTAATGCATTTGTGTTTTTATCCACATTCACTTTCATGCTCCTGGGTTTTTTGAACAATACTTTTAATCTTAAACTGACCAAACTCGATTGAATCCTTATAAGCCTTTCTCTAGTTTGTTTGAGGTATTATCCTGGCTTTAGAATAACGTGGAAGTCGCTCAATCACCTGGATATATGTTCATGGTCAGGTTCTCCCACGTCAGCAGGAGCGGCCGACCAAAACCTGGCTGCATACACTTATGGGAACCATGTGACATCACCACCCACAGGAGGATGAATTAGCATCCATGGTTGTACACTGTTTGAAACTTAAATATGCTCTTTGTCACATGAGTCATAACAACCTGGAAAATCCTTTGATATATCTCAAAATAAGCGGATATTAGGCTCAAAACTTACAGTATTGTTTTAGCACATAAAAAAAAAATTGTTCTAAGACAACAAAAAAGGTTCATCTGCACCTTATGGACCAAAAACATTCTTTTGAGGACCAGAATGTTCACATTTTGGACAAAGAAGACAGGTGGTTTGAGAGGGGCGTGAAGGAAGTAATCTATGTTTAGAAAGAAAAACCAACCTTAAACACTTGCCCAAAGGGCAAGTGACTTTCGCTTTTCATTTGCCCAGAAACAGTTTTTACTTGCCCAGTATAATGTTTGATAAATGTAGTTCCTAATATTAATTTTTGTATATATATCAATGAAACATGTTTGTTTTTTAAATGTTTTTTGTAATTCAGTATTTTTTAAGTTTCCAGGTTCCTGGTGTGTATCTGCATGCGTCAAATAATGAACTCAAGCCTACATTACCGTGTTAACATGCTTTTCAATCCTTCCTGCACATTCTTTTCAAACTAAACTTTGCTTTAAACTGTTGTGTGCTTGGAAAAATAGAAATTATATTGTTTAAAATCAAAAAAAAAATTTGACAGGATAAATCACAAGACAGAAGTCAACGTCACAAATGAATAACTATTATTTTAGAGTCACGGTATGTTTATACAAGATAATACTATTGTGACTTTTCTAGAGAATCATTATCCATAGTTATTTTATACAGGGTTTCCACAGTCTCACATCATTTCAGAATTCCCTGACCTTTAACTGACTCAGGCCCCGTCCACACGAAGTCAAAACGAACACGAAACGCTGATATTTTCCAAAACGTTTGCCGTAAAGACGGAGACGTAAAATAAATGTGATCGTCCACACGAATGCATGAAAACGCTGCAAAATGTATGCCAGGCCTGTAAGTGGCGCTGTGGTGCCAAAGCAAAAATAAGCGACGAAATGTTGGGCATGCGCACTAACATTTATACATGTTTGCCCTGCGGGCCCATTTTCGTGGTTAAGTCAAATTCAGGTGCTGAACTATGTCGTCGATATTGCTCTGTTCTTCCTGGAGATATTCCAGAAGAAGAAGATTCTGTTGTAAGCCCGACAGCAGGGTGAGTAGCATTAGCAGCAACGGCGCCATCGTTGTTGTGATGTGTCGCGCATGCGTGTTTAGAGGCGACGCTATGACGCATGCGTGTAAAAAAATATATGCGGTTAGAGCGTAAAGATGGAAACGCGAAAACGGCGTTTCAGAATCTTCCCACTCTGAAGGCTGAATAAAAAAAAGATCGTTTACAGACCCCCGAAACGCCGGCTTCGTGTGGATGAGAGGCTGGTTTGGTGAAAAATTTGTGCGTTTAGGCCAGGGTTCGTCTTCGTGTGGACGGGGCCTCAGGATTAGTTTTCCCTGACAAAATAAATGCAGCCGTTTGTCGGTTTGGTAACTACATCAAAATTACCACTAGGTGGACAAAAATCACGCCATCTGGTGGAAAATCACCCGGCTTTTTCAAATCAAGCGAGAATGTGTACAAAACAACAAAAATGGCGCCGGCAACGCTTGTGGGTCGTTTTCATCGAATGTCGGTGATTTTAAAGTAATTTTGAGTGATAAAAATTTTTTTTTTTGCCATCATTGCACTTGCCCGACGGGCAAATGCAATGAAAGTTGTACTCTCCCAACAATAAAAACTACTTGCCCTGGGAGATCGGGCGATGGTTAACATCGAGCCCTGCCCCCTATCAGAGACATAGACAGGTATGGGACATCGCACGCTAACAAAGAAGCCAAACAACCCCCATTAAGAAGGGGCAGAGCCATTCGTCCGGTTCAGTTTGCATGTTTTCTAAGCAGAAACAAGGCTTTGGTTTTGGTCCACTCTATAAAGCCTCGAACTCGAAGCTCTTTCTGACATTTTGAATTGAAAAAACTTCCTTTCAAACTTGGAAACAAAGTCCAGTGAATTTTTTTTATTTTATTTTTATTTACATTTTTTGGAATAAAAAGACACATAGAAGCAGTTTTTAATTTAGCTTCTGTTGGAAGGTAAATTAAAAACTGCGCAGAAGTACAGTTCCTATTTTACGGTATTTAGGTTGTAAATTGCAAACACAATTATTATCTGCATTTCTAAAGATTATCTTAACATTAGTTGTCATTAAAATAAAAGAAAATCAGCCCGCTGTGACATTGGTCCTGCAGAAACATCTTCAGGAAGTAGTTTACCAGTAAGTCTGCATCATCCATGTCAGAATTGGTTCCTGTTTTGTTTTTTCCTTTCAGGGTTTTTAGCAGTTGAGAAACTTCCTCAAAGACAAATAAAGTCACAGCAGTTGAATTTGCTCAGTAGGACGAAAGTGGAAGAAGAAGTGGAAGTATTGGCTGCTAACTGAACCTCTCTGACCTTTTCTTGACACATATAAGGGCTTAAAATTACTTTATTCAATGGCTGTGAATACAACAGTATTTTTATTTAATGTAACTTCTCCTATTCCTGTTATATTATTGTTTTCTAAAGAATAAGAGGGATATTTTAACTGTTATAGGAGTTTAAAAGTACATGATAGGCTGCTGTTTCTCTTTTTAGGCGTATTAAAGCTGTAATGTGTTTTTAGAGAGCTTTCATCTCAGCCAAACAGTTTGAGGGTAAATATTTTAACTGCCTCCCTAGAGAAGGGGAAGTCTCATGATTATTATCTGAATTATCTGAGAAATACAACAGTGTATAAAAGTATGCCATTAGTCAGGAGTGGCTTTGTCTATCAAGCTCTAGACAAAGATCAATAAGAGTTTATCTAAGAAGCGGCAAAAAGAAAGCCGTGGTAGAATTAGGCATGAGTTGATTATGGTTTCCAAGGCTTTTAAACTGTAATAAAAAGGCCTTTATGTTACAAAACTATCAGTGGAAACTTACAGGAAGTTTTTTATTTGTAGTGTCATTTAATCAAATAGTTTTACTAAATTTATTTAATTTCCAAATTTTTGGAAAAATTAGAAACATGCAGAATTTGCGATGATGTTGGTTTGGTGAGGACCAGGGCTGATTTGTACGGACGGTTTAATAATCACCAGGCCACCTGACCGTATGCACGTGGCAAACTGCTTTTTTTTTAGTCATGGTGGCCAAACGAGGCTTAAAACTATATTCACTCCTTACAGCTTTCTTCCTTTTCCTTCCGTTTCAGATCATCAAATAAAAGCTTGATGCCAGACAGACAGCTTATGCTAAAAACATTAATGATTGAAATGATTATTGTATTTATAAGTGGAGTATGCCATCCGTAGCATTGTGGCCCAATGTTACAAAATAAATAAATAAGGCATTTTAACATAAGAGGATTAGGGCCACTAAAAAGAAAAAAAAAAAGTTTACTGATTTTTTTTAATTTTATTTCAGTTTAACATAGGAAAAAAGTCAGAATTCTGACTTTAGTCTCAGAATTCTGACTTTAGTCTCAGAATTCTGACTTTAATCTCAGAATTCTGACTTTAATCTCAGAATTCTGACTTTAGTCTCAGAATTCTGACTTTAATCTCAGAATTCTGACTTTAGTCTCAGAATTCTGACTTTATTCTCAGAATTCTGACTTTAGTCTCAGAATTCTGACTTTAATCTCAGAATTCTGACTTTAATCTCAGAATTCTCACTTTAATCTCAGAAATCTGACTTTAATCTCAGAATTCTGTCTTTTTTTCTCAGAATTCTAACTTTAATCTCAGAATTCTGACTTTAATCTCAGAATTCTGACTTTAGTCTCAGAATTCTGACTTTAGTCTCAGAATTCTGACTTTAATCTCAGAATTCTGACTTTAATCTCAGAATTCTGACTTTAGTCTCAGAATTCTGACTTTAATCTCAGAATTCTGACTTTAGTCTCAGAATTCTGACTTTAATCTCAGAATTCTGACTTTAGTCTCAGAATTATGACTTTAATCTCAGAATTCTAACTTTAATCTCAGAATTCTGACTTTAATCTCAGAATTCTCACTTTAATCTCAGAATTCTCACTTTAATCTCAGAATTCTCACTTTAATCTCAGAATTCTGACTTTAGTCTCAGAATTCTGACTTTAGTCTCAGAATTCTGACTTTAATCTCAGAATTCTGACTTTAGTCTCAGAATTCTGACTTTAGTCTCAGAATTCTGACTTTAATCTCAGAATTCTAACTTTAATCTCAGAATTCTGACTTTAATCTCAGAATTCTCACTTTAATCTCAGAAATCTGACTTTAATCTCAGAATTCTGTCTTTTTTTCTCAGAATTCTAACTTTAATCTCAGAATTCTGACTTTAATCTCAGAATTCTGACTTTAGTCTCAGAATTCTGACTTTAGTCTCAGAATTCTGACTTTAATCTCAGAATTCTGACTTTAGTCTCAGAATTCTGACTTTAGTCTCAGAATTCTGACTTTAATCTCAGAATTCTAACTTTAATCTCAGAATTCTGACTTTAATCTCAGAATTCTGACTTTAATCTCAGAATTCTCACTTTAATCTCAGAAATCTGACTTTAATCTCAGAATTCTGTCTTTTTTTCTCAGAATTCTGACTTTAATCTCAGAATTCTGACTTTAATCTCAGAATTCTGACTTTAATCTCAGAATTCTCACTTTAATCTCAGAAATCTGACTTTAACCTCAGAATTTTGTCTTTTTTTCTCAGAATTCTAACTTTAATCTCAGAATTCTGACTTTAATCTCAGAATTCTGACTTTAATCTCAGAATTCTGACTTTAATCTCAGAAATCTGACTTTAATCTCAGAATTCTGTCTTTTTTTCTCAGAATTCTGACTTTAATCTCAGAATTCTGACTTTAATCTCAGAATTCTGACTTTAATCTCAGAATTCTGACTTTAATCTCAGAATTCTCACTTTAATCTCAGAAATCTGACTTTAACCTCAGAATTTTGTCTTTTTTTCTCAGAATTCTAACTTTAATCTCAGAATTCTGACTTTAATCTCAGAATTCTGACTTTAATCTCAGAATTCTAACTTTAATCTCAGAATTCTGACTTTAATCTCAGAATTCTGTCTTTTTTTCTCAGAATTCTGACTTTTTTCTTTGAATTCTGACAGCTAACAAACATGTTAGCATCAAGCCGTAGCCATGTCTGTTTTAGAGACTAGTTCTCTTGTTTTAATCACCAACTGCTCCTCCATTAATGAGGGGACCCCTCGGGCACGTAAAAAGTTGCCTAATTCCGTCATTTTCCACCGATGTGTCACTGGCCACCTCAAACAACTCACATCTTTGTCAGTGAAGCTGAGTGCTCCACATCTCTTCCTTCATGGTGCCCATCTACAGTAAAATCCAAAATTCTGAGATTAAAGTCAGAGTTCTGAGAAAAAAGTCAGAATTCCCATATTAAACTGAAATAAAATTTAAAAATCTGTTAACTTTTTATTTTCAGTGGCCCTAATCCTCTGCCGTACATTTTCCATTAAAGAATATGTAGAGAAATTTTGAGGTAGATTAATTCACTTTTTTTTTTTTGGACTCTTTGGTTAAGACGAAAAACCCACGACGAAAAACTGATTTGATTTTAAACACAACAAATACAAAATTAAACAACAACAAATTAAAAAAAAGTAAAATTCTCCGCCCAAGTTGTCAGTCTTTGTATTTTTCATTTTGTTTCAGATAAACAAATAACTAACGATAAAAAAACTATAATGTCTCATAGCAGAACAACTAGAAAAGAGGAACCTACTGTATTCCCACTGAACAAACCTTTATGACAAGCATGTTTACCTTACTGGGTTTTAGCAGGCTGCACAGGTGGTTAATATTACCTGAACTTTATCACCACGCTTCCATTGTTTTAGCTTAACAACTTTACAGTCTGATGCTGTTTATGGATGTGCACCTCTATGTAGTGAGACACAGACTGCTGCTAAACAGTTTCCTCTGTTTTCACTGCGCTCTAAATGAGAGGCGGCCATATTAGAGTCCATCCTTGGAGCTAGACTCTCCCACACAGCGTGCTGTTCTTGGCAGGCGTCCTCGTTACATTCCTTAGAGCTCAGATTTCCAAGTATAAAGAAAATGAAAAAAAATGCTGCCTAATATATGATATTAAGTCTCTAAATCTGTAAGATTAGAGAGTTTTTTCGAAATTTTAAGAGCAAATAAACTGTGGCTGAAAGAAAAACTCGTAAGATCCAGATGCACATTTAAAAAAAGTTAAAAAAAAAACCAAAACAATCCACTGGACTTTGTTTCCAAGTTAGAAGCTATTTAGAAGAAGACAGGTGGTTTGAGAGGGGCATGAAGGAAGCCATTTATATTAAGAAAGAAAAACCAACCTTAAACGGTGGGGGAGGGGACTTCAAAAACCTACAGTGCAGCAATTGAGTTAATCCCTTTCTGCTATCATCGCAAATGGTAAATGTCCTGTACTTATATAGCGCTTTACACTACATTCATTCACCCATTCATGCACACACTGATGGTGGCAAGCTACAATGTAGCCACAGCTCCCCTGGGGCTCACTGACAGAAGCGAGGCTGCCGTACACTGGCGTACCTCTGACCACCATCAGTAGACAATTCAATTCAATTTTCAATTCAGTTTATTTATATAGCGCCAAATTCACAACATGTCATCTCAAGGCACTTTACAGTTCAACCAGATCATCCACTCAGATTGATTCAGTTTTCTATCTAAGGAAAACCAGCTGATTGCATCGACTCATTGACTCAAATACAATCCCTCACACTAAGCATGCTTGTAGCGACAGTGGAGAGGAAAAACTCCCTTTGAACAGGAAGAAACCTCCAGCAGAACCTGGCTCAGTGTGAGCGGCCATCTGCTGAGGCCGACTGGGTCAGGTGAAGTGTCTTGCCCAGGGACACGACGAAAATGAAAGTCGGAGTCGGGGCTTGAACCGTCAATCCTTCGATTACAGGGCAAACTCCAACACCCAACGCCACTGTCGCCCTAAGGGACAGAAGGGACAGAAGACCTCGGCTATTCAGGCAGCCCAAAAATTTAACGACCCCCCTATCAGAGACATAGACAGGTATGGGGCATCGCAGGCTGACAAAGAAGCCAAACGACCCCCATTCCAGAGGGGGGGACCCGTTCATTCGTTTCTATTTGCATGTTTTCTGAACAAAAACAAGGCTTTGTTGGGCTGCTGGATAAAACCTGATACTAAACGCTATTTCTGACATTTTGAATTGAAAAACTTCCTGGATTGGAAGCGAAACGTCTTCAAACTTGGAAACAAAGTCCAGTAGATTGATTTTTTTTTTTTTTACTTTTTTTGGAATAACTATGACCTGGATTACTGAGAAACTTCCCCAGCAGGTGGAGATTTCTTTGGATCACTGAGAAATGAAAGACACTAAAGAACAACCTGTATCTATAGACCAAAAACAGTCATCAGGAGTTTTTAGGTTTGTTGTATTTATTATTTAGGAATGAAAAATCAGAATATAGTTTTGACTATAGACCAGTGTCATTTGTGTCTGTGTTCTGTTATTTAACTCAGCTCTCTATGCTGGTTTCTATCGGTTTTAGAAAAATAAAAACATCCAAGCGTGATGGTTCTGTTTATACTAACTATACTGAAGGAGTCTTCACTCCCTCTTCAGATCCTCCACTTTAGCACTCTCAAGTTTTCCTTTGTGGATCCTAACAGCCGCCTATCTGGTGTCTGCACAGATGAACTGTGGTCGGCAGCAGTCTGCCACTCCGGCGGCCTGTCCATTAGCCACATTCCTTCTATTTCATTATCTAAGTGGGTGGGGAGATGCCCCCCCCCCCCCCCCCCCCCCCCCTCCTAACCGCAGCCTGGATTTCCTGTAACCTCCTCTCTGCCTGCTTGGGCCTTGAATTATTGTGCACTCTATGTGAGAATAAATGGTGACCGAATTGAAATGTGCACCATTGCGACTGTAAACCATCGTAGAAATGTGGTTTTTGAGTCACGGGTCATAGTAAATGTCAGGGACATTCTGCCATTCCTGGGCTCGGTGATGGCAGCCGGTCGATGTGCTGAACCGGTGTCGGGTTTCTGTGCTGCTGGCGTTGCTGTCACAGACACGCTGGCATTGATTTCAGAAACCGCTGAAAGCTTTGCAGGACCGCAATGAGCTCCTTTGGCAAAGCTTGAAATCTGGTGGCTTCATGTTTGCTTTTGCTTTGATTTTTATTTTATTTTCTTACTGAGAGCCTTTCATCACCATCTGAGCTCCAGGATTAGACCAATTATTTTTTTATCCTGATTTCTAGTCTGAAAGAAGAAATTTCGGTTTTATAATTCATCTCGCACTATTAGATCACTAAGTAAGGAATTACTTTAAATGTGTTCTTATTTTAGCATCGTGTTTATATCATCTGATTTGATAAATGTGGGATTATCAGGAATTATCCTGCAGGATAATTTTTTGTAATAATGTATAAACAGATTTATTTTAAGTTGTTTACATGAGATCTATCCTCAGTGGAAATTCATTAATCAGTTAGTTTGTAATCACATGATCCCAGCCCCTTTATTCACTCTGATCTGTGATTGGCCGTTCAAACACAAAGATCGACCTGTACGTCCGTTTCCATTTGCATGTTTTCTAATCAAAAACAAGGCGTTGTTGGGCTGCTGTATAAAACCTGGAACTAAACTCTATTTCTGACATTTTGAATTGAAAAAGCTTCCTGGATGGAAGAGAAACGTCTTCAAACTTGGAATCAAAGCGCAGTGGATTGATTTTTTACTTTTTTTTTGGAATGATTATTTGGGTCAATCGTTTTTTCCTCTTCATGTTTTGATCATAGTGAACACAGAAGCACCTCACCCTAACTGGTATGTACATGTGAAGGGAACGACTCGGCCTTCCTGTTGTGTGTTTTTCATTCTTAGTTGGTTATTTGCTTTAGGGATGCACGATATTGGGATTTTGGCCGATATCCGATATGCCGATATTTTAAAACTCATGTAGCCAATAACCGATATCGATACCGATGTTAAAGCTGGACAAAAATAAGTAGTCATTGAAAATAGCAGTTTTGTTATCCATTTCTGACACTTTGAAAAATAATATACTCAAATATATTTTCATATGCTGATATCAAATAGATTTTTAAAAACGCTGCATCGATTTATTTTACTTTCAAAATCTCGTGAAATTTCATCGTTCTGTTACAAACTCTCGTGATATTTTGCAAATTCTTGTGAGATTTTGTTAGTAAAATAGATCGATACCGCGTCAATATATCAACATATAAAAATATGGCAACATTTGATGAATTTTCGGGGGATTTTGTAGCATAACGATGACATATAGCAATATTTCATTAGTTAAAGAGATTGATATGGTGTTTTTAAATGGCAATATATCAGCATATGAAGATATTGGGATATTTTAATGTATCAATATTTTTTCCCTCGTCTTTAGAAGTTTTTAAGTCTGTAAAAAAGAAGTTTTTCAGGAAGAAGTAGCAGTATTTATTATAATTTTTTTTAAACTTTAGAAACTCAGAAGCTGATCAAATATTGGGTTAAATATCGGTGGGGTGGCCGATGTCCGATATTCAGTTTTAAGGCCGATACCGATAGGGGGCCGATTATATCGTGCATCCCTAATTTGCTTAAAGGAATAGTACACCCAAAACATGATTAGCCTTCATTTTCTACTCACCCCCATGCTGAACAACACTCTGGAGTACTTTTTTGATATCTCAAATGCATCTGGAGATCTGGGAGGCTTCTTGCTGTCTGCTGACATTCAAATAATGGAGGTCTATGGTGACCGAGACAGAAAGGTCCATAAAAGTCCACAAAAAAAGTGTCAATATTCCTCCATACTGCTCGTCCAATGTATTCCAAGTGTCCTGAGTGGGTAGCGTCCATAATTTACTCGAAACGAAGTCATTTAGAATGTATTTAGAGCATAAACAGTAGTGTATAGGATTTCCTGAAAGTGCGCACATGCGCGTTCACGACGCTACGGAAGCCGGCAGACCAAACCAGATGAAAGTGCGCATTCAGCGTCTGCTCTGCCGATAATGCAAGCGTAGAAGAAGAAATGTGCTGTTTACCTGTGCAAAGAAAGAAACAACGAAAGAAAAATGTCTGAGGACTTCAGTGTTGAGGAAGAGCATGAGTTCTTTGCCGAGCTGAATGCGCTGGTTTGGTCTGCCGGCTTCCGTAGCGTTGTGATCGCGCATGTGCGCGCTTTCAGGAAATCCTATACACTACTGTTTATGCTCTAAAAACATTCTAAATGACTTCGTTTCGAGTAAATTATGGACGCTACCCACTCAGGACACTTGGAATACATTGGACGAGCAGTAGGGAGGAATATTGACACGTTTTTTGTGGACTTTTATGGACCTTTCTGCCTCGGGCGCCATAGACCTCCATTATTTGAATGTCAGCAGACAGCAAGAAGCCTCTCAGATCTCCAGATGCATTTGAGATATCAAAAAAGTACTCCAGAGTGTTGTTCAGCATGGGGGTGAGTAGAAAATGAAGGCTAATCATGTTTTGGGTGTACTATTCCTTTAATTACCGGCTTTTTACCGGCTCCTTATTCCTACCTTAGCAGAATTCCTAAGATAAACAGAGTAGTTTTCTTTTCCAGGTGTTATGAGTAGATTGAGGATGACGCCATTCGTTGCCTGCATTATGAGCTCATTTTGGTTGGTTAAATATTCCTCTTGTTTTGTGGATGTTTGTTGTAGGTTATGTGTTTAACAGAGTTTAAAGGCCAAAAGACACGAGGATCCAGTTTTCGATCCATTCTGTCAGAAAATGGTTTCATTATTAGAATAGGTCGAAGTACACTGGCCGGGTTGACCTCTTGACCTTCTCAGCAGGTGTGTCTATTGTTTGGAAAATGTTCAGCAGTTTGACTGAAATCTGTTTGGTCAGACTGAAAGAGAGAAGTAGTGGCACAGGAAAACACATCTGCTTTGAGGGAAATGCAAAAACCAAAAACTCTGAACCTTAAACTCTACAGGTTGTTCCCCATATAGGTTTGTATGTAGCAAGCAGGCCAGACTTGGATGTAATTAATCAATAAAACATTTCATCAAATGGCTCCTTAATCACGTTTGGTAATCAGGGTTACAGAAAAAAGAAAGTGAAACAGTAAAATCTTTGAGCTTTCAGAGCAACATCTCCTGCTTTATCTTAAGCCGGGCATACTTGATACGCGATATTTTCAATTGTAAATCGCAGGATTTAAAAGTTCACAGATCACGATGTAAGTTCTAATACATCGGCCTGACGTTCTGGTGTGATCTACCTGCTCACACTGTACGTCTAAAAACTACGTCTGACTCAGTGCCTAGAAATGGCGCTGGTCGGACTCGTGAATCTGGAAGAAGAAGAAATTTAAATTGAATTCAGTTTATTTCTATAGCACCAATTCACAACACATGTCATCTCAAGGCACTTTCCAGTTCACCAGATCATCCAGTCAGATTGATTCAAAGTTTTCTATCTAAGGAAAACCAGCTGATTGCATCGACTCATTGACTCTTCAGCAATCCCTCACACTAAGCATGCTTGTAGTAACATTGGAGAAGAAAAACTCCCTTTGAACAGGAAGAAACCTCCAGCAGAACCAGGCTCAGTGTGAGCGGCCATCTGCTGAGGCCGACTGGGGTTCAAGGAGACGGAAGCAGACATAGAAAAAGCAATCCCTTGTTTGCACATGCGCAGTGCTCGAGTTTCTTGTAAATCGGCTCGTAGTCCTGCTTCTACAGCAGGATTTAACCATAAACACCTCACAACGGTCGACTGAACTTCAAAGACGTTTGATTTTCTCTTAACCTCACGATTCCTGATCGGGAGTTGGTCGTTAGAGGCTGATCGCCCCTCGTTACCCACCGGTACACTACATGACGCACCATGAGGCCGAAACTTGGTCCGACTGAAAAATTCCTTGGACGACTGGAAAAATCTGCCCAAAAAGGCGAAAAATCGTGCGGTGTCCTAACCTGACTCCGCCAGATGGATATGCGGAGCAAACCTTCCGTAGAAGTAATTTTGGGAAGGGGCGAAAATACTGGTTAGCTGATTGGCCTATGTTGGTGATAGACGGGCCAAATAAACCTATCAGATCAACGAAGCATATGACGTACTAACAGAGCGACAACGAAGAGGAGCCAATTGATAGATCAAACTCTTGCCGAAACCAGTCGGGAGAAGAGCAAAAACATCTTTTCCTCTGAGAAAAGCCTCCAGAGCAGTGTTTTGCTCTTCTTTCAGTGAAGAAATACTCTGTTATTCCGATAAAACTTGCTCGATAGCCACGCTAACGCTAGTTTCATCGGCTGAAGCCGCCATGTTCTTTAGACTGAACTGTCGCGCTTCTCGTTGCGTCACACCTCAACCCGCCTCAAAGCCAACGCTGATTGGACGTTCGTTTGGTGAACGGCTCCAAATTTTCTTTAACGGAGAGTCTCCAGACTGATCTGCGAGTGAAACCTTGAAAGCTCGCGAGATCAGGATGGTCTCACGAGGCTAACAGTGAACGCCTGGCTTTAAATGCTAAATGCTTGTTTATGTTGGTGGAATATCTGGAATAGATTGTTTTGTTTAAATTCTCGCATAAATTCTCGCTCTTATTCTCCTGAAACTATAAAGATGTTCAACAGTAGAACATTTTAACCAAATTAACTTTTTATTTTCTAATTGCAGCACTTTGATAGGATGGACTCTCAGGGCGGGGAGGAACCTTCAAACGGAGAACAGAAGGACAGTCGTCTAAAGAGCAAGAAACCCCCCAGCCTTAAGATAGCTATTCCTCCCTCCAACGAAACCATGACCAGTGATCCCGCCACACAGGTAGGCTCACTCATTACAGGACCACTTGACACCGTTTGTTAAAAAAATCCCTAATGATTTTTAAACATTTGCAAGAAGCACCGTGTTAATAAAGTATTTTCAAAAGGGAAGATTTTTTTTGATGCCTTGAATATTTCAGCTATCCCAGATCCGAATCGCCGAAAATCTACGTAATAACGGTACTGAAAATACTTATTTATACACTTAAAGGCATACTATGCAACATTTTTCTGTTAATTAATGTGTTCCATAATGTTTTGGATGATTAAATGAGTCATTTCAGGTTGAACAAAGGTTTTCTCGGCCGCCCTGGTGGTCTGTAGGGGAAATACCGTACTTGCAATTGTAGGAGCCCTCGGCCCGCACCCACAGGCTCAGAAGTCTCCTGCATCACGAGAGTCGGTCTTGCTTTACGGCGAGAACTGCTACACGCCCCCAGTGAAAGGCATGCTCGTTGCTAGCACAGTGGCGATATTTGTGCAGTTATCATGGCGGAACCAGCGAGAATTTTCAAACTCGAAAATTGGAACAAAATAGTCACTTACCGCAGTAGACATGGTGATTCGTTGCGTTCGCCTGTCTGCTAAGCTCAAAACAACCACGCCTGGCTTGACGGCGAAACCAGGAGAACAGCTGAGCATATTTACGACAGTGCACTTTTACTTTCGCCCTCTGGGGGGAGCCTCGCTGGAAAATCAACACCGGTTGCATAGTGTACCTTTAAAACATTAAAGAATGCTAAAATACACTGTATAAAAAAAAATAAAAAAAAGAAGAAATGGAAACGTTTTACATTCACTCCATTGTATTGCGTCACATCATCATTAGACATGCTCAGAGCATTCACAGTAACGTCCAAAAGGCTATTTATTAAATGTTTTGCTTTTTCTCACTATTAGAATATGCAATATTTATGCAAATACAAAAATATTTGAAAGGAACCCCCTGCTGGAAAAAGACAAAGGAATAAAAAAAAGTAAGAATACTAAGTATTGCCTCCCTGGAAGTTATTCTGTTCACGCATGCTCAGGACGGATTGTGCTTCCGGGACGGATCGGGTAGTGACAGCAGCAAACACATTCAGGGAATATCTTGGTTCGTACAGGTTCAAAACACCAAGTTTCTAAAAATTTATGAGAATTTCAAGAAAGAAAGGTAAGAAAGGCAGAGCGAATTCCTTAAATATTCAAATGTAAGAAGAACAGTCTCTATTTTTAAAGATTCTTGTTCAAAATAAGAAAATAACTGTTTGCTACTAGTTTTTAAAGCAGTTTACCAACCAATGACTTCACAAATACTTTAATAAAGTTCAGCACGATCTGGGCGAAATCTCCACTGATTAACTGGGCCTTTTGGTAGCTGACAAAGTTCAGCACAATAGAATAGAAAAAATCCCTTTATTGTCCCACAATGGGCAAATTCTGGTGTTTACAGCAGCAAAAAGATGTTAGAAAAAATGGTCACACAAATGTGGTCCTTAGAAAAATGTTTAAGATTAACATTATAGTGAATAGTTAAAAAATAAACAATACTGTACTGTAAAGAGTTTTAACAATTTAAAAACTGTGAACCTGGAGCATAAATAACCAATATGCAGCTATGGCCATTTTTACAGTAATGGATATTTGAAAATGGCAGCAACATTAGAGACGAGCAAAATGATCGCAGCGTGTTATTTAACTGAGGGCCCTGTCGCACCGTGCCGATTGAGCCAGCGTCTGCCTGGCGTCCCAGAATCTCCTAAAACGCTGGCATACGCTGAACTTTCTATGTATTTTTTTTTTTTTCAATTTTGGGCGTATACATAGAGTATTCATACCGAGTCCAGAACTTATGTCCAGCAACAGCCTAACTTATGCATAAAGCAAGGCAGCATTATGAAGCATCAGTTAAAGCTTCTCCCCTCAGGCCCATCCCTGTTCCTGAGGGGAGCAGCGATGTGACGTGCATATAATGAAGTTTTTGATCTCATTATTAACCTAACTGCTGTTTACTGTCCACAAAAACAAAAAAAAACAAAAAAGAAAGAAAGAGAGAGAGGTTTGCAATCACAGCAGATTCAGCATCATGTCTGCTAGGAAGTGTGTTGGTGGTGGGCGTGAACGCAGGGAGGATCCATCACTCACCTTCTCTCTCACCCTATGATGGGGATGAAGTCTGGAGGAGAACTGACGGTTTCCTCTTGTGAACCCCCTTTATACCAAAACGCTGCCAATACGCCATTATACAGTAGCTGGAAGTTAGAAACGCGTTCAGCGCTCGTCTGGAACACGTCAGATACCTTGATATGCGTTGGAGAGAAGTTCTGGATAAGTTAGGCATCAGTTATCAGGGATTGACGTCAAGGATTTTTACCACTTGCACAAAGGGCAAGTGACTTTCACATTTAATTTGCCCAGAAACAACTTTTACTTGCCCAGTATAATGTTTGATAAATATAGCTCCTAATATAGGCTTTTCCAAATCACGAACCTTTTTCAAATCACGCGAGAATGTGTACAAAACAACAAAAATGGCGCCGGCAACGCTTCTGGGTCGTTTTCATTGAATGTCTGTGATTTTTAGTAATTTTGTGTGATAAATTTTTTTTTGCGATCATTGCACTTGCCCGGCGGGCAAATGCAGTGAAATTTGTACTCTCCCAACAATAGAAACTACTTGCCCCGGGCGATCAGGCGATGGTTAACATCGAGCCCTGGTTATGAACAAGTTACTCAGAGGTTTTGGATAAGCTAGACGACACAACTTATGAGGAACTGACACTGTGTCATCGATCGGATAACTGACCTGTTACTTATGGCCCATGTATGGCATACGATGGCACACTTCGGGAAATTTTTAGCATGTTCAAAGTTTCTCAACCTACTTGCCGTATGTCAACGTGTGCCAGCGTTTTTCTGCGTGCTCATAACTTACACTAAACGTGTCCATAACTTATCCAACCTATTCCAGTGTTTGTGCCAGATTTTTCGTACATCAGGCACACGCTGGTCTAAATGTTCAAGGTGTGTCAGGAGCTTGACTAAGATGGAAACTGCAAGAGACCAAAACTGCTAATGTTGAGAAATGGCAAAGTGGTGAAATATCCGTCCAACTTAAAATCATTGTGGTGGAAATGCAAACAAAAAAAAAGATGAAAAAAAATCCCTTACTCATTCACTAAGTTCATATAAATAGGAGGATGCTGCTGGATTTATCTGTATGTGGCTCCAGGTGCAGGACGCCAAACTTTAGAAACACTTCAAGACATGCCACAAAGTAAAAGGTCCTCACTTTACTAGTAAAATGTGGTAAAAACGTCCTCACTGTCCAGTAAGTACAAGCACACATGCACGAACGCACACACAGGAGCTAAACAAAGGAAAACATTTCAGAATGAAGGCGGAAAAACCCCGGTTTCTCTGTAGGTGACATTTGTCTTCCCAAATATCTGCTTCTTTTTAAACGCTACTTCCCTCCATGCACTATGATGCTGCTTCTCAGTATGCAGGGTCAGCAGACCAGAAAGGACACCAACTATGGGCTGTTTAAAACTCCACATTTTATGCTTCTTTAACCTTAACTTGTGTTGTGCTCGTTCAGAACGGCACATTTTAAAGCTCTCTGGCAGTTAATGAGCAGAGGAGGGCTAATTTTATCCCTCTGGGCGCCACGAACAGAACACAAGCAACAGCTTTCAGCTACACAAAGCAGTGGGTGGATCAGGGTTCAATCGAGCAAGCTGCACTTGAACGACTTCCTAAAGTAGTGCAGTTAAAACGCAAATGTAATGTGAAGTCATGCATGTGCTTTAAACTCGTATTGTTGATTTGCTGCATTGCTCGTCACGGCATAGGGTTTATCTGCATGACCTTGAAACTCTCCGTAATCATTAGTAATCATAGGTTGATTGAAAGAGCCAGTTCATGAAGAATCAAACCATTTTTTATCCCTCAGATTTTTTTATTGCGCAGATTTTAGTTTTCTAATTATGTGGTGAAATCTCTGATTTGATTTAGTACGGTAAATATTAAGATTTTTATTTCATCGTTATGTTTACAATTGTGACATGGTGAGATTTTTCCTTCAGAAACCTCCAACCTGTGTTGACCCCTTATTGCATCCTTTCTGTCTGTCAGCCTCTTCGGCCGTCGCTGAAGAAGAGCGCGAGCGCCCGGGGTCCTGGTTCAACATCCGACAGCATGGCTGGAGGCGAAGATGGCAACTTTTCAGCCAGAGAGAGAAGGCCCAAGTTTGGAAGACAAACGTCTTTATCCCAAAGCATCCGAAAGTAAGTAAGCCGCTGCTGGGGGCCTTAAAAAGCATTAACATTAACGCTCAGCATTCAGAGAAATCTTTCCAAAAATAAAAAAAATGTAGCCCATAGAGCTGAATTGTTATTAAATCCGTTGGTTTTGTAGCTGGTAATTATACACCACCTAAAAACTGGACATTATGACTTTTCCTTATTTTTCTATAACAGGTCATTCATCTACAGATTAATTAGACTGATTTGAGATAAACTGCTCAATTGATTTATTTTGTCCCATTTAATGGGACGTGCATTGCAGCAAGAAGGTTCTGGGTTCGATTCCCGGCCCAGGGTCTTTCTGCATGGGGTTTGCATGTTCTCCCTGTGCATGTGTGGGTTCTCTCCAGGTACTCTGGCTTCCTGCCACAGTCCCAACCTTGTCCTGTTTGTCTCTGTGTTGCCCTGCGATGGACTGGTGACATGTTCAGGGATGGATTTCCCCTTACAGATAATGACAAATACAATTACTGTAATACATCATTAAAGAAACATGCTTGATACAGAACTGTGAGCTGATTGTCACGTATGTTTGATAAAAATTTATTAATTAGCTTCTAATTAATTAGATCATAGTAGCTTCCCCTCATCTATTCCTGTTTGGCTGTGACTCCATCCTGGAGAGAAATGTTAGCAGTGCTGCTGCCATCAACACTTTTGTTTATAGATGTTGAAGATTGGCCTGTTTTTCAGTGTAGTCCTGTTTCTCTGGGAGCTCGTCTGCCTGACTGTGTGTTTCCTGGACGGGGCCGCCTTTTACAGTCATTTTTTCTATGTCTGGCTCTGTCTCCTTGAACCCCAGTGGGCCTCAGCAGATGGCCGCTCACACTGAGCCTGGTTCTGCTGGAGGTTTCTTCCTGTTCAAAGTAGGGCTGTTGTAAATGGATATTTTAGTAATCGAGTAATCTATTGATTATTCTTACGATTAATCGAGTAATCGGATAAAAAAAATTTATAAAATAAACTATTGGCAAATCTTAAGTCCTGCATAATTTCTCAGTTCCACCCTCACATACAATTTACACTACACCCGGTTAAGTAACCGCTATGTTTAGATGTAACGTTAGCAAAATAATGTGCCTCAATTTACATCTATAACATGGCAGATTATCATACAACGTAGTTAGCAAAGAGAACATAAACGTTACCTGTTGGCAACCGTGTACGAGTTGGATGCATGTAGCGGGTGTTTTCTCTTCAGATGCTGCAACATTGATGTCGTGCTGTTGTGGTACGCCAATTCTGCTTTGCAGTGGATGCATTGCGCTGTGTTGTCCTTTCTGTTTAGCCTAAAATGTTCCCAAACTTTGGACATTTTTTGTCGCTTTCGGGGTTCTCCTTCTGAGCATTCTCCGGTTCCCTCCATAGCTACAAACTTAGCACAAGCGCTCCAGGCGCTAACGGAAGTGGTAGCGTTGTGCAACACAAAAACCCTCCAGCTAGACCAGTGTGCTGCGTATTTAACAGCATTGCTTATTACAATACAATAAATTTAGCGAAGCTTCGAGGCAGATAAATTTCCTCGAGGATTTTTTGTAATCGAATTACTCGAGTTACTCGATTAATCGTTTCAGCCCTAGTTCAAAGGGAGTTTTTCCTCTCCACTGTCGCTAAACGCATGCTTAGTGTGAGGGATTGCTGAAGAGTCAATGAGTCGATGCAATCAGCTGGTTTGAATCAGTATGACTGGATGATCCGGTGAACTGGAAAGTGACTCGGGATGACGTGTTGTGAATTGGCACTATAGAAATAAACTGAATAGAATTGAATATACTCTTAATAAACTGCAGCTACAAGCTATCAGCAGTATATCCATCTATCAGCTGCTAGATCAGGATGAACAGTTTAAGCTTAACAGGAGTGATGGGAAGCCTTGTTTGTTCACATGTAGTCGGCTCCTTTCAGCCAGCTGACTGACTGTGCTCAGGAACAGGTGGTTCATCAGTAAAAAGATAATTATTATATTTGTTCTCTGTTGTGCTCCTCAGAAATGCCGCTGAGTGGTTCGGCGTTGGTGAGGACTGTGAGACGAAGCAGCAGGTATGGCACAGGAAGAGCCTGCGCCACTGCAGTCAGCGCTACGGCAGGCTAAAGGCCCAGTACAGGGAACCAGAGACGGCCTCCACACTGGACCAGAATCCAGACTCTCCGGCCACCAGCAGGCTGCCAAGGGTAGGCCGGCTTTCATCACCTGGATAGACTCAAACAGGACTTTTTTGGGTTTAAAGCTATTTCTGTGTTCTCATTTAGATCGTTGACCCCCTGGCACGAGGCAGGGCTTTCCGTTACCCAGACGAGATGGACGGTGGTTTACCCAGAACCCCTCACACAACCCACGGGGGGCCCTTCACGCCCGGAGTCGCCTCACTGAGCTCCTTCACCAGCCAGCGCTCCGGATACAGCCGCTTCCCCAGACGGAAGAGGGAGTCTGTGGCCCGGATGAGCATCAGAGCTGCTTCCAACCTGCTGAGGGTGAGCCATCCAGCTCAGGGGTGGGCGATATATCGGATACACTCGATGTATCTAAAGTTTTCCCACGCACAATAGTTAAAATGACTCTATCGCAGCCATCAAATACAAATTCACATAACATTTAGCCGTCTGCATCTATTTCACTGAGAATTTTTCCCCCCACACACTTTAAATGCTTCATAAGCCCCTCCTCCAAACATTGTCATTTTCCGTGTTGCACGGATGCACGCTACAGCAACCAGTAAACAAAATATGGCAACATCAGGTGTTTCAACTGAACAATATCACAGTGGATTTAACGGCGATGATGTCAAAGTAAAGGCGCTGATTTGTAAGGCGTGCCACTAAAAAACAAATTTAAATTAAATAACATAAATATAATTTATTCCACCACCTAAAAAGAAATCCGCTGCACAATGAAGAATGTTGTAAGCCGATGGCGTCGGCGTCGTTGTTTGAAAAAGCGATCCCAGGGAAATCAGACGCTATTTATTATGTTATTTAAATGTTTTTGTTAGACGCACTAATACATGTGATGTGATGAGGTCTTGTTCAAAGGTTTTGCAGGAGTTCTCTAAACTTTGCAGCGTTCTAAAGTTTATAACTCTTCTATTAAATTCCCAGCACGTAAAGATCAGTGCTAAAAGTCTGGAGATGCTCTGATAATGCTCTAGTTTTAGGAAAGTATTTCCAGTTTTGTTCTAGTAATTTTGGGTCAATTTCTGTTTTCATCCTGCAGTTTTTTTTTTTTATTATGCACAAAAAAGCCCTTTTTTATTTAGCATTTTAATTACAGGGTTCCAGCGGGTCCTTGAAAAGTCTTAAAAGGCATTGAATTCTTCAAAATAAAACTAAGGCCTTAATTGGTATTAAAATGTCTTAAATCAGTCTTTCGTAGGTCTTAATTTTTAAAACATCATAAATAGGATTATTTTTATTACGATTTATTTTTGTAATCTAAATAAAACATTAAAATTGACAATTTTTTTTTGTTTTTTTATTTGAAAAAAACGGCTCTCCATCATTGGTTCCGTCCCGATAGCGGAACCAATAAAGCGTTGTTGCGGCCGGGACATTTGGGAGATGCACCATTAACTTTTTGTCTGGAAAATATGAGCAAGTGTAAATGGAACCAAAATTGTCTCCAGCCAAGAGTTTTCTCCATGGCTAAAACCAGGGAACATACATGAGGCTCAGTGGATTTAGTGCAAGAAGTCATTCAAGCTCAGAACGATGGGAATTCTTCGGTGGCCCTGAAGTGCAAACTAAAACTACAAATCTAAAAGTGCAACTACATTAAGGAAAACACAATTACATTAGCCTACCGGAAAAGGCAGGTACCAGTGGGAAACATGAGACATCACTGATTGGACGACGGCGCCGTTTGACCCTTGAACCGGAAGTTGTGTGGTCTGAACAGTCCAGCTTCTTTTAAGTGTGTCTTCAGTGTACGCAAACTAACTGAAATTTCGTGATTAGTCTTGAGCATATCCAGTATCACCTCGTACGTGTGTCCTGATTCAAAATATTCCTGGATAACGGCAGCTATGTTTGGGGCGCCGACAATATCCATGTTTTCAAACGCAGGCAGAATGACTTCCGGTTCAAGGGTCAAACGGCGCCGTCGTCCAATCAGCGATGTCTCATGTTTCCCACTGGTACCTACCTTTTCCGGTAGGTTAATGTAATTGTGTTTTCCTTAATGTAGTTGCGCTTTTAGATTTGTAGTTGCAGTTTGCACTTCAGGGCCACCGTAGAATTAAGGCAGTGGAGTCGCACATGCGAAGCACGAAACACAAAGCGTCAAAATGGAGTTACAGAGAAACAGCCGGTATTTCTCAGTTTAGTTCCACCCTTGTCTCTGCAACGCCTCCACTTATCACCAAATCAAACATACTAAGAAAACCATACAAAGAAAAATAGCTGCAAAAAAGACTTAGCACTGGTTATGTTGGGGCTTTAAAACTGATTTGTTTTGTTCCCTGCTAAAACAAAGTTTGTGAATTCAGTTAAATAATTGTTCAAATATATCTGTCATTTGTGTGTTTTTAGCTTTCTGTATGGGAAGCTTTTCAACATTTGAAACATTAGTGCAGTGGTTTATGTTAAAATAAACCTTTGGGTTAAGTTGTCGCAAGCAGGTTTTTCTGGTGTTTCTTGAGAATTTGGTCTTAAATTTTTCTTTTAAGTGGCATTAAAAAGTCTTAAAAAGTCTTGAATTTAACTTGCCTTATGCTGTAGGAACCCTGATTTAATATTGCGTGTTTTTGCTTTTTTTTTCCTGTTGCATTGCTGGGATCTTGTTAAAGGTCTAATACTGACACCCAAAGGCAGAATGTGGCAGAATTATTAGTGAAAAGCTTTTAGTTGGTTAAAATGAAATAAAATTACATTTAAAACCAAAAGTTATGTGTATCGCAATATAGCCCAAATATATGGTGATAATATCGCCCAGCCCTGCTAAGCTTTGTCTCTTCTCTCTCACCTACGACACGAGCTCCTTCCTTATACCAGAAGAAAGCATCAGTGCTTTGCTTTTCCTTTAGGGCCGTAGTGGGTTGGCAGGCTCTGTTCGCAGCGTCCCCAGGAGGAGCTTCATGAGGCCCAGCTGGATGGAGGAGGACACTGTAGACTCAGGAGACATGTCTTCCTCACTTTTCTTCAGCAAGGTCAGCCGCCACCATCCCCTCTGCCACATCAAGCAGCCTCTGTAAGCGACGCAGAGCTTCTTTAACTTCCTGGTTTTGGATGTGTAGGTCGATGCTCATGAGGAGATGTACTCCATGGCTGACGACGTGTTTGAATCCCCTCCCATGTCGGCCTCTCTTGCGTCCAACGAGCAGCTGGACCAGAAGTTCCTCAGCCTGTGAGTCAGTCAGCTGTTTTTGTTTGTACAGCATAAATAAATAAATAGAGATTTTCAAACCCTCAACAGTTTAAGGTAAAAAATAAAACCTGCATTTTGAAAGTCAATCATTTGTATGGATTATATCTTTTTTTTTTTTTTTTTTTTACTAAGGCTTATAAGCCACCTTTACACTGTTTCTGTCCATCAGCAGTAAGGACGAAGCAAGGATGAAGACCCCCACCCCAGTGCCTGAAAAGGCCCCCCCTCACCGCGGCCGACGCATCGCTTCTCAAGTCAAGCATTTTGCGTTTGACAAAAAGAAGCGACACTATGGCATGGGCGTGGTGGGGAAGTGGTTGAACCGAAACTACCGACGCAGCCTTAGCAGCAACGTCCAGAAGCAGCTGGACGACTTCCAGAGCAAAAGGTCAGATCTTAATTTTAATTTCAGATTAATTGCATTACATGAATGATTAATAAGATGTTTGAAACAAAAAAAAACACAGACTTAAGCTACGTTCACGCTGCAGCCTGAAGTGACCCAAATCCCACTTTTTTGCCCATGTGTGACCTGGATCTGATCTTTTTAATGACAGTCTGAACAACACAGTGTGTTTTTTCCAGTGTGACCCAGGCCACTTGGCTCTGGGGTCCCGAATCCGAATCTGATCTTTTCAAATGCGAACTGTGTCTGAACGGCCAGGTCGCATTCATCAGACCTGATCGCCATTAGTAACCCACATAGGTCACTATTCTGCTTCTTGCTACACAGAAGTGGCAAGAAAAACAAACACCATGGCGGACGAGGATGCGGAGAGCAGTAGTTTTTTTTAACCATCTTGAAAAGATTGAGTTTTTAAGGTTTGGAAAGATCGCTAGATGTTCTCTAACAAGCATGACATCCATGTTTACTTTCATAAAGACGAAGCCCGCTGGCTTGTAACATCATTGCATCCTCTACTGTGAATGCGGGACACTTAAGTTGTATGAATGCAGTTAAAAAAGGAGATCACTTACAGGTCCCATACATTTGGAAATGCGAACGGCAAGATAAAAAAATCGGATTTCAAAAAGATATCGGAATCGAGCATCAAGGCCTGCAGTGTGAACGCATCCATAGACAATATTGGAGGCAATGCTGGAAAGGAGAAGCTAGAAATTAAGAATCTCATATTTAGAAATTGGAAAAATTGTAACGGCATCACTAGAGCACTAACTGGAAAAAAGGTTTATAAAAAAGTGAGAAATTACTTGAAACAAGTTAGCATGCCAATAAAATGAGTATTTAAGTACTAAAAATAAGTTAAAGATTTGTTTTTTGTTTTAAACTGTTATAAATTTTCTTATTGTGCACCTGGCAGCACTGCAATAAGAGATTTCAAATCTACTCCTTCTAAAATCAAGGAATATTAAATAATTTTAATAAAAATTAAGTTAGATTCTCAGTTTTTCAGTGAGACAATGTTGTTTTAAAGTAGTTATTTATATATTATAAAGTATGTTGCTGTGGCATCTAGGGAACACTAAAAGTTAAAGAGAATAGAAGAATAGAAGTGACATATTGAAAAATAAAAGGATTATATATTAAAAAGCATAAAATGATAAGTTTAGTTCAATCATGTCTCTATAATATGTATATTTAAAGATTTAAAAAAAAAAATCATATCTTAATCAGTTAGAATTTTTAAATCTTGTTTTTGTAAAAAAAAAAAAAAAAATCAGCCTTAAATAAACTAAAGCCTTAAATCTTTGTCCAGTGTGTTTGTTAAAGTTCAGTTATTTCCTCCTGAAATGTGAAACGACCCGTCAGCTTGTTGTCAGCTTGTTGTCAGCTTGTTGTCGCTCATTACAGTTGATTAAAAGTGATTAAAGCTGTTTTTTCTTGTGTGTTTTCAGGCCCTACTTTACCTACTGGATAACATTTGTC
This sequence comes from Cyprinodon tularosa, assembly GCF_016077235.1. Lineage (NCBI taxonomy): Eukaryota > Metazoa > Chordata > Actinopteri > Cyprinodontiformes > Cyprinodontidae > Cyprinodon > Cyprinodon tularosa. The sequence goes on along the minus strand of NW_024039413.1, from coordinate 355,686 downwards.
CACATACTCATCACGCTGCTGTCCTGCTGCACCTATGGTTTTGCCCCTGTGGGGTTTTCACAGCACTCCAAAACAGAACTGGTGGGTGAATCTTTAACCTCTAGTTGTCCTGTAGAGCTTTTACTCAGACGTCTCCCTTTGTGTTGAACTACAGGTGCTGGTCATAAAATTAGAATATCATGAAAAAGTAGATTGATTTCAGTAATTCCATTTAAAAAGTGAAACTTGTATATTATATTCATACATTACATACAAACTCATATATTTCAGATGTTTATTTTGTTTAATTTTGAAGATTACAAATGACAACAAATGAAAATCTCAAATTCATCATATCAGAAAATTAGAATATTGTGAAAAGGTTCAAAATTGATGGCCCCTGGTTCCACACTCTAATCAGCTAATTAACTCAAACCACCTGCAAAAGCCTTTAAATGGTCTTTCAGTCTAGTTCTATAGGCTACACAATCATGGGGAAGACTGCTGACTTGACAGTTGTCCAAAAGACGACCATCGACACCTTGCACAAGGAGGGCAAGACACAAAAGGTCATCGCTAAAGAGGCTGGCTGTTCACAGAGCTCAGTGTCCAAGCACATTAATAGAGAGGCGAAGGGAAGGAAAAGATGTGGTCGAAAAAAGTGTACAAGCAAGAGAGATAACCGCACCCTGGAGAGGATTGTGAAACAAAACCCATTCAAAAATGTGGGGGAGATTCACAAAGAGTGGACTGCAGCTGGAGTGAGTGCTTCAAGAACCACCACACACAGACGTATGAAAGACATGGGTTTCTGCTGTCGCATTCCTTGTGTCAAGCCACTCTTGAACCACAGACAGCGTCAGAAGCGTCTTGCCTGGGCTAAAGAGAAACAGGACTGGACTGCTGGTGAGTGGTCCAAAGTCATGTTCTCTGATGAAAGTAAATTTTGCATTTCCTTTGGAAATCAAGGTCCCAGAGTCTGGAGGAAAAGAAGAGAGGCACTTCATCCACGTTGCTTGAAGTCCAGTGTAAAGTTTCCACAGTCAGTGATGGTTTGGGGTGCCATGTCATCTGCTGGTGTTGGTCCATTGTGTTTTCTGAGGTCCAGGGTCAACGCAGCCACATACCAGGAAGTTTTAGAGCACTTCATGCTTCCTGCAGCTGACCAACTTTTTGGAGATGCAGATTTCATTTTCCAACAGGACTTGGCACCTGCACACAGTGCCAAAGCTACCAGTACCTGGTTGAAGGACCATGGTATCCCTGTTCTTAATTGGCCAGCAAACTCTCCTGACCTTAACCCCATAGAAAATCTATGGGGTATTGTGAAGAAGAAGATGCAATACACCAGACCCAACAATTCAGAAGAGCTAAAAGCCCCTATTAGAGCAACCTGGGCTATCATAACACCTGAGCAGTGCCACAGACTGATCGACTCCATGCCACGCCGCATTGCTGCAGTAATACAGGCCAAAGGAGGCCCAACTAAATACTGAGTGCTGTACATGCTCATACTTTTCATGTTCATACTTTTCAGTTGGCCAACATTTCTATAAATCCTTTGTTTTTATTGGTCTTCAGTAATATTCTAATTTTCTGATATGATGAATTTGAGATTTTCATTTGTTGTCATTTGTAATCATCAAAATTAAACAAAATAAACATCTGAAATATATGAGTTTGTATGTAATGTATGAATATAATATACAAGTTTCACTTTTTAAATGGAATTACTGAAATCAATCTACTTTTTCATGATATTCTAATTTTATGACCAGCACCTGTACAACCAAACCTTTCCATCCCCCCTGGTTAACTGTGCCTCTCTGCCGCCCTCTGTAGGTACTAAAGAACAAAGGCATTTATGAAAGTGTGAAGTTTATCCAACAAGAGAACTTCTGGATCGGACCGAGCTCTGTGAGTCTGCCTCGCCAGCGCTGCGTTAGATGGAGGCCTGAAGTCGTCGCTGATGATACGAATTTTAGCACTGAGAAATATTACAATGCTTGAAAATGCTCCGGTTGCATTAGTTTGCTTTGCATCTTTAAAACTGTTTAAACCTCACTTACATACCCCTTATAAATATTTAGGTTTATAAACTACAAAATGTAATTGCCAGAATCAGCATTAATGTTTATTTTTTTCATTAATTCCTTCTAGAAGCACTTTTGTTATTTTTCTTAATATATTCGGGAAAGTTGGCATTTCTTATTACATTGACATTCATTTTATCCATCAAAATATCCATATTTTTTAAATGTTACAAAGGTAATGAGGTCTTGTCCTTGATTCCAATAATACTATTGGCTTAAAGTTTTGACCCTCTGAAGGGTTAAAGCTTTTTCTGACTCTGAATCTAATTATTATCCCTTCTATCTTCCAGGAGGCTCTAATCCACCTCGGGGCCAAGTTCTCTCCATGTATCCGACGGGACGTGCAGATAGTCGCTATGATCCAGAAAGACAAAGATCTGGAAAGAGAGTCTGGTTGTTGCATTCAGAATGACGACTCTGGATGTGTGCAAACCCTCAGTAGCGACTGCTCGGTAGTTTATCTTCCTCAAAAATCCTCCCTGTTTCAGACAAACTAACATGCAGCTTCAGAGGTAGAAAAACTACCTGCACTGATGTATGGCTCTACTGTTAGGATTGGTTGATTAATTATTAACTGGAGTAAAGAGACTCTAATTCATGCCTGTAGCTTATAGAGCAGTAGTTATACTAGCGTTGTAAAAATAATCTGTAAACATTTTGCATTTAAGATGAAAATCTTTTTCATCTGTCAATCTGCTCTTTCCAGAACTCCACACATGGAAGTATTTTAGTTTCTCCTGGTTTAATTTTGTAGAAATTCTTCTTTAACGAGCCTTTGGCTATCCGACTTTTAATTTAAAAAATAAGCGACAGATTAATCGATTAAATAATCGTTAGTTGCAGCCCTAGTGTGTTTACTGTGCAGCTATCGAATATTACATTATATTTATTTGTTTCGAGGCTCTAAACTCGTCAGAACATTAGTCCTGAGGGAGGGAGGCGATGATGCAGGAATATGGCAGAAAAGTTAAAGTTAAATATTTCTTATTTTCAACATCGTCGTATAACAATCTTCGCCACAGTTAGATTCATTACCTCATTGTCGTCCATCGGTCACAGCCACCGGACATAGAAATGTAGTCCAATCTGACTGCAGGTGACCTGGAGATCAGGATTTACCAAGCTTTGGTCTTCACCATGCTGGTCCTCATGGGAAATGCCGTCTTCTTCAGGCAAAACAAGGAGTGGCGGCGTAGTGGTTAGCGCATGGGGCTTGGAATCCTGAGGTTGTGAGTTTGAAACCCACTCCCACAGACTTCCACTCTGGGTCCAAAAACCCTTAACCCCACACTGCTCCCCAAGCGCTGCACAATAGCAGCCCACTGCTACCCAGGAGGTTTAAAAAGATTCTTCCAGGCATTTAGGTCTAAATGTTGGTTGATTGATTGCGAACACATAAATATCAGAATCAGTCCACAGATAAACGTTGTGTGTAGAATTCCTTGTTATCCTGTTAAACGTTGACATTTTTTCATACAGGAAACACTGGCCACCTTTCAGAAATGGACCAATGAGAGTGTGGACATCAACAGGTCTTCTGGGTCCGTGTGTCACCAGGATCCAAGGTGAGGACAGGAGACGTCGTCCCGCAGAATCACTAAATACTCAGTAAAGTTACAGGGTGCCATTTGTAAAGTTGGGCAGCCAAAAACAAAAAGCAATTTTTTTTTTTTTTTTTATTAAGCCTGTTTTAAGGGAACAATAAGAGGGTAATTTTTTTCACTTTATCATTCATTAATTTATAAAAATCAAAGTTCCAAACTCACTATTTAGATTGTCATTTAAAAATGACTAAAAATGTCTGCAAGCTAAATATTTATTTTCCAAAATAAAAACATAGTTTGTTAAATAAATAATTTGTGTGTAGGAAATACTTAATTTGCAAATTAAATATTAAGCTAGCACCAAGCTAACTAAATACTTATCTAGCTTGGTGCTAGCTAAATATTTAATTTGCAAATTAAATATGAAGCTAGCCCCAAGCTAACTAAATACTTATCTAGCTTGGTGCTAGCTAAATACTTAATTTGCAAATTAAATATTAAGCTAGCGCCAAGCTAACAAAATACTTATCTAGCTTGGTGCTATCTAAATACTTAATTTGCAAATTAAATATTAAGCTAGCACCAAGCTAACTAAATACTTATCTACCTTGGTGCTAGCTAAATACTTAATTTGCAAATTAAATATTAAGCTAGCACCAAGCTAACTAAATACTTATCTAGCTTGGTGCTAGCTAAATACTTAATTTGCAAATTAAATATTAAGCTAGCACCAAGCTAACTAAATACTTATCTAGCTGGGTGCTAGCTAAATACTTAATTTGCAAATTAAATATTAAGCTAGCACCAAGCTAACTAAATACTTATCTACCTTGGTGCTAGCTAAATACTTAATTTGCAAATTAAATATTTAGCTAGCACCAAGCTAACTAAATACTTATCTAGCTTGGTGCTAGCTAAATACTTAATTTGCGAATTAGATATTAAGCTAGCGCCAAGCTAACTAAATACTTATCTAGCTTAGTGCCAGCTAAATACTTAATTTGCAAATTAAATATTAAGCTAGCACCCAGCTAACTAAATACTTATCTAGCTGGGTGCTAGCTAAATATTTAATTTGCAAATTAAATATCTATGTTGTTTAATAAACATCTAGTGTGGAGCAAATTTTTTATAAAAAAAAAAACAACAAAAAAACTAAATATTTAGTTTGAAGCTAAACATTTATTTAGCAACAAACTAAATATTTAGTTTAGAAAATAAATATTTAGCTTGCTTACAAATTTTTTAACTGACTAAATATTTAGTTTGGAACTTTTCTCTTAAAACACGCTAAACAAGCATAAATATTGCTCCTATTTGTTCACTGCCTAACTTTTGTCTCTTGTCACTGTGTTTTTTATCTGCTGATTAGAGTGTGTGAAGAGCCAGCCTCCCAGTCGCCTCATACGTGGCCAGATGACATCACCCAGTGGCCGGTGAGCAGACATGCTACTAGTTTCTACTCTCCCCTAATTTATTATTGTTCAATGTTTGATTTGAATCCAGTTATTTGCTTCTTGAGTGCTTCAGAGGACACACTAAACAGTTTGTGATCACATCCTTTGGCAGGTCTGCACATTACCCAGGACGTGGAACAGCACAGGCTACAGACACATGGACTGTACTATTAAAGGGCGGCCCTGCTGCATAGGCACCAAGGGCAGGTGGGAATGATTTGCAGAAATACTTTTTGTTCTTTATTCATTTAGTCACTTGACTACCCCACTGTTGCTGCGACATGTGGAGTAGAAACAGAATCCCGGATGTCAGGGGTAACGGTACAGCTATTCTTACCAAACAACACAGTATCTGGTACCATCCTGTGGGTTCAGTATATATAATAAACACAGAGGGCCGGATCTATCAAAGGTTTGCGTGTATAAAAACGTGAGCTATTTTACTGTGCACGCTAAAAAATGTACAAACTGATCTATCAACAGCGTGCTAAAAGGATTTGGTCTTTAAAACGTGCTAAATAGCGCCTCTTATCCATTTAGTACTTTTTCTGCAATGAATATGCAATATGGTGCGTTTACACGCAAAAGTGCGTCTTGTGGGAGGAGAACATGTAAATATATTAATTTAGCACTCGCAAAGTGATTTATCAAACCTGAAAGCAATTTTGCTAACGGTATCTGACTCTATATTTAACACGTTTCAAAAGAAGGTGCAAATGGTCTGTATGCGTAATTGCGCACACATGGCAGCGGTTATTGTCACAAGAAGGAGACATGGAAATGAAGCAAGGAGACGCAGAGAACGCATTTTTTCACTCCATGTGAATGTTTTTGGAATGAACGAGGAAACGATCATCAAAACATGTCGTTTATCCAGCATTGCCATTTTGGAGCTGCTGGGGGAACTCTGAATGGATTTGGAGCCAGCCACAAGGAGGACCCACGCAATACCAGATATCACAAAACTCCTTGCAACATTGCACTTTTTTGCATCTGGGTCATTCCAGCGTACGGTTGCAGCGAGAGCTGGGATCTCCCAATCTCGTTTTTCAGAAGTGCTGTCTGAAGTTCTAAATGCCATGTCGCCCTGACGCCCTACCGGAGAACCCCGACCTCTGCGCCTGTGGAGCAACATGCCAATGCTGCGGGGATGCGTACGCACAGTCATCTCATCCACAGTCACTTCTTGTGAGCCATTTCGTATGTGCATTTTTCTACAGGCCAATACAAAACACCTGTTTTTTTTTTTTTTTTTTTTTTTTACTGCAGTGAAGTAGAAATTCAGCCACATACCACCTTAGGGAATAAAGGTTGCCAAAGTTTTTATATATATATATATATATATATATATATATTAGAGATGTCCCGATCCAGGTTTTTGTACTTCCGATCCGATACCGATATTGTTTTTGGACTTCCAATCCGATACCGATACTGGCCGAAACCAGCCTATCCGAGCATGTATTTAAGTTTAAGTTAAAGTATTTAGCCTTAGTTGTAAGACTCATGTTGAAAAGGGTTTTAGTACTCTTGATAACATCTAGCCAGCTAAATTAGGTGAGATTGAATAAAACACACTGCTTGGTAACAACAAACTCACCTGTTTATTAAGAGATAAACACAAACTGGACAAAATTATGAATAGCAATCTGAAATTGCACAGTGAGCAGTAAAACCGTAAATAGTTAAAGGTGCAAGTATTACTGTAAGTTTTATTAAAAATGCAAAACAGACAAGAGTGGAAAATATTCTATTAACTTAGAATCAGGACTCTACTCTTGAAAAAAGACAGTGCTTTAAAAAAATCAGTGCAAATAATAGTTACACAAAAATGCCTTATACTCCCCAATGTCCTCCACACCTAGTCTCCATCTACACATCGTGCAGGATAAAATAATCCCACACGGCTGACATTTTCTCAGCTATCTTCCAATTCACCTGTTTTAATGGTTAGGCCGGGAGACAGACCCAAAAAGACCTGTGGGTGTTTGGAAGGTATTCTGGAAAATACGGACCGGATTCGGGGAACATTGGTGCAAAATAGTGGAATGGATTGTTTCAATCGGCGAAACTGGAAAATACGGACCGGATTTTTTTTTTTTTTAAACTGGATCGGCATTTTAACATGCTTTGCCGATACGCATTTTTTTGCCAATATCGGCGTCCGATCCAATACGTGGATCGGATCAGGACAAACCTAAAATATATATATATATATTATTATTATTTTTTTTTTTTGAGGGGTGGGGGTGTCACTGTAAGATTTAAATTTCTTAATGCACTAGTTTGTACAAACTACGAACTACTTTGCCGCAAACCACAAAACGCGCAAAACCATCATTTAAATAGGGTGTCTCCAACAGTTTTGCACCTGCCACCAGTTACGCAATCACTCTTGTTAAATCACCCGCAAACCATGGTTCAGCCCTTCGCGCAAAATTCCAGTTTGCGAGCACAAATTACTGCACGCAAAGTTGGATCTTGATAAATCCGGCCCATACTGTAGTAGACATTCAGTTTCCCCACTTTCCTTGATGGCTCCTTGGCTGGTCCACTACAATTAATTTTTAAACATCAGTCTTTGTACTAAAATATTATTTCTGTCATGATTTGTGGACATTAAGATCTAAAGAGAAGCATCGTCTCCTGGTCAGATCCTATAATTCAGTGAAAGGGTGGAGTTGGCAGGAAGTTGGAGGGGATTTTGCTAGGAGTCTATTCAATTTATTTCTATAGCGCTAATTCCCAACACGTCCTCTCGAGGCACTTAACAGTTCACCAGATCATCCAGTCAAATTGATTCTATTTTCTATCTAAGCTGACTACCAGCTGATTGCATGGACTCATTGACTCTTCAGCAATCCCTCACACCAAGCATGCTTGTAGCGACAGTGGAGAAGAAAAACTCCCTTTGAACAGGAAGAAACCTCCAGCAGAACCAGGCTCAGTGTGAGCGGCCATCTGCTGAGGCCCACTGTGATTCGCAGTCGCAGGGAAACAAGGAAACAAAATATTCTCTTTGCATTTAACCTCAGTGGGCTTCCATTGTGCGTCGCTGCAGGGGCAGCGTGGGGTTTGCTCAGGGACACAGGGTGGCAGTCTGTCGGTGTGGGGCCTGAACTCAGAACCTCTTGATTCCAAGCTCTATGTCCTAACCTCTAGGCCGCCACTTCCCAAAGAAGGCATTAGCGTGAAGGGTGTTTCCTAACGACCCACACTGGCAGCTTATTCCCCCCAGCGGGACGGTTGCCTTACCACTCTAGCTAGCCAGCTGCTGATTCAATCAAAACTGATATCCAGTCAGCTGGTTCTGTTTCTCTCGATCATCTCGACAAACCGGAAAACAAACCAGACGTTAAAAACGGAAATCTGCACCCAGCTGATCTGTGTTTTGTTGTTTTTTTTGGGTGGTGTCTGTTTGTACCTTTATAACTCTACCATCTTGTCTGTCCCTGCTCTAGATGTGAGATCACCACCAGAGAGTACTGCGATTTCATGCATGGTTACTTCCATGAGGAGGCCACTCTCTGCTCACAGGTAGTCTCAGTGTGTTTGCATTTGGACCGTTTCTCTGCAGGTTTTGATGTAACTCTGAGTTTCTAATCTCTCTGTTCTGACCCAGGTCCACTGTCTGGATGATGTCTGCGGTTTGCTGCCCTTCCTAAATCCAGAGGTTCCTGATCAGCTCTACCGACTGTGGCTATCCCTCTTCCTCCATGCTGGGTGAGACCACCAATATCTCTATTTAGATACATGCTTAAAGAGTTATTTAACTATATGCAACTAAAGCATGAGTTTTATTGATTTCAATAAATTATAACTTGGATTCAGACCAAATAAGGAGGAAAGCAGTTAGCTCATGTGAGCAACATAATACTCAGAGCTGATATGGAGCGGTTTAGCTCTTTAAAATGAACGAGTGAACAGAGGCAATGAGCTTAACTTCCTCCCTGTGTTTGTATGTTAAGGCTCCTTCACTGTGTGGTGTCAGTGGTGTTCCAGATGACCATACTGAGAGACCTGGAGAAGTTGGCAGGATGGGCGCGTATCTCCATCATCTACATCTTCAGTGGCATCACCGGTAACCTCGCCTCCGCCTTATTCCTGCCCTACAGAGCAGAGGTAAGTTCACGCACAGGCTAACAGTTAAAGGCGTTTTCAGCATTATATCTCTCCCCTTCCAGATTCCTGCTAAGTTTGTTCTCTTGTTACACTTAATTGGTTCAGATCATGAAACTAATTTTGATATCAGACAAAAAAGATAATCTGAGTAAATGAAATGAATGGTTTTCACATCCTGATCCTATTAATTGGTTAAGAAAAAGGCTTTCCAAACATGTAAGTGACTTGAGCCGTTTCTCAATTCAAGAACTCAAGTTTGGACTCGTGTTCTCACCAAGTACGTTCTTGAAAAGAACATAAAGTATGGATATCAGCACATTCATCTGGAGCTGCATCTCACCTCCTGTTATTAATAGTCTCTAAATCAGGGGTCTTCATCGTTTTCCAGGCCAAGGACCCCAAACTGATGGCGAGATGGAGCGGAGACCCCCTAATTATATATATTGTATGAAATAATGTTCTATCAAACTGGTCCTATAGTCACTCTATTACAGATGGAGTAATGTAACTAAAGTAATCCCTCCCTGGGATTATTAAAGTATTTCTGATTCCTGGTTGATGGGACAGGTGTTGTGAATGAAACGGTGCCCAGCTTGAAAAAGCTCCTGTGTGTCTCTGAATGTGAGCATTGATGACTGAAAGACATCTTCTGCCTCCATTTATCTGTTTAATAAAACATTTCAATTGGTGGAAAAAAAAAAATAAATAAATATATATATATATATATATATATATATATATATATATATATATATATATACATATAAAATGTGTCTGTGCCACCAACACCAAGTAAAATTCGTTGTAAGTGCAAACTTGGCAAAAAACTTGATTCTGATTCTAACAATGAACCTTTGCACAAGGATAGATCAGAAGACCAGAAGACCTCGCCTATTGAGCCAGGCGAACAATTTCCTTTAATGTCCCCCCCTTTATTTAGTGGGGGAATAATAATGAACACAGTCAGATAAACACAAATCAAAAGAACATTTTGCCAAATAAAACAAAGAAGTCTCCATCAGAGCCAGAGGTCCTTCACATATGGCTATGCATAGAGAGGGCTGCTGCAGACGGGCTAACGTTAGCCTCAGAAGAGCGCTGGTTGCCACGGTCCTGACAACTTCGGAAATTTGTTTTTAAACTTACACATTAAATCGGTAAATGGACCATATAATGACACTTAAAAGTATAATGTAACATAACAACAGCAACAGAAAAGAGTTCTCTGTTCTCCGTTCTCTGCCTTCTGTTCTTGGGAATTGGAACAGTACTAGTGCTGAGAATGATGACGTTTCACGAGCACACGAGAACGCACAAGTACGCATATTGAGAAACGGCCATAGACAGGTAAGGGGCAGGCTAAGAAAAGAAACCAAACCACTCACATTCCAAAGGGCTGGGCCAGTTCATCTGTTTCAGTCTGCAGGTTTCTAAGCCTAAACAAGACTTTGTTGGGCTACCGTATAAAACCTCAAGCTCAACACTATTTCTGACATTTGAGTTAAAAAAAGTTCCTGGATGGGAAGAGAAGCATCTTCAAACTTGGAAACAAAGTCCAATGGATTTTTTTTTTTTTTTTACTTTTTTGGAATAGTTGAAAAAAAAAATGTTATTTCACGCAACTCATCATGCATATTATTATCATCTCACCTGATTAAATTCAAAAAATGCTCATTGCCACAATAATTGTAGCTACAAACAAAAACAACATAATTGAACATTACAATGTCATGTTGTATTAGTTTGGTCATGCGGCAATGATTGCGATGCAGCTCCGGATTGTAGGTGTTTAACTGAAGCAAAGAAGCAGCGTCACCACTGTGGCTTTTTTTCCCCAAGTTTGATGGTAATTATAATCCATAATGGTAATTTTAATGGTGGATATTGATCATTGCAAATCAGAGAAGATAACCCCCCCCCGAACCCTTCATTACAGGGTTCCTACGGGTCCTTAAAAAGTCTTAAAAGGCATTGAATTCTTCAAAATAAAACTAAGGCCTTAATTGGTATTAAAATGTCTTAAATCAGTCTTTCGTAGGTCTTAATTTTTAAAACATCATAAATAGGATTATTTTTTTTATTTTTTTTTTGTAATCTAAATAAAACATTAAAATTGACAATTTTAATGCTTCGCACATGCGAAGCACGAAACACAAAGCGTCAAAATGGAGTTACAGAGAAACAGCCGGTATTTCTCCGTTTAGTTCCACCCTTGTCTCTGCAACGCCTCCACTTATCACCAAATCAAACATACAAAGAAAAATAGCTGCAAAAAAGACTTTTTGTTTGTGAATTTAGTTAAATAATTGTTCAAATATATCTGTCATTTGTGTGTTTTTAGCTTTCTTCCTGTATGGGAAGCTTTTCAACATTTGAAACATTAGTGCAGTGGTTTATGTTAAAATAAACCTTTGGGTTAAGTTGTCGCAAGCAGGTTTTTCTTGTGTTTCTTGTGAATTTGGTCTTCAATTTTTATTTCAAGTGGCATTAAAAAGTCTTAAAAAGTCTTGAATTTAACTTGCCTTATGCTGTAGGAACCCAAGTAACAAATATTTTAGGATTTCAGGTTAATCCTCCTCCAAATCGTCCCGTCAGGTGAGCTGATAGAAAGGGGAAGCCTTCCTCTTTGCACACGAGATTAAAGTGTGAGAGAAAGTGATCAGCTGTAGCCATGTTCACCATGTTCACCAGTGGCTGACTTCTCTGCACGGGTAAATCAAGTCTTAATTACCAGGTTTATACACATATGAGGTTGGAAAGACCACTTTCCTTATTAGGAGATTAGCCTAATGCCTTTTTGTGGGTTAACAGAGGCCACAGTACTTGATGAATGGGATTACTTATACTCTGTTTAAATAAACACAATCGTAGCACAGCTCAGACTTGTCTGGTGCTCCCCTATGGTCCAACAAATTAACCCCAAGACTTGCCTGAAAAATATTATTTCTCAGGCCGTTTCTAGTCATGATGTCAAATTAGAAGGAAGCTTGTTGTTTTATATCATAGTGATCTCTGTAACATGGAGGGGCGTGCTGGCGTGGGACGTACCGTGACATAAGGGGCCAGAAACATCGGCCTCCAGCCTCCACCCATCTCTGATCATCCCACGGGTCTTTAAATACCAGGAATAACCAGAGGAAGCACACGACACATGCCGCTCAATCCACTTAAAGAGGTGCTTTAGGTGGATTATACCGTAAGCAGTAAGTCATGGAGCCCTCATAGCTTGTGGAAAAATGACCCAAACAGCAACACATGAGAGTAAATCTGTTGCATGGCGGATCTGCAGCTTATCGCCATTCAGGAAAGTTAGATTTTCCAAGATATAGAACCTGAAACAGATGAAAGGATTCCCTCATCCCTGCAGCAGTAGCATTAGATCCTTTTAAATTTGAAGTATTAAACTCGTAACATTTCCTGGGATTCCTTGTTTTTTTCTACTTCAAACTACAGTAAACAAAACTTTAAAAATATCAGGAATTAAGTCAATTTGATCCCAACTAAATAACAGTATCACTGAATTATAAATCCTTTTTTGTAAGCAATGACTAAGTTATTATTTCTATTGCTCTGGAATGGACACTAACTGCCTTTCCCAAAAGTTATTAATGCTAAAGTCATGATGCTAACAAGTTTGAGCTTAGAAGCATTTAGAAAATGTCACATATGGCGGTGATTTCTGTTCATCACAGGAAGTTCTGAGTCATTCGATGCTCTGGTTTGATAAGTGATGAAAACATGTTGAGCTGCGGTGAATGGAAACAGGGAGATTATGGGCATGAGTTGCCAAAAGGAATTAGAATGAAGAGGACGTGGCGTTCGTCTGGTTAGCGTTGGTTGGTTACAGTTATACTCTGCACCGCCTTAGAAACGGCTAATCCAACAGCAGGTTTTATCCTTCCAGTCACAACCAGCGATGGTCAGGCGTTAAAGGAAGGAATAATTAATGGATCTTTATTTATACTTAAAATTAATATGTTTACGGTGATCTAATGATTTTAGTGTTAATCAGTAAAAAATAAAAGGAATCATTTTCGTCACGATCACAGAGTCTTTGAGCGGCCATTTCTCAATATGGGTACTTGTGCGTTCTCGTGCGTTCATGAAGAATCATCATCCTCAGCACTAGTACTGTTCAAATTCATAAGAGCAGCAGACCGAGAACGGACAAAGTCCCCTGATGTTGTTCTCGCCCCTCCCTCTTTACCCAGCATGCATCAGAGCAGACCTGTCCCTCCCCCGATTGACAGCTGTCCCAGAATGCACTGCGGCAGCAGAATTTTAAAAAAAATTCCGAAGTTGAGAGGACCGTGGCAACCAGATAGCCTCCGAGGCTAACGGCAGCCTGGGCTAATGTTAGCCTGTCTGCAGCAGCCCTCTCTCTGCATAGCAGTGTGCGAAGGACCGCTGACTCCGATGGCCATATTTCTGTTTTATTTGGCAAAATGTTCATTTAATTTGTGTTTATCCGACTGTGTTCATTATTATTCCCCCGCTAAATCGAAAAAGTAATAATTATTATTATTTAGAGACCAATAATAACAGGTGAAATGCAGCTCCAGACGAGCTGAGCGTGTGGTGATGTCATCAGTACGCTTCTGTTCCAACTGACCCATATTTATGCTGCGTAATCCCGTTCTCCAAAAGTCCAGACTTAACTGTGTTCTTCTCAAGAACATACTTGGCGAGGACACAAGTCCGTACTCACAGTCTTGTGAATTGAGAAACGGCCAGTGTAACACCTCATTCCTGACATCTTCCGGCCGGTGCGGTTATGCTAGCGCCATCCTCCACTGGAGTGACCCCCTCCTTCTCCTCTGAATGCATATTTTTATACTCAACCCTTTCACTGAATTACAGGGTCCGACCAGGAGATGGCGCTTCTCTTTTAGATCTTAATGTCTACAAACCATGAACATAGGAAGAATATTTTAGTGCAAAGATTTATCTTTAAAGAAGGAACTGTAGGGGACCAGCCAACCCATTAAGGAAAGTGGGGAAATTATGAATGGCTACTAAAGTACACACCAACATGCTTCTGCGGTCATTGGGTGGGTCAGAGTTGGACAAAAGGCTGAGTTCAGAGAGCTGGTGAACTGCTTTGTGACATGATGTGGAAACAATCATTTGGTACCACTTGTAAAACATCAGAGATTATTGTAGATTTTAGTAGGATCCCTGACTAGAGGTTAACCTGCCGCAGCTCAGAATCATAAAGGAAGAATAATAGTTCCTCTCTAAGTAGTTTAGGAAAGAGCGTCTCTCTTTCCCTGCTCCTGTTAAAGGAAAAGCTCTGTGTTTACACCTTGAAGCTTTCTGTCCCCATTTCTTTTTCCTGGAAAGAAATCACACGGGACAAACTCTTTAAATAACGCTTCATAGCGTATATGTATTAAATAACAGGGCCTCATAGTTTCCATTCCAGCGTAAAAGTGACCTTTGCCTGCGGTGACTGGACCATGTTGTCTCGTCTGTCTGGGCTGTGTGGGCGGAGTAACGTGCTCTTTTCCTGGTTACTGGTGTTGAATGTGTTCAAGGATTACCCATCTAAATAGCCAGCTAAACAGGCCGTGGCTTCAAACTCAGCACTGACGTCACTTTAATCTGCTCACCTTTCCTGCTCGACCCAAACTGCAGCTCTATCCAATTACTCCACACTGGAACTGTAGCCATTAACCTGCAAATTCAAGTTTTATCAATAATAATACAGATTAAACTATCTTCATTTCAGAAATTAATCTCATAATCTACAAATCTGTAAACATTTATTCTGAATTATTGATTTTTCTTTTTGGCAAGTATGAAAGTCCTTTTAAAAAAGATTTTTATCTTTTTTGGGGTGAATTTTGTTTAACAAAATATTTGCATTTGGAAGATGAACACTTCAATTGAAAGTTATAAAAAAAATGAATAAATCTATTCTTAACATGAAGAAATAACCCATAGGAGGGATGTACCAGAGTACTAGGAGTAGTGAGGAGCACTTCATCTACCTGATCGATTGGTTTTGAACTGTTGACTGTTGAATCCCAGGATTCCCGCGGGTCCTTAAAAAGTCTTAAAAGGCATTAAATTCTTCAAAATAAAACTAAGGCCTTAATTGGTATTAAAATGTCTTAAATCAGTCTTTCGTAGGTCTTAATTTTTAAAACATCATAAATAGGATTATTTTTTATCATGATTATTTTTGTAATCTAAATAAAACATTAAAATTGACCTTTTTTTTTTTATTAAAAAAAATAACAGCTCGCTATTATTGGTTCCGTCCCGATAGCGGAACCAATAAAGCGTTGTTGCGGCCGGGACATTTGGGAGATGCACCGTTAACTTTATGTCTGGAAAATATGAGCAAGTGTAAATGGAACCAAAATTGTCTCCAGCCAAGAGTTTTCTCCACGGCTAAAACCAGGGAACATACATGAGGCTCAGTGGATTTAGTGCAAGAAGTCATTCAAGCTCAGAAAGATGGGAATTAAGGCAGTGGAGTCGCACATGCGAAGCACGAAACCCAAAGCGTCAAAATGGTGTTACAGAGAAACAGCCGGTATTTCTCAGTTTAGTTCCACCCTTGTCTCTGCAACGCCTCCACTTATCACCAAATCAAACATACTAAGAAAACCATACAAAGAAAAATAGCTGCAAAAAAGACTTAGCACTGGTTATGTTGGGGCTTTAAAACTGATTTGTTTTGTTCCCTGCTAAAACAAAGTTTGTGAATTCAGTTAAATAATTGTTAAATTATATCTGTCATTTGTGTGTTTTTAGCTTTCTTCCTGTATGGGAAGCTTTTCAACATTTGAAACATTAGTGCAGTGGTTTATGTTAAAATAAACCTTTGGGTTAAGTTGTCGCAAGCAGGTTTTTCTTGTGTTTCTTGTGAATTTGGTCTTAAATTTTTATTTCAAGTGGCATTAAAAAGTCTTAAAAAGTCTTGAATTTAACTTGCCTTATGCTGTAGGAACCCTGATCTATGTTAAGAAAGAAAGACCAACCTTAAACAGAGGGGGTGGACCGTTTAAGGTTGCAGCAATAGAGTTGATTCCTTCCTGCTATCATTGCAACCCCAAAGCCTTTACAGGGGAACAGAAGACCTCACCCTTTTTAGCCAGGCCAACAATTCCCTTTAACGACCCCCCTTTCAGAGACATAGACAGGTATGGAGCATTGCAGGCCATAGGGATTGACCCGTTCGTCCATTTGAATTTGTTTTCTAAGCAAAAACAAGGCTTTGTTGGGCTGCTGTATAAAACCTCTAACTCGGCGCTATTTCTGACATTTTGAATTGAAAATTCTTCCTCGATGGGAACCGAAACATCTTCAGACTTCCAAACAAAGTCCAGTGGATTGTTTTTAACTTTTTTTAAATGATTTTAAAGTCCATTCTCTGAGCTACAGTGAGCCATTGGAAGGACTTCAGAACCGGGCAGATGTGCTCTACTTTCTTAGTTCTAGTGAGAACTCTGGCGGCAATGTTTTAAATCAGCTCTGCTGTCTGAAGGACTTTTTAGCCAAACCTGTAAAGACGCTGCTGCAGTGATCTGTTCTACTAAAGATAAATGCGTGAATGACCTTTTCTAGATCCTGCTTGGACATTAGTCCTGGAGATGACACCAAGATGGCAGCCGTAATCAGTGGATTCTAGCTGTAGTAGCTGAAGGTACTATAGGGAAGGAAGAAGTTCTCCTATAGTGAACGGAATATTTTTTAAACATCTTTGTTTTTTCTGTTTTAAATGTCTGTCTGGTTCTAATAATATTTTGTTTTTTGATAGAGCCATGGTATGATGTCAGAGAAGCTGCTAAATGCTAATCCTGTATCTCTCTTAACTCTTCCCTCATGGTTCCCCCGTCAGGTGGGTCCGGCCGGCTCCCAGTTCGGACTCCTCGCTTGCCTCTTCGTTGAGCTTTTCCAAGGTTGGCAGATGCTGGAAAAGCCATGGAAGGCCTTCCTCAAACTCCTGGGCATCGTGTTCTTCCTCTTCCTGTGCGGCCTTCTCCCTTGGATCGACAACATCGCCCACATCTTCGGCTTCATCGGCGGCCTGCTGCTTTCCTTCGCCTTCCTGCCCTACGTCACCTTCGGGACCTTTGACAAATACCGCAAGCGGATCCTCATCGTGGTCTCGTTGCTCGCCTACGTGGGGCTCTTCTCCTCTCTCATCGTTTGGTTTTATATTTACCCCATTAACCTCCACTGGCTGGAGCATCTCACCTGCCTCCCCTTCACAAGCAAGTTTTGTGAAAAGTATGACATAGACCACAACATCAACGACGTGGTGCACTAACCTCCCGGTGGTGAGATAGTTGGCTTCCAGGTCTAAGCATCTGACAATCAGTTTTATCTTGTAAATAAAACTGGAAGCTTCTCCTGTCTGCCCATTAAAACTCGTTCAGACGTTCCAGTCCTCAGGGAGGAGGCACGATCGGGGTTTTTTATTTGTTCAGCACCAACCAAACCTCCTGGAATCAGTAGAGAAGATGGCTGCACCTCTGGCCGGCAGTCGTTGTTGTCCCTTTGAGTCTCCAGGCAATAAAATCACCTCGGTGAGGAGCTGACTGTTAAAAGATGTTAAACAAACAAGCACCTTCCTATAAGTTCGTCTTTTTTCACAGTATTTGGTGTCAACACTACAAAAGCAGGGAGCTGTTCTTCTTAGTCCTTTAAATACAGTTTGTTTTATTTCTCTATTGGATGATTAATGCTCTGCTGGTGTCCAAAGGTAAAGCTACGTTCAGACCGCAAGCAGCAGAAGCAGCAAAAACACACGTGCTGCTTTATTTTTGATCCTTTAGTTCTGACGCGCGGCTGAAGCATCTTTGCTATTGTAGCTGCTCGGTGGAAAAAGTGGGTCTGATGCGTGTTGGGCGGAGCTACCCAATCCTTTCTTCGACTGGAATAATGGCAGCTATATTTGCGGTCATCAGTCGGTAGAAAGTAGTGTTGTGCCAATCCCATTTTTTGGCCCCAATACAGATACCGATACCATCTGTTTGGAACTGATGTGTGTGAACTGAATACTACTTGGATGTAAAATAATTGCCATCATGGCTTCATGTCAAGCTGCTGCCTACCTTTGTGAAGCAGGAAAAAGACTAAAACAAAGTGAATCCAGTAGAACCTTTTATTGCCTACCTGGAATGGGTGACAATAGTTAAATAAACTTTAGGCTCTCTAAATGGTATCGATGCCCTATTTGTTGGTACTCACCGCTACCGATACCATTTTAGTGCTGGATCGGGGCCCAGCCCGATACTGGTATCTGTATTGGTGCAACACTGTTAACTGACGATATTTCCACCTGAAAACATCGTCAGTTGAGAGATTACCATCCTGCCTTCCAATTTTGTTTCACTTTCGGAGCCGCTCAGACCCCCGTACACCGGCTGTGCGCTGTTACTGGGAATCCCGTTCAACAGCAGCCTCTGGCCCGGTCGCTTCTTTGCGGTTTTCTGCTACACCTCACAGCGGCTAGATGTAGATGTTAACGTTTTTTATGTACGTAATCCAAAATGCAGATACCAGGATAATTAAATCTAACATGTTTTTCCTGCAGATTTGGACATTTTAAGGTAATTTAGGCGTTAATAAACAGTTTTAGAGGAGTGATCATAGCGCTCTGCATCAGCAGTGCTGTGTCCGACTCCCTGCCAGCTCCCAGATCAGCTTCTCTGATCAGCGCTCATAGGGCGCTGCTTTAGCTGCTCAGACGCGCTGCGGGACATTTCGCTGCGCCTTGATGCACGTCAACCATTGACTTCACATGTAAACCAGCTGCTTCTGCTGCTTTAGCTGTTAACGTAGTATTAGAACTTATTCCATTTTTAGATGTTTTCTTTTATCGGCTAAAGTTAAAAAATCTAAATCTGCAGCCAAGCTGTACATAATACAAATTATATTTTTTTTACAGTGTTTGATCTGTAAACCTGCTTTTTCACCTTTTCAACCACTTAGATTAGGTAGGGAGCTCGTTAAAGTATTCACATCCCTCACGGTATTGCACACACACTCAGAGATCAAACAAAAGGGAATGTATAGTTTTGATAAATAAAAAGCCATTTATCTTCAGAGTTCCTTTAATTTATAAATAATCTGTTATTTTATTGTAAATATAAATTCTGATGTGAACCAGCAGAGAGGCGAAGTTTCGGCCCAATGGGAACCACGGTGGTGGTAGCATCATGCTACGGGAATGCATTAGTTATAAAAGGAAATGAGAAGAAGGTTAGGATTTGATGCTGAGGTGGATGGAGGTTCGCGTTTAATCAGGTTTGTTTTTTTGCATGAAACCAAAAATTTAAAACAAAACTAAAAAACAGTTGTTTCGACTAAGTAGCAAGAAATTTTTATTAATTATCTTGTCTTTGCTTTTACAATAAATAAGTCAATTCGGAAGTGCGTACAAAGCCAAAAACCACCTGTTACCACCCACGGCCTTTGTTGGAAATTTTGTTTTTTGAAACAGAAGGCAGCAAAATTATTATTGTTATTTTCTTTTGTTTGCCGTAAACGGAAATGAGCTCACTCCTTTATCATATCGAGACCCGGGAGTTCTCTCTGCCCCGCATACATCCTGTCTTATACACGAATCCAACACAACATAAATTAATTTCATTTTTACTAAAACTTTACATTTAGTTTTGTAATGATTAAAAACACAGTAAATTTCAAGAAGTTTGCTTCTAATCCTGCTGACGGCCACTTTACCGAAACGGGAGATAAGCTGTTTCAACCTGATCTCCATGGCAACGGTTGACATCACTTAATTCTAAGTGTATTGAGTAATGTTAACCAGAACATCACTCAATCCACTTCGGAACAAAACTATTAGTTTTTCCATTTTCAGTTAGTGTAAAAAAAATTAAAATAGGGCTCAGGATCCGCATTGCATTGTGGGACGTGGTGGCCATATTGAGGGCTACGCGAACGTAAACATAGCTCTGATACAACGTTGTTGTTGAAAGAAGAGACGTAGAATTAGAGAGAAAGAAAAAGTTAAAATCCCGAAAAGGATCTGGAATTTACCGGGACACATTGAATAGAGAAGCCAGGGACCGGTATGTTGACAAAATCAGCATTATTAATAATTTGGATCCATATGAAGTTCCAAACAATGAGTGGAGCCCCGATGAGTGAGCGCCTACACTTCAAAACAGTTCCAAAGCTACAAGTCCTTGGAGTCACATGTGCAGTTCATGAATGGATGGGTTCATCCCACACTCTCAATGACATCGGGATACTGTGGAAAGTTATGTTCGGTCGTCTTACAGCCGCGATCCAAGCTAGCCGAAGACTCTTTATCTCTGACACTTGGTCTCCATGGTTACGCCTCCAGGCAGGAAAGCGGTGGAAAGTTAACCCATTTTCCATGTTGTTCCCATGGCGATCATGTGTTGAGCTGTTACAGCCCACAATACAGCAACAGTTTACCATGGTTGAAATCAAGTGAAGGTGAAATTAATCAAATTAAAACACGGCTGAGAGGGAGTACAGTACGTGGTAGTCATAGGCAGTAGCATGAGCAGCGGTAAAGGAGGCCTTCAAGATGGCTGCCACGCAAAGTGCCTATGTCATGACGACCAAGCCCTATAAAAAATCGGATGTTTTTTTCTCATTTTGGTTGTTTGGTTTCAAACAAAAACAAATTCCCTGAACAAACAGAGACCAGGGAGGCTTCTGGATGAAAACCTGAACCTGAGACGAAGCAGGAGGAAACCTAAACATACCAATAGAATGGCCTAGTCAAAGTCCAGACCTAAATCCCATTAAGAATCTGCATCAAACCTGGAAAACTGATATCCAGAGACTTTCTAGCAGCAAAAAGTTTCTTCTATAAAGTCACAGCACACTAAGTTACTCCACCCGTTGTTTTCTTTTTAAGAAACGTTGAAAACGTTTCACTCTTAAACACATAGAGCACATCGAAAAAATAAAAAAACACTGCAAACTAACGCTGAAACTTCAGGTTGTATGAATGCTTTGGCAGAGCTTTAAAACGACACTAAAACCGGCTGCATCCTTCTGTATCATCCTGAGTGGGAAACGGAGATATGGTAGAGATAAAAATGTTAAAGGGAACAACGTTTCACGTTTTACTCTAAATATGCAGCTGATAGATGGAGTCTGAAACCACTTGCTGCCTTAAACCTACAGAGAAGCCTCACTCTGCCTTTGGATC
Organism: Cyprinodon tularosa; assembly: GCF_016077235.1. Lineage (NCBI taxonomy): Eukaryota > Metazoa > Chordata > Actinopteri > Cyprinodontiformes > Cyprinodontidae > Cyprinodon > Cyprinodon tularosa. Next base: position 334,316 of record NW_024039413.1, on the reverse strand, counting down.
AGATTAGTGCTTTTAAAGTCAGACCTATCTGTGACCGTCCCTCTGGAAAAATTATCTAGAAATAAGTAAAAAAATCTTAAATTAAGTATATTTACCCTTGAATTGAATAGGTAAATCAGAAGATCTGCCAATGGAATGAGTATTTTACTCTTAAAATAAGATTTTTACATAAAATGCACTTAAATAAGACAATGCAACTGGGTTTTCTTATTTTAAATGTATATTGTCTTGTTCTATTGGCAAAGTGTCTCTTTTACCGTCTCAATTCAAGAACAAATGCACTTATTTTAAGAAAAAATTACTTATATAGATTTTGATTTTTTCCAGTGCAGAACTTTAGGCTATTTTTACCAGAGGTGTCTAAGGTAATAATATTCATTACTCAAGTAGAAGTATGAATACTACTGTTTAAAAACACTAGTAGAAGTTAGAGTATGAATTTCAGCTTTTCACTGCAGTAAAAGTGTCATTTTTAAAACTACTTAAAGTATAAAATTTAAAGTAATGCATGAAAAAACACAAATGCTTTAAACCTTATGCTGGTTACTGCGCTACCCTGTTATAGGAATGTGTTTCTACAATTCTGGATGATAATTTCCTTACATTTAAGTTTCTTAGTTTTATAACTAATGGCAACAGTGTCAAAGTCAACTTTGCATAATATTGAAAAACAATTTATTTTGGTATGTGGTGAACAACAAGTTGGGGCAGCACCGAGTCCAACCACAAAGAAGTGAATGGTCTGGATGAAACTAATTCAATTCAGTTTATTTCTATAGCGCTAAAACAAGATCGGAACTTTGAATCAGATTGATTCAAAGTTTTCTATCTAATTAAAACCAGTTGATTGCATCGACTCATTGACTCTTCAGCAATCCCTCACACTAAGCATGCTTGTAGCGACAGTGGAGAGGAAAAACTCCCTTTGAACAGGAGGAAACCTCCAGCAGAACCAGGCTCAGTGTGAGCGGCCATCTGCTGAGGCCCACTGGGGTTCAAGGAGACAGAAGCAGACATAGAAAAAGAAGCATAGATACAAACACAGCTGTAAAAGGCGGCCCCGTCCAGGAAACACACAGCCAGAGAGACGAGCTCCGAGCCAGCTCCCATGTCAGAGGATGAAGAGAAAACATCCAGTTAGTCACAGTCAGAGAAACAGGACTACACTGGAAATGTAACTTTTTTTAATACCATAAGGCCATAATGAAAATAAACTTTAATGAAACAAAACTAATGAGTCTATTTTTAAAATGTAAGGAGTAGGAAGTAAAAAGTTGTCAAAAACTTAATCACTTTAGTAAAGTATTGATTTCTACTTAAGTAATGAAGTATTTGTACTTTATTTGACACCTCTGGATTTTTAGCTTAGCTTTTCAATGCTGCTAACTGTTTTCCCCATCGTCCCGGTCCAGAATCAAATCTTTGTTGTTTTAATCTAAGTTTTATGGTCTAAGTTTTAAAGGCTTTCTTATTTTTGTTCCAGCTTCTTTGTTTGATCCTTGTTGCTTTTTCAACCGCTCCCTGACAATGTGAGCAGGGTTAACCCAACAACCCTGACCAGTCAAACATTTCAAACAGCATCGGACTGTTTTTGTTGTTTCTTTTAGGTACTAGTCAGCCTGTAGTTGCTTGAAAAGCCCTGGTTATGTGTGGAGGATTATGTGGGCGTAATTAGTGAGATTACAGAGGCTGGTGAGGCTGACTCACTGATCATCTGGTAACGATAAACCTGGTGAAAGTGGATTTTTTATCTTCCTGTGCCTTTTTCATATCAGAGCTGGTGAGATGGTTCATGTTAACCGTCATGCAAGCAGCAGCTCCACTGCTCAGTCTGTTGGGACCAAATCATTCATATTGTTTTTAATATTTATTAGAGGGGGGGGGAGGGTCTATTAAACCTAAGGTGATGGCTGTGCTACTATTGTTTTTTTCACTTTTATTAAATATGTTTAAAAATGTTGATTGAAAGGAAGCCATGTTGAAATAAACACCAATTAATGTACTTGTCCTTTTTTTTGTCATTTTCTTTAAAATCAGTAACTAAACATCTGTTTAAAATAAATATTTACGGTTTGTTTTAGGAAACTGCTTCCTCCAAAAGTACTGACCTGTTGCAGGGTTTCCCGGGGTCATTAAAAATCATTAAAAGTCACAAAATTATACATTATTATACATTAAATGTGATTATCAAGGCATTTAAAATGCTTTATTAAAAAAAATAAATAAAAACAATTTAGTCAGATATATTATATGGTGCTATATTTGTGTGAAACTGCTCGTTAAGCCATATCTTTAGAAAAGAAGCTCAAAAAAGCTAGAGAATGGGGGGGAAATACAAATTTCAACAAAAGTTGCTGAAAAACGAGGAATTGGGGACATGGCTGCAGCCTAGAGCATTAAATTAGTCGCTCATTCCTGTATAAACTCTGTGTTAAATCTCTCAGATTACAAAGATTAAAGATTCAGATAAATGGGAAACAAAATAATTTGCACATATTAGTTTGAATTTGTATCATTTTTTGCATATTGGGCATTTGTGCATTTTATTACCCATTTTCTGTTCACTAAATGCGATTGTTTAGATCGGGTCATGAACAGCTCATTGCATTATGAAATTTTATATATATTTTATTATCAGCAAAAGTTCCCAAATTAAACTCCAAGTTTAGTTCTATAAATGAATATTAATTTAGAACGGTAAAAATATGCAGTTTTTAAAAAGCAGAGTTGAATTTCAGCAGCCGGACTGCAGCCCGATAACTGGCTTCAAATTAAGAACTAAAAACGAAACTGTTTTCCAGATAAACTATAAATTGTCCCTTTAAGGTTACCTGAGTGAAGTTGGCCCCCCCACCTTCTTCAAATCAGACAAAATTAGTGTCAAACGTTTGTGCAGCAAAAATTTTTGTTTGTACCGCTTTCATTTTAAAGATATAAAGAAATGTATCTAGAGGTCATCAAAGGTCAACCAGCCCCCCCCACTTTCTTTAAATCTTCAAATCCAAAGCAGCACAAACGAAAATTTTTGCTGCACAAACGGAGCTGAGTTAATTGACACCCATTTCGTCTGATTTGAAGAAGGTGGGGGGACTGGTTGACCTTTGATGACCTCTAGAAATATATCTTTAAAACGATAGCGGCACAAACGACAATTTTTGCTGCACAAACGTTTGACACTAATTTTGTCTGATTTGAAGAAGGTGGGGGGGCCAACTTCACTCAGGTTTTAAGGTTCTATCTTCACGTTATTATGCAAATGTCGACATTTATGTGTATACTTGTTCCTAAAGTGGTCTTAGTGCTGCCCTCTATGTGTTAAAAGTTGCAACTGCTATTTTTTATTTATTTTTTCCTATTGTTTAGAAATTGTAAAGCTCAGTCCATCTCTATTGGTGCCTTCCATTTGTCTTCAGAAGTCTGAATTACCAACTTAAAAATCGCATATGTCATCTGAAAATGCCTAGAATGTGAAAATTAAAAGTCGGTGCAACAGGTTGTCACCTGACTTCTGCATTCAAGATTAGGGGTGTGGGAAAAAAATCGTTTTGGCGATATATCGAGAATTTTGAATGCCTGATATAATATCGATCTTTAAGTTCCTAGTATTGATTTTTGAACAAAAACTGTTTTATCTAAAACAATGAGAGAAAATGGGCCATCTCTTCACCGCCACTTTAGCAGATAGAGCCGTTTTGCTGTGCGGCGCGGCGCCGTTTCTGTAGCCAAGGCGGCCAAAAGTGGAAAACATGGACCGACTCGAACCCCAAAACATCATGGATACCAAAAAAAAAAGTAAATGATCGATATCTTCTGATGCACATATAGAGCACTTGTGATATTTCAATATCATGATAATTTTGCATCGTAACCCAAGTTGTGACACGTATCGTATCAGAACAGCCATGCCAATACTCACCCCTATTTAATATGGCATCACACTGGTCAGCAGTCAAACTTTCCTACTTTGAGCGCTTGCAGCAGTTCTTTATTGGGTGTAGCGTCTAGTTATTCCGGTTCTACTAAATGTGTTTATCTGATGATTTGTTTTAATGCTGTTTAAATTATGCCGTGTTTAGACGTGTTTTTGTCATTATTTTAACATGGAGAATGCAAGGGTCTGCAACAGGGGTCACCAACACGGCGCCCGCGGGCTCCAAGCAGCCTTCGGGGACCACATGGGATTCCCTAAGTGGCCGAGTTCTTCTGTTCAGGGCTAAAACAATCAGATTAATAGATTATTTAAATAATTTAGTCATCAATTAACGGTAAACTGGAGTACAGAGGCTATAAAATGTGTCTTTAGCTGACAGACCTACCCAATAAGAGCAGGAATTATACAAAAGTTGTGAAAAATATGTAGATAATTTGTATTTAAGATAAAAATATTTTTTATCTGTCAATCTGCTCTATCCAGAGGATATAAGTTTCAGTTTGATTGGTTTAACGTTGCAAAAAGTCTTCTTCAAGGAACCTTTACTGTCAGATTACAAATTGATTAATCTAAAAAATTATCAACAGATCAATCAATTTGCAAAATAATCGTTGGCTGCAGCTCTCGTTCCATTTCATTCTCTCATTCTTCTTTTTTAATCATTTATAGAGCATTTTAAAACCACAATATCTGATAGAAAATTAGAAATTACCTAAAAAAATATATATGTATGTGTATATATATATATATATATATATATATATATATATATATATATGTGTGTGTGTGTGTGTGTGTGTGTTTATGAAGATTAATTGACCTCCCGTTCAAAGGTAAGTATTGGTACCCCTACCATGACTCAGCACCAATGAAGTAGATGTGAGCATTAAAAAGGTGAGTCACCCATGGTCTACAAGCTAAAAACTGGAAAACTCTTACCTCAGAGATTACGTTACTGTAATGAGCTACATTTGAATTCTGAGGATGATGGATTAGAACGTTAGTCAGAGTTCTGCCTTCGTTAATTTTACCTCAGAGATGGAGGTTGGAGACAAAAGCGTTCCAGTCGTCGACCCAATCCACCTCTGAACGGTTCAGAGAATAAGAAGGTTTTTGAGTATTTTCATTTTAATATTGGTGATGTAATGAAGTCGGGGTTTTTTCTCTAAATAAATGTAACTAAAGAATAAGTCATTTTAGAATAAATCAACATAAAAAAGAATAAATTAATATAACGTGTGGGGGGGGCATATTTAAAGACAAAAATGGTTGGGGTGATGAAATTAATCAGCATGCTGTATTTTTTATAGATTTTTTTTTCTATTAAAAGAAATTAAGATGAAAAACACAGAAACCCTAAAAACAAAAGCCTTTTTTTCCTGAAATAAATACATTTTATAACGAAAAAACTTTAAACCTTTGAGGTTTTCTGAGGCAAATTTGGTGAAAACCTGTTGTTTTTTTTTTACCTCTCTTCATCCAAACTGCACAGTTTATACGTTAAAAAACAGCATCACTCCGATCATAGTCATAATGAATCTCACTACATTCAAAACTTCATTACTTTGGTAAAATATTTGTGTGCTTACTGTAACGTTACCATTTAAAAAATCTGGACAGATTTATAAAAAAAGTCTTAACATAAATCAATCTTATATTGCAGCTGATTTCACTGTGAAAACTTTATTCTATGGGAAAATAATGACCAGACTTCCCTGTGGTTGAACAGTTAGTAAGCCCAAACAAAGCATTAATAATACATTTAAAAAGCGTTTATTTTATACATCACAGGCTGCTGGTAAAGATTCTCAGTCATCCAGGTCATTCCACAAAAGTAAAAAACAAAAAAAAAACAATCCGTCTATGTTAAGTAAGAAAAAACAAGTTTGATGCTGTGGCTGAAAAAAATTTCCTTATTTGTCAAAACGATGCTAAAGTATAACTTCACATGATGCTCCACATTCCTCATTTTAGGGAAGAAATTGCCTCTTGTAAGAGTCGTCATAAAATACAACTTTATTCTCGTAATTTTATGACTTCATTATTTTTTTATATGTTGTTTTTTAGCCCTATATATGTAATGCACTCAAAGGCATCTCTCTAAATATCTATAGATATAAATATCAGTGTGTCATAGTTCTATTGTGTTTTTGACAATAGAAAGGCATTCAATAAGTATGTGTTTGATCTTATTTTGGGAAAATACAAAAACCTAACGAAAGTGTTTGGGTGGAGTAACAGTAGGTCCACACTGAAAAAAATCTAAATTTAGATAAGCCATTTTTTACTTAAAATAAGTGCATTTGTTCTTGAATTAAGGAGGTAAAAGAGACATTTTGCTAATGGAACAAGACAATTTACACTTAAAATAAGAAAACACAGTTGCATTGTCTTATTTCAAGTGCATATTATCTAAATATCTTATTTTAAGAGTAGAATTACTCATTCCATTGGCAAATTATCTAATTTAACTACTCAAATTAAGGGTAAATACACCTAATTTAAGAAATTTTAACTTCTTTCTAGATTGTTTTTGCAGTGCATCAGCCCCCACCCTTAGAGCGCCCCCACCAGTTTTCATTACAAAGTTACACCCTTGTATGGTAGAATGTGCAAAGGAATAAATGTTGAATATGATGTTTTCTAAAAATATATTAAACAAAATGTTGACAAATATGCTCAATTATTGGTGTTGAATTACTATAAACTATTTTATACTTTCGGAATAATTGGTTTAAAGGGGTGGAAATCGGTTTCATTATTTCACAATATATTAATGTTGTTAATTTCCAAATGTAATAGATGAGCTTCTGTTTCTTTTGAGGTTTTTCACCTATATGACTGGAAGGCTATGGTGACCATCATGGAAAACTAAGGATGGATCAGCTAAACTGGAGGCTCTTAGAGTGAAATCCAGTGAAGATCCATAGTAGAGATTATCCCTTTCAAATGGAGAATCACACAAAACCTGACAAAGAGCCTCTTAAGACCTGATTTAAAGATTAAAATAGCAACAGCTGATGCAAAATAAGGAGTGCATGGAAGGCAAACAGTCAGCTTATAATTTATTAATCGTCCAGCATTTTCTAAATCGGATGTCAGAAGTTCCTGGATGCGTTTCAGTCGTAGACCTGCTGCCCAAAGGTTGCTGAAAAATGGCGGACAGCTCCGTGTTTCCCGCCCTGTAGCTGCCTGCCCAGCGTGTTTCACCCAGAGGTCAGCCTCGTCCCTGTAACGCCACCTCCTCCTGTGTCTGCGGAGGAGCCTCTTCCTTCAGCAGCCGCTGTTGCGTCGCATGAAGGCGTGGCCCCTGACCAGATAGAACATCTCGTTGAAGCAGAGGGGTCCCACGGTGATCTCGCTGGGGCCCAGCATCTTGAACCCTGACTTCTGGTAGAAAGGAACCAGGAAGTCCTCACACATGAGGATGGCGCGTCGCACGTAGGGCAGGCAGCGGAGGTACTGCAGATAACGCCACATCAGGATGGAGCCTTTGCCCTGCTGCCTGAAGGTCCGGTGGACGGCCAGGACGTGGATGTGGACCGTGGTTCCATGAGGTTTATGGAGCGTCAGGGCATCCTGGAGGAAAGAGAGCAACAGAACAGGATTTGAACCCCCCCATAGCCGTTATAGCAAAGATTTAAAGTTAAAAAACATCTCAGATAGGAACCTTTAAGGTTCTTCTCACAGTCCCCTTTTCTTCCCTTCTATTTAACTATATTTCTGACTGTTTTTATGAAAATAAACTGTCAGCTCTGTTTCCAGTCTTTTCCTTTGTAGCAACATCTCTAAACCAGTCATTGCTTCCCTACCATCATCATTGCTGTGATCTCCATCTACTGCAGGGGTCTGCAACCTGCAGATCCAGAACCACAAGCGACTCTTTATCAGAGCTAAAAATTGTAAAGAACCAAGTAATGTTTTTAAATTTAGTACAACAAAAACCAGTTTTAGAAGCTTTAGCAGTTTTTGAAAGAATAGTTGCTTTGAATTTCTGCAGCAAAAATACATTGAAAGAAACAAAAATTAGCTTAGAAGTTATGATTGTTTTACATTATTGTCACCAGATACCAACATCTGGAAAATTCACATGTCCTCTTTAGAGCAAATTGCAAACGAAATGTTGGTCCTTTTGGTTATAATAAGCATCATCTACTGATAACTGTCGATTCATTAATATTTTCTAACATTTCATTTTTATCCACAGAAAAAAATGTATTTAAATGAATGAAGCTCTTTTATTTTTGTTCTTTCCTTCTCAGTATATTGATGTATGCTATGTACTCTCTAAAAATGTTTTTTTTTCTCAGCTAGTTTGTCTCACTTGCAAGGCCACCAAATGTCTGAGTGGAAGATGGTTATAGACAAGACATACCTTTTTCCCATAACAAAATCACATACTTTTTCAAGGTAACTATTTAACCAAAGTGTCTGTTATTGTTTTGACTCTGCCTTAAAAGTAAGGAAGCAACTTTGTCTAGGTTAGAACCTGGCAGACCATCATGCTGTGAATGTGAATGTCTTGTTCTCCTTTACTTTGCAAAGTAAATAAAGTGCTGACTGACTAAATCCATCGATCTCCTTTATTTAACAAAAATTTTTTTCACACAAGCACTTTTACCTGTTGTTCTGATGTCACTACAACGTGAGGTGTATTTATTCCAAGGCTTTATCAATCCGTACCTGTCCAGGTAGAAACCTTTGAGTGAACTGCCAGGAAGCCACTCTTCCCTGCTGCTCCTCTCTGTGGCTGATAAGAAACCAGGTGGACTCCATCTTCCTAGCCATGCAGGTACAGTACCGCCTGTTTTTCAGTGTAGTCCTGTTTCTTTGACTGACTGGCTGGACTGTTTCTTCTTGTTAAAAGGGAGTTTTTCCTCTCCACTGTCGCTACAAGCATGCTTAGTGTGATTGATCGCCTTCAAGTCAATGAGTCGATGCAATCAACTGGTTTTCCTCAGATAGAAAACTTTGAATCAATCTGACTGGATGATCTGGTGAACTGGAAAGTTCCTTGAGATGACATGATGTGAATTGGAGCTATAGAAATAAACTGAATTGTAATTGTAATTTCTGCAGCTCTAATTGACTTATATTCATAACTGGAATGGCTCTTTGGGTTTTAAAGGTTGCAGACCCCTGATCTACTTCATCCTCATTACTTCATGTAACATGATAAGGCTCAGGTTTGAGGCATATATGAGCATAATATCTTACTTAGTCCATCTCTTTACATGAAATTATAATGGCTTCTATGCACCACTTCACTACTTCCTGAAGGCAGCTTTTGTGTTTCCTGTCTTTTTCTACTGGATTAACTGATTAATCCAAGTGTGCCTGACCTCAGTAACCGTGTCTAGAAACACCTGGATTAATCAATTAATCCAGTGAGGAAAGACAGGAAACACAAGGATTGCCTTCAGGAAGCAGTGAAGTCGTGCATAGAGCCCATTTATGTCAGAGGATGACAAAACTTTTAAAGGAAAAGTCCGCTCACATTCAGAATACAAACTTCTGAAAGTTCTTTAAATCTGAAATTATTCCATCCTGTTCAATAAATGATCAGCGTTTTTAATTCAGAGTAATTTTCATGTGAATGTGCTTTACTGGAGGCATCCATGTTTGTCAAAGAACACTACTGCCACCTACTGGTTAGTGACGTCACGGTGCGGTATCGGCTGTTGATCAAGTCCCAGTGCTGTATCTGGTGTTTGTCACAACGCGCTATTATCCAAGTCATCTTGAAAACATTCTTCTTCCAAATGTTGGCTACATATTACGGGTTTTTTCTCTGGCCAGAAGTTCGATGGCAAATCCTCCCTCTTCAAGTTGGCGATCCAACGACCAACCCGTCCGTGGAGGATCAGGAATCAGAAAGGTGGAATAACTCTTTTTTTCACTTTTACCCGATGTATTCCAGCATCCAGCTGCCATGCACGTGGGCATTGTCAGTTTCACTATAGCTCTGGTGAATTTCAATGGTGAAGTTTCAATTGATTGCAGATGTGTCTAGTAGTTCCCATTGATTTAGCTTGTAAAGCGGGGAGAATGGCGCCAGGCTTACCGCACCGTGACGTCACTGCTGGAAGATGGCAGGAGGGAGGGGCTACTATATTTGGGCAAAAATGGCCGCTCCCAGACTCAGTGATCGCCATCAATATAATGTTTTTTTTTACTGATTAACACTAAATTCAATAAATTATAGCGAATGTATTACGCAGTTTTATTTATAAATAATGATCCATTGATTATTCCTTTCTGACTGGACTTTAACTTTAACCTTAAAGGTCATTACTACAATTTTTTTCAAAAATGATTTGTTCTTATAAACATAATATACATCCACATAACATCTAGAGTGTTGCAGAATAACAGTATTAAATTTGGTGTTTCTATATGTTGACGTGTCCAATGTATATAAATAATTATATTACATAAATAGTTGAAATAAAAGTGTGAAGATAAAAATGTGACATAGTTTTAAGAAACCTTTCAATGATGGTTTATATATTCATAATATATTAATAATATATTTAGCTTTGCATTGGACCACTGGTCCGTCTACAGCCGCCCGTCCTCCTGCCTTTAGGAGTCAATCAGCCAGAGGTTGCCAACCGGCTCCCTGCAGGTTGCTCTGCTTTTCTCTCACCATTGTGAGCCTCTCCTGGTCCCACAGAGAGCCGATGATGAAAGCCACCAGGCGTCCCTCCTCAAACCAGCCGAGGGAGAGCTCAGGGCACAGCGTGAGGAAGTGACGCACCTTGTCCAGGTGGAGAGGACACTCTCCGGACACCGAGATGAAAGCTGAGAGTGGAGACAAGGGAAAAGTCAATATAACAGAATAGAATCACTTCTTACATGAGAGGAAAATGGAAAATTGCCTTTGATTCACCAAAACGTACAAAAAAAACAAAAAAAACAATCCCCATTATAATTCTAGGCTACATAGAGGTGCAAAGATGTTAAAAGGAAAGGTTTAACATCTAAAACAATAAAAAACTTTAAGGACAAAAAAAAAAGAAAAAGAAAGTTTTTCATTAGAAACATTGATTCAGTAAGATAGATTTAATGGTTTGTTTTGCTGTTAATTATTCAATATTTCAAATTGGAAAAAATAGCATTGGCAGTTTAACAAAAACTCAAAAGAATGAGTTATATTTCAGCGATAGTTATTATCTACAAAATCACAGCGTATGCGTTTTTCTGTTACAACAGAAATATCAAAGATAACAGAAAAAAATTCAAGCTTCTCATTTGAGGGATAAAAGTTAACAAAATGACTTTTAAACATTTTAAATTTAGTCTAAAAAGGACGACCATGTCATCAGATGCGATGTTCCTTAGCAACGGGGCTGCCTCAGGCTAAGTTTGCTAGCATGTTTGACTTAAGCATTAGCAATGTGGCTAATCAGGCTTATTTCTTACTGAATTGATAGAACTCAAACACTTCAGCCTAACTGTTCCCGCAAAATAACGCACACCTGTGAAAACTAAGCTAACTGAGCTAACAACTCTCAATCAACTGTACTTTTTTTTGTTTTTTTTTTACTTAGAGGAAATCCAAAAAAATCTCTGAAGGGGGATCGTTAGGGGCAAAAACAACCCCTAACGACTCCCCTTTCAGAGGCTTAGCCCAGTATCAGGTAGGGATGCACGATATTGGGATTTTGGCCGATATGCCGATATTTTAAAACTCATGTAGCCGATAACCGATATCGATACCGATGTTAAAGCTGGACAAAAATAAGTAGTCATTGAAAATAGCAGTTTTGTTATCCATTTCTGAAAAACAATATACTCAAATATATTTTCATATGCTGATATCAAATTGATTTTTAAAAACGCGGTATCGATCTATTTTACTTTCAAAATCTCATGAAATTTCATCGTTCTGTTACAAACTCTCGTGATAATTTGCAAATTCTTGTGAGATTTTGTTAGTAAAATAGATCGATACCGCGTCAATATATCAACATATAAAAATATGGCAACATTTCGTGAATTTCCGGGGGATTTCGTAGCATATGATGACATATAGCAATATTTCATTAGTAAAAGAGATTGATATGGTGTTTTTAAATGGCAATATATCAGCATATGAAGATATTGGGATATTTTAATGGATCAATATTTTTTCCCTCGTCTTTAGAAGTTTTTAAGTCTGTAAAAAAGAAGTTTTTGAGGAAGAAGAAGAAGTAGTATTTTTTTTTTTTTTTAGACTTTAGAAACTCAGAAGCTTAGATTAGATTAGATGAGCTTTATTGATCTCACAGCAGAGAAATTCACTCATCACATATTGGCATAGAAGTCAAAGAAGGTGCAAACAAGGAGGAAAAAGGTGCATTAAGAATAAACAAACATACAGTATATCAAGGTATATACAGTATATCAAGATAAATAAGGATTAAGGTGCAAGTGTACATGTATCACACACAATGAAAAACTAAATAAAAATAAGAAATAAAGAAATAAAAAATAAAAGTACAATCCGGATGGCTTACATACAGGTGGATTTACTTTTACGTTAAAGTGTAGTAGGTAAGGAACTACGGTGAGGTAGTGGTATGACTATTCTATGTACCTCCTGTTCTTCAGCTTCAATTTGCTTGTTTTCTGAGCCAAAACAAGTTTTTGGGGGCTACTATATAAAGCCTCGAACTCAACGCTAATTCTGGCATTTTGAATTGAAAAAGCTTCCTGAATGGGAAGAGAAACGTCTTCAAACTTGGAAACAAAGTCCAGTGGATTGTTACTTTTTTTTTTTTTTTTACATTTTTAGAATGACTCTGACCTGGATGACTGAGAATCTGCACCAGCATTTAGAGGAAACCTGCAGTTACAGTACAAACTTAGTCCAGACACCAAACTTGGAAATGTTCCGTTGTTTTTTTTGTTTTCTTTTGTTGCGATTTTCATGATTGCTTTTCATATTTTGAAACCTTCTGCACCTGCAATAAAACGTTGTGAACTGCTACTTTAGAATATGGAGCACTATTGTAAAGTAAAAATAATAATAATAATAATAATAATTTAACTGTAGCCCAATATTCTATTTAATATAATTTTGAATTTATATTGTTCTAATATAGGGTGACCATATAGATGTCTGTGGCATGCACTCACTTAACATAGACCTACGTAATCCAACAATAACATGATATCTACAGTTGATTTATTAAAAATGCTTTTCAGTAAAAGTCAACAGCAATAACTCCAATAACAAATGATAATTTAATTCAAAATGTATTTATTAAAAATGCTTAACAATTCCTGTAATGAATGAATAGCACAATGAAAGAAAAAATGTCTTATCTAAACACTTACCAATAAAAGTTAACAATAACTCTCAACTCTCAATAACAGATGATACTCAGCCTCAGCAATGAACGAAATACTGCCTGTTCTGTAGGCTATTGGAAAAAATTAATTAACAAATAATATAACAAAAATATCAATAGACTATCTTTACTTTCGGTGTCCAGGTGGCTTTTCAGATCCCTTGCACCGCCATTGGACACCGAGACATATGTGCCTGCTTTGCACACTGTGCACAAGGCATTCCATTAATCTCGACCCGCTCTGAAAGCGGGGAAACTCTTCATAAATCGTCGGTAAACATACATTTGCGCTTTTGCATGTTGTTGGCGTACTGACAGCCACGCTATCTATATTCTGATTAAGAACAGGGCTGCCCGCACTGACGCGGCTCAGGGATTACGTCAAACGCAGCGCCGTGCGCAGTTAGCCTGACGTAGTCCTACTCAATTCTAGTCAGAATGAGTCTGATGCTGCTCCATAGAGCTGTGATTATGGGGCGTGTTTCGAACGAACCAGGAAAAAAAATGACTGCACTCAATTGGATAGACCTACAACCAATAAGAGCAACGGAGTGCGTGACGTATGTTAAGCGACGCATAGTTGTTGTCAACAAAAATCAAAGCGTGCAGTTGCACGCCTAGAATAAGAAGATGAGCCTTGATCGCGTTTCTCTGTTCCTCTTTTAAAATTAATTTGCTGTCGATATCTTCTAGAACAGACCTAATAGCAGAATCTACTCACCTCAACTCTCCGGCAGCAGCCATTGTTGTTGTCACCCAAGTGCGCTTTGGTCACGTGGTTGATTACGTTACTGTTGATCATCTGTCGATCATCGTATAAAGCCCGCCCTGACAATTTGATTGGATCGCCAGAGAGTGGGCGATCATACTCGCGCTACTGTTGAGCAATGCCAGACCGAACTTCCCGACCTCAAACCTTGTGGGCGGGACTAAGTTCGGAATGGCGCCCAGGCTAGTGCGCAGTGCCCTAGTGCCTGTAAATGTATTGGTCCAATTAAGGTAATTTAAAAATCAGGACATTTTTGCTCACTTTCTAAAAAAAACCCGGGACGCCCGGGACAGGACGTGAAATACGGATATGTCCCGGGAAATATGGACGTTTGGTCACCCTATTCTAATAAGACATTTTAATTTTATTTTAATTAAATCTAATTGAATAGAAATTTCACTTCATGCTGTTATATTGATATATTTGAATCCCTTGCCTTGTTTTTTTATTAAATGCTTTTCTTTGCCCATGTAAACTCCTTGGCCCCCTCTTGGCCCCCTTGTACATTTGGTCCAGAACCGCCAGTGTATCAAGCTGTTGCTCTCCGGGTTTAAACCTCCTTACCTTCTCTCTCTATCTCGAACACGCTGATGGCATCCTCCGGGCTGAGGGAGCGGAACTCGCTGGCCGGCAGCGTGTGGCGGCGGCCCCGCGGGGAGCGCACCTGGTGCGGCGGCTTCATGAACGGCGCAGCGCTCAGTGCGGACATCCTTCCTCCAGAACCCACCCAGATCAGGACGCGCTGACACCGATGCCTCCTCTGATTGCTCTTGGTTGAAGTTTTTTCGTCTCCACCCTTGGAAAAAATGATCTTCTCAGACAGACAACCCCACGCGCCACAGGACGCCGCGTAAAGACTGAGCTGGACGCGGCGCGTGGGGAGGATTTATAGCAGCGCGCAGAGGCGGCTGTCTGTAATCCCCGGCTGAGTTGGAAGCCCAAAGCCTCCTTTCCCGTTGGGCAGTTGGAACAGTAAACATATTTACCCGGGAATGAGTGTAGAAGGATCCCTGTCACGCAGGGCCGGTTCTAGCCCTTTGGTTGCCCTAGGCGAGATTGAGTTTTGCGCCCCCCCCCCTCACTTTTGCCGTGCGAAATACCAGTACTGTTTTCAGCATCTGTTTAGTGCTTCATTGAGTTGTGTTTACAGTTCCACAAAGAGTGCTGTGCGGTGAATTGCGCCTACAGTTGTGCAAAGTGTGTGTTACAAAATTGCAAATTGAGTGCAAAGCAGTGTTTGTTCTTTTAGTTTTGTGAACTCATTGAGTGGATTTGCTATAAGTATTAATAGTTTTAGAAATTGTGCTATAAGAATCAAGGTTGTGTTTAAGCATTCAGAAAAAACTGTAACTTAGCATGGAGTGATGCATAGACAAATACCAGAATAGGTTTCAGTACCTTTTCTTTTTTATTATTTTAAATAATTTATTACACACTCAAAGTTAGGACTGTGCAAAAACACTTTTAACCATCTGTAAGGACACTTAGGTAAAGTATAACTAAAAAACTGGATTGAATCATTGAATGAATTTATTTCAGACAATTAACAAATTTAACACACATTAAACAAATATTAAATAAATCAATTTCAGAAATTACCAAATAACAATAAAAAATAATAAATTTAAGAAATTCTTCAACCAAGGACTACATAAAAAAGTAATTGATAAATATTAAATTAAATTTTCTGTTCCAGTTCAATTAAATAATTTGAACATAAATAGAAATGAGATAAACAAAATTTTCCTCTAAATAAAATATATCAGGTATATTTACCATGATTTCTGACATTGATTAGTGATTAAAGAAAGGATTAACCCTCTACAAACAAAAGTGCTTTTATGAATACCATTACAAAATTAAATGTTTGAAGTTGTTGTTTTTTTTGTTGTTCACATATTCTATGATGAACAGCCATAACTTCATATATTTTGATGATTATTTGTACATCCCTTTTGAATACTCAATGCAGATAATCACTACAAAATATTTTATTTATATTAGTATCTTCTACCCATTCTCAAGCTAATAATATAGCACATAATTCTGCTGCATATATATACTGAGGAAAAAAATTATGTCAACATTAGGGATGGGGATCGTTAATATTTATTGATATCGATACCTTTATCGATACTCCTTATCGATCCGAGTCTTTATTATTATTATTTATACCACTATCGATACTTTTCTGTTATTTGGTGGAAAGACGATGCAACAAAATTTTTTTAACAGAACTGGTATTGCTTCTATTGCTTAACACGTGAGCATAACAAAAACGTTTCTAGCCTTCAATAAACATGGCTAATGTAATAGGCCACTTTGAAATGACATAAAACTAACTAGAATATATTTTCACAATTGTTTGTTAATGTATTGTCTACTGTCACTTTTCATCATGTTTTTAGTGATTAGGAAAATATTTAACAAATAAATAATTGTATTTTAAATTAAATGTAATTTTTAATAAATGTTGGCATCAGTAGTTTAATTATATATAGAGCAATATACAACTGTATTACTCGTTTCTCGCCAAAAACAAAATTTCCCGTTTTCTTTACGTTACACTTGAACGCATCATGATAACCTAATTGTCATTTTACTGAGCCAATCTGAACACATCATCACGCAGCACGTCTGAAACTTTATTTACTTTTCAAGCTAACTAGCTTCTTTGCTTTCGATTACAAGACGTATTTCACAATTACTATTTTTAACTGACCGGACAAGCTACAAAGTCTGTGTGCGCGCTTACCAGTGGTACTCTGAGTGGATGATGAAGACGGGCCCGACTGCGGTGGCAGGAGGAGGAGGAGGAGTCTTTTCCGTTCAGCCATTCTCGAGTCGCGAGCTAAGTTAAGTGCAAGACTTCACTTGTTTTACTTTTAATATCTGTTTGCTTACAATTTCATTCCAAAATATTGGTGTACATGCTGCAGTGATTGACGTCACGACTTCCGGGTTGGAGGGCGCTTGAAAAGTAATCAGAATCTTTTCCGATTTTCTCTTAAATGTGAAAAAATAAATAAAAAAAACGGTGGTATATTTATTTGTTCATATTTTGCTATTTATATATACGTAAGGTTAAGTCAAACTGACGGACGCTTCATAACCGGTTTAATTCGCTTTTTTTTCTAATTCTATGATTAATGGGAAGTAAGCCTAAGGGCGACGCTAGAGGGCGCCCCCAACACATTTGTCGCCCTAGGCAATTGCCTAGCTGGCCTATAGCAATCGCCGGCCCTGCTGTCACGCATATATCATCAGATTTAGATTCCTGGATCATGTGTTAGAGGATAAACAAGCTTCCTTATCCATTAAAGTTATTCCTTTCAGTTGCAGCATGAAAGCATAACATTAATCCCACTTTAATAATCTATCAAACTAATAAACTTCATTTCCCCAGATAGTTTCTGTGACACAAACAGGTCTGATTTCTCTCTGCATGTCTTGGTTAATTGGACTTAAGGACATGATCTTTTTTTCTGGAGACTTTCAGTCAGCTGAGTGTTGCTCTTTTTATCCCGGTTTATGTTCATTTCCCTGCTTAATTTTCCAGTCTGGTAAGAGGATTACAGGAAGTGTAGGAGTTTGTTTGTCATCTCATCAGCGCTCAAGCTGCAGCACTAAAGGCACTGAACTTTATTTATGTGACAAATCCACAGCATAAGGTTAGAAGCAGGAGTAATTCCTAATGTGACACAAACACCATAAAAACATTCACACCGACTCATTGAAGAAATAAAAACATCAAAACGTAATCTTGAATTGAACTGAACTAATTTTATCATTTAAAGGAAAAGTCCGCTCATATTCAGAAGTCAAGCTTCAGAAAGTACTTTAAATATGAAATTATTCCATCCTGTTCAATAAATGTTTTTAATTCAGAGTAATTTTCATGTGAATGTGCTTTACTGGAGGCATCCATGTGTAACCGGTTCCCTTCTGCGTTGTGCTGGTTATTGGTAATTAGTCAGGCCGTGACTCGGTTTGGCTTTCTTCGATTTATTCTGACGAAAACATTAAAGAGAAAAGCAATCGTTTTACAAGCTGCCCGCTCCAAGTCCTCTCCCGCAGGACAACATGACAAAAGGGGCGATCATGTCTCACAACATTAAACAAAATAAACCTTCTTTACACAACATACCTGACGAAAACATTAAAGAGAAAAGCAATCATTTCACAAGCTGCCCGCTCCCAGTCCTACACAAACAAAAATACATAACAGAAATTAACTTAATAAATCTATAAATAAACTGGAAGTATTTAGATAGGAAATAAATAGGACACACCTCTCCCGCAGGACAACATGACAAAAGGGGAGGGCCTAAGGGACGCAAACATTTTAAAGACAAAACCATAAAAGAAGAAATAAAAAGGAGGGGCTACCGTTCTTAAACTAACACGTTCAAAACAATGACAGCTTTTCGGTCAGGTAGAGAACAATACAAACAACCAAAAAAAGAAGACATTTTGTGTAATTATAACAACAACCAGGTTATATTCAGAATTCAAACTTCTGAAAGTCCTTTAGATATAAAATTATTCCATCCTGTTCAATAAATGATCAGTGTTTTTAATTCAGAGTAATTTTCATGTGAATGTGCTTTACTGGAGGCATCCATGTTTGTCAAAGAACACTACTGCCACCTACTGGTCTGTGACGTCGCGGTGCGGTATCGGCTGTTGATCAAGTCCCAGTGCTGTATCTGGTGTTTGTCACAACGCGCTATTATCCAAGTCATCTTGAAAACATTCTTCTTCCAAATGTTGGCTACATATTACGGGTTTTTTCTCTGGCCAGAAGTTCGATGGCAAATCCTCCCTCTTCAAGTTGGCGATCCAACGACCAACCCGTCCGTGGAGGATCAGGAATCAGAAAGGTGGCATAACTCTTTTTTTTTCACATTTACCCGATGTATTCCAGCATCCAGCTGCCATGCACGTGGGCATTGTCAGTTTCACTATAGCTCTGGTGAATTTCAATGGTGAAGTCCTCTGGAAATCTTCAATAACTGTTGTTGATTGCAGATGTGTCTAGTAGTTCCCATTGATTTTGCTTGTAAAGCGGGGAGAATGGTGCTAGGCTTACCGCACCATGATCGCAAGAAAATTATTATTTTTATTTTTTTACTAACACTAAATTCATTAAATCACTGTAAACATTTTAGTTTTAGGTATAAATAATGATCCATTGATTATTCCTTTCTGACCGAATTTGTCCTTTAAAGCATTTAAGTCTAAATATTTAATTTTTTAGAATTACATCGTGTGGAATTAACACTATCCAGCTGGTATAAGTCTGTGTATATTATTTATTTTCGGGTTTTGTTGGGATTTCTTCTCCAAATTTAATAACCAACTGATGATCGGAGAAAAATATGTCAAGTGTCCCAGAAAAGTCAGCCAGGTTTTAGCAAATTGGATCAGAAAGGAGAGCATGGCCAGTTTTCACTTTAGCTTCAAGCATTTGCTATCCTGAGGCGAGTGAATATTACATCATCTCACACTAAATAATGATGCATTGATTATTCCTCGCTGACCAGGACTTTAACTTTAAATGATTTAGGCAGAGAGGATTTCCAAAGATTATTAAGAGAATAAGGAACTAAGAAAAAATGTATTTCAAGACTTTTTTTTCTTCAGTTGTGACAAATTGTTATAGTTCATATTGTATATTTTTTATGGGTTACTATAGCAGATGCTGCTCAAAGGATAAAAGTGTTTTCCACCTTCTTTTTATCTTGCTCCAAACAATAAAACATTTTAGCCATTTTTCTGATGCATTTAAAAAAAAAAAATATTTCTTCCCTGTAGCGCACAGATTGTTTACATTGCAACCGGTGTAACTAGGGAGTACCAATATGGTGGCCGGTGGCTTCACTCCACCCTGTACAACCAACAGGCGATCAGCACCGCCATTTTGGTACTCCCTAGTTAAGCATGTATTTATAACATTGCTGTGGTAATTACATCTTACATATAATTTTAAGGTTTTATATAAAGACTGAATTGCAAGCACATGTCTCTTAATTATATTGTATTTTTTTATTTGCTTATTGTGTATGCATGATGCCATATAATTTTATTCTGTGTCTGTGCATTAGCCTTTAGATAATTCCCCAGAGCTTCGGTTTCTACACTAACAAAATCAAATCAATTGGTAAAATAACAGGAAACACCAAATTCATATTTTGCTTTTTGCTCTTAGTTACAACAATAATCTGATAATTTAAAAAAACTATACATACATGTATGAACACGCAGACACTGATTGAAATTACCTGTGAAACATCTCCCTACAGCTGAAAAACTGCTTGTTTTTACGGAAGAGGATTTAGGCCACCGAAAAATTAAAAAATGTAACTGATTTTTTAAATTTTATTTCAGTTTAATATGAAAAAAAGTCAGAATTCTGACTTATTTCCATATTAAACTGAAATAATATTTAAAAATCAGTTCATTTTTTTTTTATTTCTTCAGTGGCCCTAATCCTCTTCCGTATGTTTTGGAGCCAAATGTTTCACATGTAGGCATTTTTTCTCAGTGGGAGTACCAGCATGGCGGACGATGGCTTCCAGTGAATAAATAGAGATCAATTGTGTTTAAGGGCGCTCCCTGGTGGCCGTACAGGGATACTGCGTGATGACGCCCTAACAGCCACAGACTACGTCTCCCTCCGTAGCTACGTAAACACGTGCACCTCGCTGCTTCCAGTTTCAGCCTTTTCATCTCCACCGTCATCCTCGCGCTCCTTACATCTCTTCTTGACAGCAGCAGCGATGGCAGACTCTGTAGCATCGGATGCAGCGGCAGCTACGGACCAAACAGCCGCGGCATCCTCACCGACACACGGCCTTTCTCCCGCACCGAGCCCGGGATCCGAGCCTCCATCCATGGCTCTGTCTCCCACGGCCAACGGCTCCCAGCGGCTGTTGTTCTCCCACGACCTGGTATCGGGGCGGTATCGCGGCTCGGTCCGGTATGGCGTCGTACGGATGATCCACGGAGAGGAGGATTTTAACTCTGATTCGGACGTCGATGATGGCGGAGGGAGAGGCGGCGGCGGAGGAGGTGGTGGAGGAGGAGGAGGAGGACGAGCGCCGGGCGGTTCGGACACTGAGAGTGCCGTGGACACCCCGAGCCGGCCTCTCGGTAGGGGATTTGTCCGCGTGCAGTGGTACCCTGAAGGAGCCAAGCAGGACATCCGAGAGACAAAGGTACCACCTGCAGCAGCTTTTTCTGGCAGCGGGGGCTGTCGCAGCCTGACCCCTAATGTCGCTCATTATTCTGGGTGTTTCTGGAGGAGATAAAACAGTCAGTCAGGAACCAGGCTCCTTTAATCCATCTGCCTGTAACTACAAACCTAGCTCGCTAATTGGCTAACACACTAGCTAGCTAGCAGCGTAGCTCTCTGTCTCGCGCCTCAGCTGCTTCTGGAAGCACATCAATTAAACACAGCGAACCGCGTCCAGCTAATAGATCCACACTCATTGATCAGCTCATCATTGTCCCTCCGCTGGGTGTGACCAGGCTCAGGGGGGGGGGGGGGGGGGGGGGGGGGCTGCCTCCTGGACAGGGGCGGTTCTAGACGAACTTTATCAGGGGGCTGAAGCGTATTTTCATGGAGGCACAGAAAAGCATGAAACATACAAATCAGATTTGTATATATTAAGAGAGCTGCATGACGTAACATTTCCATTCAAATAGGTTTAATTAAAGTTGTAGGGAAGCAGCTTTTTGGTGTCAAAACCCGATCCGTCCCGGAAGCGCTGTTCTGCGCATGCGCCATCAGCTCATTTGCCTATCCAGATATACATCCGGGTCACCCTTGATTTTACTTTGTTAAAAATACCTAAATGACGTTTTCCTTCACCAAAGATAGTGAAGGTACTAAAAAATAATATGTTAAAGGTTAACTATGTATTTCCTGAGAAAACAAATGCCTTAAAATCCTGTTTTATCACCCGTCTCTGTGCAATCTGCACCGGAAATGGGAGCCTACGCTACTTCCGGTGGCTAACGTTTTCGGCTTTAGATCTAAACATAAATCTAGTCTGTTTGAGTTGTATGTTTTCGTTTGGTGTTATTATTATGGTATATAGTGCGTAATCTAAAAAAAGAAACAACTAAAATGCAGATAAATATGGTTTAATCATATTTTGCCGGACTGCTCTGAGCATGACTGATGATGACGTCAGAGAAGCAGTTTAACAAAGAAAATGTAAAAAGCCTAATAATTCCCTGACATAAGTCCTAAAGCATTTTTTAAAGATGTGTATTAGCATTATTTGGTGAGTTAAAGATAGAAATAAGTAGCTTTAGGACCATAATTACATTATCTGTTTGAGCAGGACGGATCCCATAGCTATATAAATGTCTAAATTTAAGTTAAAATTACAGTTTTCTATAAAATCAGAATTAGAAGAAAAAAAACCCTGAAATTCAGCTGTAAAAATCAGAGTATTTTGTTTTTATTTGTTAAAAAAAAAACATTTAGGAGATAAAAACTGGGATCCAATCTCAATAGCACTGAAGCTATCACTTAATTGTTTTAAATAATTAGTAAACCAGAAATTGTAATAGAAAATGAATTAAATAGATCCAAAGGATGCATCAGTAACCATGTCTGCTCCAGCGCATATCATCATTAGAATTTCTTTGAGTATTATGTCTTCAGTACAGGGGCCAGGACATGATCTACAGGGGCACCGGCCCCCATTGGCCCGGTGGGGTGGGGCCGTTGTTTTTAATGGCGACACAGAACAAAAATAACAATGATAAAGACCTGGTTATATCTCAGTGTTTGTATCTAATCAGGCTCGCGTATGGAAGCGAGAGAGGATCGCTTTCGAGAGGATTCGACTTAAAATAAGTGCAATAATCTGTCAATGCAGTGAGGCATTTGCACTTTGCAAGACTTCTTGAAATCATGACAGATATTCTCATAACAAAAAGTATATAAATCTCAAAACAGGATCTAACATTTGAGGGAATTCCATTATGTCGATGGATATAATCGTATGATTTATTGTGTATGACACAGCAAAAAGTAATCTAAAATGTAAAAACTCCTCAAAATGAGCGGGTAAATAAGATGTTATGCCAAAGAAAATAGCATTTTTCCCTCAAAATAAGATAATTGCATATAAACTACTTGAAATAAGTAGAGGGATTTTCTTTTTTATTGTATATTGAAAAGATCTTGTCTTACACACCCGTTCAAATTGATGCAAAATATACCCTTTTTTTTTCAAGAAAATTGACTTGTATGTCAATTTTTTGTAGTGTATGGTTTAAGTACAGGGGCCAGGAGGGGTGCTGGCCCCTGTTGGCCCCTGCCTAGAACCGTCTATGCTCCTGGACAGTCCTGGACAAACGCACAGAAACCGAGCCTCCATCAGAACCGATGTTGACATCAAACATTGATTGCTGGTGGAGGGCTGTTGACAGAAAACAATATGGCTGTTTACATATCTATATGGTAAACAAACATGACCCAGATTCACTAATGGTCACCAATCTGGAAAGCAGTTGACCTCCATGTTGCTTCCAGTCATTGACTTTAATTTTAAGGCTATGATTGTGTTGCCGTTCCAGATCTGCTGTCATGATTGAAAAGAGCAGTTCCTGTTGAACCCGTTTCAGGTGGTGCATTGTCCTCCTGCTTAATTAAGAAATGGGGAAGCACCTGCTTCTAGTCTGTTCATCAGCTTTTCTCATGCTCTCCTAAGCTATAATGAGAGGTCATCAGGTCCAGTGGAAATGTGTGTGGAAAATCCAAGCAGCCTGCTCTCATCTTCTGGATGGGACCAGGAGAAAGAAGCCTCTCATGGTGCTGCTTTGCAGCGTTATTGTTAGTTTGGAGCTGAATGAGTAAAGTTCTGGTTGCTCATTCAGTCAGAACAAAGGTTTTCCAGAGTTACTTCAACAATAACGTTCAGACACCCCATGACCTGAAAAAGGCTGTCATCAAAACCTTCTCTGTGCAGTTATGAGCGTATATTGTTCGTCTTTACATTTTCGCTTTAACAATTAGTCTTTTAATGCTTCTGGATCTTTTTATTTCAGCCTTTAAAGGAAAAGCCTGCTTCATATTCAGAATTCAATCATCTAAAAGTACTTTAAATATGAAATTATTACATACTGTTCCATAAATAAATGTTTTTAATTAATAGTAATTTTCATTTGAATGTGCTTTACTGGAGGCATCTATGTTTGTAAAGAACACTACTGCCACCTACCTAAGTAAGTTACCTCTGGAAGTTCATCAAGCGAATGATAAGAGTGTGTGAAGCAGTAATCAAAGCAAAAGGTGGCTACTCTGAAGAACCTAGAATATAAGACATATTTCATTTGTTTCACACTTTTTTGTTAACTATATAAATCCATGTGATAATTCATAGTTTTGGTGCCTTCAGTGTGAATCTACAGTTTCAGTCATGAAAATAAAGAAAAACTCTTTAAATGAGAAGGTGTAAAGAAAATTTCCTGATTTTACACATATTTTATAAAACACCTGAACTGACTGTTATTTTTTTTCTTTCTTTTTTCTGTCTTAATGTTGGCAGTGGGCTTTAGGCTGCCCTGCAAGGCTTTAAACCTGGGTTTAACCAGAGACTAAGCCATTCTCAAGCACATATCAAGGAGCTCATTTTGAGCCTGGATCCAGATTTATTGTTGATTCTGTTCATGGTGGAGAATCCTGCTTCACAGCAGCAGGTTGAGCCAAACATCCTCTAAATGTGCAGGGTCATCTTTGAGCACGCCATTTCACTTTTCTTTCACCAGTTCACCGCAGTTCTTCCAGCAGTCCACACTTTCTCTGCTCTCTTTTTCTCATCGTCTTCTCCTTCTTTCCCATCGACTGGCTTGCTATATATATATATAAAGCTATATGTCTCAGACAATGTGGAAGAACAGAGTAGATGGTGCCAGTGGCTCCTTCAATAGAAGATAAGCCCCTACATGAGATGTACCACTGAACAATAATCGAAGTGGCAGATATCAGGAAATCCTGCCTTTATTGTGACACACTTGAATAAAACTTGTGAAACCAGTTAGCTAAAGGTGGATCCTCCTTGGTAACTGCTTTGAGTTTCAGTATAAATCCAGCTGTTCTCTGTAGAGCCATTGAAACACAAATATGTCAGAGAAGGTAGGTTGAAGTCCAGTATAATAAAGGGTTAATTTTTTAAAAGACCCACCCTCTCCACTTAAAAAAAAGAATACACGTGTGAGAGAGTGAACAAGCCAATTTCTCCTCGTGCACGCTCTGTTTAGAAGTTGCTGTTCTCATAGCTCGTACAAGCTTACTGTGCCTTAATGTCCACAGTATAGATCAGGGATTATATAGTGGACTTTATAGCAAACTCTGTTAACTGGCCGTTCGGACAAATGATCACTTCCCCATTGGTCCACTGTCCCTGGTGCCTGCGCCATCTTTGTTATTAGTTGCCGCTATCAGCGGCAGCCTATGGCGACAGTGGGCTGCTGTGACAGTAAATCCCATAATGCTTTGCGTCCTGGGATATATCTGCCTCTTCTGAAGCTTTTCTTTTCTTCTCATACACTTCGTAGACACTTTTTCTCCCTCGGACGTTTTCAAAGAACCACGGTGAGAAAGGTGAGCTTCAACGACTGTCTGAAACAGTCACTCACCACAGATACACGCCTGAAAGTTCGCATGCGCGGAAAAAGATAGCTAACGGTAGTAGCACGTAGGATGGCCTTACGTAAACATCACCAGAATGATTGACAGTTAGGATTGACACAATCATCCAGCATATGCTCAGTTTCTGCCCAAATATTTTCCTTTTGTTGTGGATGTTTGTAACGTGGATAATTAGGATCATCCATGGTTTGTTACAACTATGTTTGTTCTTTGCTTCCAAACTCAGCATCTCTTCATCCAAGCCTGAGATTAGAATTTTTTTTTTTTAATTATGAGAGGCGCTCTTTGGCGTTTTAACTGGATTTGATTAAAATTTTAAGGCTCTTAGTATAAAATAAATATTTTGATTGAGATGAGAAATCTGCTTCCTGGTATGTAGAAGTAATAATAGTTTACATCCAATCGTTTAATTAAACATTCTTAGTTTTTGGGAATAGGTATATAAGCTCATGAATGAGCCTGGAGTGGCTTAGTCTCCGGTTAAACCCAGGTTTAAAGCCTTGCAGGGCAGCCTAAAGCCCACTGCCAACATTAAGACAGAAAAAACAAAAACTCAGTTCAGGTGTTTTATAAAATATGTGAATCAGGAAATTGTTTATATACCAAACTGAATGATTGTTGTTCTCTACTTCAAAAAACACTTTAGATTTTAAAATGGAAAAATAATTTTTTTATTTACAAATTCAATGTCTAACATGGATGCATTAAAACCTCATTTTATTTCAGTGTTAAATTCAGTTTAAAGTAACAGATTATATTTAAAAATGTCTCCAGACCTTTACTGGTTGATTTTCTTTATTCGGACCCCGCTGATTTTTAATTAGTTACCCCTAGTCTACATACTTGTGCTTTGTGCAAAATAAAATGTTGATAAAATCACAATAATGGTTTAAAATAATTGCATTTTTTATTGTTAAACCCTATTTTTGATTTGACTTTGACGATTCGACCGATCATTTTTTTGTTGGTCAGAAGCTGAACCGGTTGGGAACCATGTATTTTTCATGGTTTTGTTGTATTGACTGAAAGTTTAGGATGCATATCGTTTAGAAGCACATCAGAAATCTGCACACATTTAACTTGAATCCTTTCAGCATAGATCTTTCCACTCAGTTGGCCATTTTATTGACTAGTTGTTTTCTATTTGAGAAAAACAAGCTGGCTGATTTTAAGCTTTATCTCTAGTTTACAGACAAGCTAGGAACACAATGCCTGACTGATTGAACCACCACACTCTCTGAAGGTTCGCTTATAATGATATAAACACTAAAAACACGTTGGCTGTGATATGGTGGAAAAATGGGCGTATGATGATGTTCCAGCTCATTAGAAAGCAAACAGACTCCTATTAGACCTACAGAAAGTGTTCATTCATAAACATGGCAGTGAAGACGGAGAGAGAGACTTTTAGCAGTTTGGAGATCAAGGTTCTGCTGACTGAGAGCTGAGCAGCAGAATGAACTATGCAGTGAAAGCCAAGCAGTGGAATCAATCACCAGAGCTGGAAATTACGTGGCTGCACTATTATACATGTAAAAATAAAATAAAATAAAAAATTTGATCTGAAAACAGTCAATGATGGGGGCTAGAGGAGCAAAGTATGATGTAAATGCTTAATATGATTTTGCCAACAAACATGATGCATCATTCTGAAAAATCTCCTTCAATACGCTCACACATGTTTACTTTACTTCCCCAGACCACGTCTGTCATCTCTCTCTCTCATGCTTAAACATAAAAATGTTTATGATAAAATCCTAAATCGATGAGCTCAGATGGATCCAAACCTTCCAAATTTTATGTAATAATGAAGCCAAAGAGATGCCATGGAGTCATATAAATGCAAATCCTATCGTCTTAATTTCTTTTTTTCTTTTCCAGATTTTATTAATTCAATTCAATTCAGTTTATTTCTATAGCACCAATTCAAAACACGTCATCTTAAAGGATCTTATTATATGCAACGTTTTCCACCTAAGGAAAACCAGTTGATTGCATCGACTCATTGATTCGAAAGCAACGAGTCAATGCACACTAAGCATGCTTGTAGCGACAGTGGAAAGGAAAAAAAACCCTTTTAAAAGGAAGATACCTCCAGCAGAACCGGTCTCAGTGTGAGCGGCCATCTGCTGAGGCCCACTGGGGTTCAAGGAGACAGAAGCAGAGATAGAAAAAGCAGCTGTAAAAGGCGGCCCCTTCCAGGAAACACACAGCCAGGCAGTCAGAGAAACAGGACCACATTGAAAAAACGGGCCGATCTTCAACATCTAGAAACAAAGGTGTTGATGGCAGCAGCACAGCTAATATTTCTCTCCAGGATGGAGTCACAGCCAAACAGGAACAGACCAGATGAAGCTACTATGAGAAAAAGCAGAGAGAGCAGAACGTTAGAGATTGAACTAACAGATTCTGCAGAGTGGGAGAATAGAGATAGAATGATGAAAAAGGGGTTCCTATCACCATCTATACCGCAAAAAAGAATTTTTTCCCACACCCCTAGTTGTCATGCGAATTTGTACTCAATGGTTGCGATGGAGCCATTTTAACTATTCCGCATGGGGAAACTCGAGATACATCGAATATGTTCGATAAATATCGCCCACCCCTAATGGTGAAGCCTGTCAGACCGGCAGGATCTTAATCTCCGACTCTAATTTCGCTTTATTTACATGGAAATAAGTTAGAACACATCATTTGCAGGAATTTATTAATTAAAGAAACTGTTAAGAGCTTGTAATTGTGTTGCAGTTTCTCACAGATTTTTTTTTTCCATAAGTAAAATTGAAGGGAAATCTCTTGTTACCTTTTGTTCCTCTGGGTTGTATGTCCTGCGAATGTGGTTAGCGTAACTATGGAAATAAACTTTGCTTCTAGGTTGTAGCAAATAAGACATGACTGCCGGCTGGGATCAGTCGTCTGTGCACAACTTTCGATCACTTCTGCTCCAACATCTTCAGCAGTTTTTAATAACCAAGGCCTGTTCAGTTATATAACATGAGTTGGTGGGTTTAGAAACTGGGACACCTGAAAGGAGCACCGACTTAATAATGTTAGAAAAACAAATTACTGCAATTATGCTGGATGATTTTATTTTCCCAGCACCTGGGATGTGTGTCGCAATGCAGGTAAAAAAAAAAAAATAAATTTATACGGAGAGATTATTTTGGGATTATATTTTACCCACAGAGTAGAGATGAGTTTAGTCTTTTCTCCAGCTGAGAACATAAAACTGATCAACGTATTGTTTAATTACCTTTCTTTCTTTTTTTTAAATACCTGACCTTTGTGAACTGATTGTAAGTAAGCGTTATTGTATTACAGTTGGGCGATGTAAATATGTGTTTCTGTCACTTTAAGGTTCTTTGAAGCTGGAAGGAAATGTTTGCAGGGTTTGAATGGTGACGTTTTCTGAGCTGTGCGTAGTTTGCAGCTCAATTAGGGGTGTTACACTGTATAAAATGTCTGAGTTTTCTTTTTCTCACTGTTATTTTGTAGAAATGGTTTGTTATGGAATAATTGAAATATTCACTTGTGCTTTTAGCAGCATTCTCTTTATTTTCAGTATTACGTTAAAATAAGAAATATCCTTTTTTTATATTGGTCAATATTAGGGCTGGGTAAAAAAATCGATGCATTTTTGCAAAATCAATGTCCAGGGAATGAGATCGATTCATTTTATAGTGTCCCACGTGACGTTCACATTTAAATTAGCAGGAAAGATGCGCTCAAGATGACTTCAAGCCAGACAGCTGCAAATATAGCCAATAGGTTGACTGAAGATATAAAAAAATTGGGGGCTGACCAGAAAACCCCCTGTAGCTGTTACAGACAACGCTGCAAATATGGATTGTGCATTGAAGATAATGCAGCTCATGCATGTCTGCTGTGTCACGTCTGTTTGCTAGAGTGAGGCTTCACTTTTTCACTTTTCACAAACAAGTTTGCACTTTTGAGACAGTTTTATTCAAATCTCATGTTTAAACTGTCTGATTTACAAGTTTGCACTTTGTGTTTAATGTGACAGGAAAAAACAAAATACATGAGTATTTTGAAACAGTTGGACTACTTTCATTATTGTAAAAACAGATCAAATCGAAATTAATCGATTTAGAACCCTATAGCCTCATTTACACTACCCTTGAAAAACCGTGCCGAGACCGGTCCGAGCTCAGTAACTGAGATAACTTATCGAGTGTAAATGGAAAGCAAACTGAACCGAGCTAGACACAACCGGACCGAGCTAACTGCAGACCAGTTCCAGAGGTGGGCTCGGCTCGGTTTTTCCCTGGCTCGGTTCTCTGGTAACAAGAGCGCATGAGCAGAACGCGTCAACTCTGTCTGGCTGCACATCCCGATTCACACTCCATTCCACTAGTTGGCGGTAATGTCGCTCCTGAAACAGAAGAAGAAGAATGACTTCTTCTTCAACTATAAACAACAATCGAAATCTTCTCCAAACAACGTTTTAAATAATGGCATTTTAAATAATAAACACCCGAAGTACAGCAATAATAATCAAGCATAACTTTCTGAATGTGACGAGCACCGCCATTTTGATTTGCTTGATTCCCTCCTTCTTCGTCTTCTTCTTCTTGTGTTTTATGGCGGTTGGCAAACAATTTTTGTTGCATTACTGCCACCAACTGCTTGATTTCCTCCTTCAATACTGGCAGTAATACCGCAGATCATCACTAGGAGGCAATGAACCGAGATAGCATGATGTGTAAACGGTCGTCAGAACCGAGCTCAGCCTGGTTAACTGATCCAAGCTCGGATCGGTCTCGGCATGGATCGGTTAGTGTAAATGGGGCTTATGAATCAAAATCGAATCGATTCAGGACTTTGGTGAAAATACCCAGCCCTATGTTGCTTTGCTCTCATGTTCTGTGCTATAAATAAGGAAAAAAAGCTTAAGTTGATCTAACCTGCAAGGGTTAACTGGAAATCTATGGGAGTGGATGCAGCTAGAGCCCAACCCTTCCACTTCCCCAACTATTATCCCCAGATATCCCCAAATATTTTTGATTGATGCCTTATATTGAAGCGTGGTCTGCACTGTTATTCCACGCCACAATGCAAGGGGGACAATCAGGGACTAGCTGTGGGTTTAGATATGGTCGAGGTGGTGAGGAAGTGGCGGGCAAATTGTGCTTCAAAGGAGGGACATGAGGGTGAAAAAAGTGGGGATCCAGGTGGAAAAAGGCTCCCAGCGTTCTCACGCACCTAGTCCAACTTTACGAGTCATTTTCCACAGTGGCGGTCATACAAACAAAACAAGCTGATAAGGTATCAAACAGGAAATACACATCGTGTAGAGAGGATGTAGATTTGATCAATCAGAGACCTCCTGTCCTACCTACAATTTGGGAGAGGTGCAGCAGAGTGTCTGCGGAAGGGGCGGGGCTTATCTGCATTCACTGTGACACACGTGCAGATGACCTGAGCATAAGCCTGCCTTCACTGTGTGCTGCTGTGCGTGGGGCTGCACCAGTCTTGTCTCCTCAGGTTAATTGATTTTCTGGTCTTGTGAGTGAGGACGAGTCCAGATCAGCGGACTCGTCCTCTGTGGAGGCAGCAGCTTTCGTCCGGTTGGGGCGGCTAGAAGTTGAGGAGAGTACGGTGATAAAGATGACAAGGAAGGTCACAGCGTGTCTGAGTGCTGCCAACTCCACCGCAGACAGAAATTTGTTGATGGCAAAGGTTATTGAGAGACGGGTGGAATAAATGAGGGAAAACGACTCGGACAGCAGGTTCTGTAAATGCCTTCAACTTCCTAAAACTGGATAAATGTAACATGTTGGATTAAAGATGAATAAATCCTGACTGAATCAGCCCGGCTGTGTTTGG
The DNA here is from genome assembly GCF_016077235.1 of Cyprinodon tularosa. Classification (NCBI taxonomy): domain Eukaryota; kingdom Metazoa; phylum Chordata; class Actinopteri; order Cyprinodontiformes; family Cyprinodontidae; genus Cyprinodon; species Cyprinodon tularosa. Next base: position 302,757 of record NW_024039413.1, on the reverse strand, counting down.
AACCAGATGGCTGTTATGGTAATGTGCTGGTTTCTGCCACTTCAAATGGTATCATGCCACCTTCTGTTCCCTGTATGATTTAAATTCTCATCAGCTTTTGCTTTGTTTCCTATTAATGAAAACAGAGACTTGCATTCTTTTCTATTGCTTTCTGTTGTGATTTGTTGGCCTTCCATACAGTCCAAAGCTCTAACAGATTTCTCTGGTTTCTGTATTGTTTAGAAACTAACACACATCTCTTTCTGTAACCCAAAATGTCTGATCTTTCAGAAGCAGATGGGGTTATTTTGTGTTGAAATTAGAGATTATATCTCTGATTTCCCAGTTCTGAGGTCAATGGAAGACTGTGATGGCGTTGTCTCCCTTTTTTAAAGCTACAGTGTGTAATTTTCAGCGACCTCTAACGTCCAGACTGCAGACTGCAGCAAAATGAACGTCTCCCCCCCACCGCTTCTCCCCCCCAACAGTACGGCAAGCGTTAGGGGACAAAATGTCTTCCACGACGTCGGAATCACCTACCTTCTCAAGTGATGAGGTTTGTTTACATAGATAATTTTACAGATAGTATTTCATTAGTCTGGGTATAGATTTCATGTAGACTTAAGATAATAAATATACCCGTTATTTTTTCTACATCGTTGTGACGTTTTGGTGAGCTGCTTTGCATGGTGATATAAACAGACGAAGGAATTGTAGTCATTAGTTTAACAGCAAGATTGTGTTCGCTGGAAGAATATATATTCCCCGTTTACAGAGTCTAAGTCTTGTTTGTGGCACGGGGGTTACAAGGCGAGGAAGAGGGCGAGGGCAGAGAGGCCGGGGTGGGCGTGCAGCTAGGGCCAGGCGAGGGAGGGGAGCCAGCGGGGTGAGAGCAGAGGAAGAAAGGCTTGAAGATCTCCAAAGGAGCCGGAGAGAAGTAACCGAGGTATATATCCAGAAAATTATTTTACAGAAAATTACTGAATCATTACCTGTGAAACGTCAGGGACGTTGCTGAATAAGTATACTGGAGAGTAACAGCATCATCACGCAGCATGTTATTGTTTTAGACAGGTCTGAGCATTCTGTACTCCAAAAACTGCAGTGATATTAGACAATTGTGTGTGTAGGATTAATTACCTGTCCAAGAGAAAACTGGCAACTTGAGCGTCACTTTGAAAACCTTTTTCCTCCATCAGTGACTTCCATCGTGTAAATGCCGTGCCAATGTTGATCCGTGTTTTTTGTCGTTTCTTGTCACGCTTGCGTTTATTCTCGTCGTGTTTCCGCTTCTTAGATGACGGGGGTTCGGTGCCCGCCGCTTTTCGTTGTGATACAGAGTAGGCATGATCCTCCATTCGTCTGATGTTTGGCCACACAGTGCCAAACAGTTTGCAAAGTCACTCACGCCTGCCGCCTTGTTCACCTTTCTTGTTACTGAGGCGCAGTATACCTGCTTCTTCTTCTTCTTTGGTTTCAGGCAGACTAAACGCTTCTCAGGCATAATACTGCCATCTACTGTTCAGTACCGTCTCAGTTAATCTCTCTCAACTTGCCGTAGTTATTTTCGAGCGTAATGGGCGATCTCGCAATCGCTAGTTTGTTGCCTCTGCGCTTGCCGTAGCACAAAGATGTCAGCCTCCATGGCTGCGAGACCCGCTCCTATGTAATTATAAATAACGAATTCTAAGGCAACGCAAATATTATGGTTAAATGGCTGAGCTCATAGGTGATGATAAATAACATGTATAATATATTAAATTTCTGACTTTATATCCCTGTAATTATTACACACTGTAGCTTTAAAGCGATTCCTGTAACGTTTGCTGATTTAACACCCTCATTTTCAGAGTTGTCTGCATAAACTGGTTGATTCAGGTTTTACTCGGACATAAAAATACCTGAAATGTTTGATTGAGAGTGGAGACTGAGCTGCTTTTATTGTATTTTAACATGTTTCCAAAACCACACATTGGCAGCTTCAGGAGGGTTTTACAGTCTTTCAGACAAATGCATATTGCTATGGTTTTGCTTAGAAAATATATTTTACTTATTCAAAAGCACTATTTGCTTTTTTCCCCATGTTTGAATTTAATCCAGAGGCTCTTTGTTCTCTAAATGAGTGCCGTATAATAACAGAGCTTGTGCCTATTTTTTTTCTCCTGCATTGAAGTTTGCAGGTGCTTCAGGTGGATTGACAGACGTTATAATCTGGGACACGAGGCTGCTTCCAAGGCGAGCCTCTAAGCGTTCTGGAACAAAAAAAAACCTGGTTAGCGGTTTTAAACAAGTGCCAGGAAGCTCAGAAACACAATCAGATATACATACAATTTTAGCACACAGTTTTCTCTCCATTTAACTGTAATCATCATGTTATCTAAAAGCAAAACCAGAAGAAGTGAAGTCCTACCTACTGTATGCAGGCCATCATTCATTTATTACAGTATTGTGGCCCCACACTTGGTGACTCTGATTCCCAGGGGGGCCCACGCCCCGCTTTGGGAACCCCTTCAGGGCTCGATCATCTACCGATCTCCCGGGGCAAGTAGTTTTGTTGGGAGAGTACAAATTTCGGGCAAATGCAATGATCGCAAAAGAAAATTATTTATCACTCCAAATTACTTTAAAATCACAGACATTCGCTGAAAACGACCCACAAGCGTTGCCGGCGCCATCTTTGTTGTTTTGTACACATTCTTGCGTGATTTGAAAAAGCAGCGTGATTTTCCGCTAGATGGCGTGATTTTTCTCTCCTTGGGGAGAGAATTCTGCAGAGCAGCAGCTGGATGATGAATTAATCTATACTATAATACACGCTAGATTAAAAATGATCAGTCAGGGATTAGGAAAATAATTGTATGCACACAGTGTAAATATTTCTATCATATGGCAGTCTTCTGTACAGTGATGCAGGTCATACATTAAAAAATGTTCATTAAATTTTTCTCTTAGACATTGGAGTGGTGCATTTAAATGTTATAGAGCTAAACATGTTAAATTGGTGAGTAGTAGTAGTGTAAGTTTTTAAACTGTCAAGTTTTTTTTTGTTTTTTTAACATTACAATTTATATTTTTCCAAGCACACAACAGTTTAAAGCAAAGTTTAGTTAGAAAAGAATGTGGACAAGACTAAAGTGTGTCTGAAACAGAAGCAGTGGGCCCTTCTGTCACACGTTACATCTGGAAAACTTTAAACCGTGTAAAAACATAATGAAAATAATTAATTTCGTCACTACAAAATGGCCGTTGTGAGCCTTTGTTGTTTAGCTTTAGAAGCGTCAAGATGGGAAACCTGCCAGTATGTGTCCTGCTATACTGTCATCAGAGGCCGTAAAGGTTTATAAGGGTGTCCAGGCAATAACCAATGTACACTGGGGGGGGTGGCTGGAAGCAGATTGGCCCCAGAACCTCAGGGTCATTCTACACGGTTCCAATAGAAAAATTAACGAGCACAACATTCATTTTTTTTTCTAAATAAGGACAAACTATACTTTCCTACAGCCTTTACTAATAAATGGACGCATATATTTAAACATCCGTTTAGATAAAAGGCACAGTGAACATTTTCTAGCTACTTTTATCAATAATCATTCTGCATAAAATTAATATTAACAAGTACTAATATCTACATAAATTGATGAAGTTCTTATTAAAATAGTCATTTATCTATGATTTCACTGAAGATTTCTAGATGACTTGCAGAGACGCATTATTAAACCATATAGCACAAAATCTAGTTCTGAAAAGAGCATGATTTCTGTACTTATCATCTTTAATGTTAGTATATTGATGTCAGAATTAATCAGTGTTTTTGTTGTCATGTAATTGTTAATGTATGAAAAACCATCTTATTAGAAGGATAAAAATGGTTGGGGTGGCCATGGCCCCCCATCTAGCTCCGCCCCTGATTGTTGTATCTTTTACTGACCAACTCTGTTTTTAAGCTTGTGATATGAGTAAACTGATGTACACATGTGCAGAATGTCACAGTATTTGCATATCAAGGTTTGTTTGAGGTCCGTTTCAGTCGGCATGTGCGTTTATCTCCAGTGTAACTCAGGTAAACGCTCCTAAATGATCTATTCTCACTTAATGGTTACCGTTCTTCTAAAGTGATCCTCAGTTATGTTTTTTGTGTTGTTATTACGGTGGCTTATGAAAGCAGCCAATCAGAATCCCCTAATTCTCTTACTGCTGGACCTGCAGGACTGAACTAAAACATACCCAACATTGAGTGCTAATGAGTGCAGGCAGACATGAAGGAACAGTAAAACTCTGCTCTCCTTTTGTCCTCCTTTTTCGACTTAGTCGCACCAGTTTTATCCTCCTGTTTGTATCGCCCTCATTATGCACTGCACCCTCCGTCTTGTCCTTCAGTTAGTTGATCAGATGCTGAGCCAGGATGACGCAGGAGTCACTGGAGGTGAGGAAGTTGTTGAGGTGAAGGTGTGATCTGAAACACGCCGAATATTAACATCTGAAACTACTTGTTTTGGATTCAGCACTTTTAGAAAGTGGATTAACTTGTGTAAAATATAAACCCTCTGCTTTTTCTCAGTTTTACACTTTACTCAACACTTTCCTGTTATTTCTTAAAGGCAACCAAAACCAGTTTAACATTTTATTTCCCCTTGTTTCTTTCCCTACAACCGTCAGCCTTTGTTGGGCTCCTGTATAAAACCTGGAACTCAACGCTATTTCTGACATATTGAATTGAAAAAGCTTCCTGGATGGGAAGAGAAACGTCTTCAAACTTGGAAACAAAGTCCAGTGGATTGTTTTTTTTTTAGTAATGATTATGACCTGGATGACTGAGAACCTTCCCCAGCATGGTCTGTCTCTATTTTACGGAGCCCCCTATGGGAAATGGGAAATTTTTTTTTCTTTTGCGTTCCCTCGCGAAAGTATTGCGTTACCTCGCAAAACCTTTTGCGAAAGTTTTGCGTTCCCTTTTGCAAATTAGAAAGATATTCACAGATTCGGACTTCTGCAAATGGTAAAACAACAGCAAAACATTGCAAATAAAAATCAATAACTCCACTGCCATAAAGCGCAGAGACTCCAAAACAACCACACACATCAAGGGGCTCTTGGTGATCGCACTACAACAGCTGGTTTGGAAAAATACACCTTATTTTTAAGCATTTTGTTATTATTAAGCATTAATATCATCCTATTCTGATCAATAACTCTAAGACTGTACAGTGCAGAGACTCCAAAATCGCCACAAAAACCAAGGAACTTCTGATGATCATACTACAACAGCTGTTTTGGAAAAAGACAACTTTGCTTATTTTTTAGATTTTTTATTGTTATTAAACATTAATATCATCCTGTTTTGACCAATAGCTCTGTGTTTATACAGTGCATACACTCAAAAATCGCCACACAAACCAAGGAACTTCTGATCATACTACAACAGCTGTTTTGGAAAAAATACACCTTTTTATAACTTTTTGTGAATGAAATACACAGAGATGCTAGGCAGATGGGAGTTCTTTATGAAGTAAAATAGGATGATATTGATGCTTAATAAAAAAAAAAAAAAAAAAAAGTAACGGTGCATTTTTCCAAACCAGCTGTTGTATTGCGATCACCAAGAGCCCCTTGGTGTGTGTGGTGATTTTGGAGTCTCTGCACTTTATGGTAGTGGAGTTATTGATTTTTATTTGCAACGTTTTGCTGTTGTTTTACCATTTGCAGACGGTCCCTAACCACTGGCCTGCCCGCTGTCTGTGCATAGAGATCAATGTAATACATCCAGCTCGGAGAACAGCTTGTTTTTCTCGAAAATAACGCTTTTTGATTCTTGTAATACGTAGTCTGTGCTATCGGGACATGAAAGAGGCGCCATTTGTGTTTAAACAACGAGAGTTATTGATCCGGGAAGTCAGAATCTGTGAATATCTTTCTAACTTGACCGAAGTAAGGTTTTGCGTTCTCACGCAAAAGGTTTTGCGTGGGAACGCGAAACTTTCGCAAAAGGTTTTGTGAGGTAACGCAAAATTTTCCGAGGGAACGCAAAAGGAAAAAAAAATCCCCCATGTCCCCTAGGGGGCCCTGTACTATTTGGATGTTTGTGGGACCTTTTCTTGCCAGAACTTCAGCAACAAAGCGTCTTACTTTTTCACCAGTGTTGACAGTGAGCGGAGAGTCCATCTACCCTCCGAAACGAGCTACTGTGACGTTAGGCCTGATCCTGCAAAAATGAGCTTTTACCATTTTGAAAGCATCCGGTTGCAAAAAACTAAAACAAAACAAAAACTCTATTCATTTATATTTATTCAAAAGTCTATGCATTACTAAAATAATTTGTAGCCTGCTTGCTGTATTTACTCTGGTTGTCTGATCTAAAACGGTGTGACCAAAAGTAAAAATAGGAGAAATATGTAAAGCTTCAATCGTTTTATTTTTTTTTAGCAATGCCTCTATGCTGTGTTCAGTTCCCATTTCCATTGTTGCAGAGCTTAGCACCATCATTAACTGTAATCACATTACAGATTTAGTCACCCTACACCACTGAGGTTTGATCCATCTAAAGCTGTTATTACATCCACACCCATCAAACATGGTGATGCTCTCTGCTTCGTCAGATGAATGTCTGGCATTAGGTTGTGAAAATGTCCACACCAACCGGATTATCAGAATCAGCAGTTCTTCTATTTAGCAAACTCTTCTAAGTTTGCAATCAACCTGCCATGACTTAGCTTAGACTTCTGGCCAACCTGCATTGATAAATGGATATAAAAATTGACATAATGGTTTCAAATGTGCATAAATATAAAATTAATGCTATGCACAGAATTTTAAAATATCTATTTATGAATTAAAAAAAGCCGTAACAGCTTATTCGAGCCATTAGTCCTTGTAATTAGAGATGCACTGATCCGACGCCTGCATTAGATATTTGCTCTAATATTGACTAACTAGCTGGATCAGATATATGATGAATGATGCCGATTAAGCATTTAGTCTTTTTTTTTTGCTTAATATCATACTTGGAAATTCAATTATTTTATATATATTCTATGTTTGCAGTGTTGTTACAGCATACCTCAGAGCAGCACGCACTGCAGCTAGTGATGACTAAGGCTACGTTCACAATGCAGCCTGAAGTGGCCCAAATCCGTTTTTTTTTTTTTTTTTTTTTTTTTGCCCACATGCGACCTGGATCTGATCTTTTCATGGCAGTCTGAACAACACAGATCCAATTTTTTCCAGTGCGACCCAGGACCGCTTGGCTCTGTGGTCCTGAACCCGATACGAATCTGATATTTACAAATGCGACCTGTGTGTGAACGGCCAGGTCGCATTAATCCGTCCTGAATGCCATTAGTACCCGACATAGGTCACTATTCTGGGTCTTGCTATGAAGAAGCAGAAAGAAAAAGAACAAACATGGTTGATGATGATGCAGAGAGCAGCATTTATTTATGTTTAACCATCTTGAGAAGATTGTGTTTTTATGGAAAGATCGCTAGACGCTCTTCCGCATCCATCCAACTTTACTTCCGTAAACACAGAGCATGCTGGCCTGTGATGTCATTGCGTCCTCTACTGCGCACGCGGGACACTTGCGTTGTATGACTGCAGTTCACAGAGGAGATCACATACAAGTCACATATATTTGGAAATGTGAACGGCAACGCAAAAAAAAAAAAAAAATCGGATTTCACAAAAAAATCTGAATTTAACGTCAAGGCCTGTGGTCTGAACGTAGCCTAAAGCCACGTTGCAGAGGCAGCAGAAGTGGCTAGCTTACATGCAAAGTCAATGGTTGACGTGCATCAAGTCGCAGCCAAAGGTCCCGCAGCATGTCTGAGCAACTGAGGCGCCAAAAGTCCTTCAGAAGGAGCAGCTGCTGGAGTTGGAAAAATTGAACTTTTGCTGCTCGAGGCGCCAGATTAACCAATCAGAGAAGCTGATCTGGGAGCTGGCAGGCAGACAGACACAGCACTGCTGATGCAGAGTGCTATGATCACTCCTCTGAAACTGTTACGTATGTTATATTTTATTATTCTGGTTCCTTCAGTTTGGATTATGTACGTGAAAAACGTCTTCCAGCCGCTGCAAACCGTAGCGGAAAACCGCGAAGAGGCGACTGGGCCAGAGGCTGTTGTTGATCGGGATTTTAACACCGCCAGTGTATGGGGGTCTGGGATAATATGGGGGTCTGGAATAATATTTGAAAGCAGGATGATAATCTGGATGAACTGACTGAACAGACGATGTTTTCAGGTGAACTTTCTCACTTAAAAACATATTCAAATTACTTTTTACCCACTTGTAACCGCAAATATAGCGAAGCCGCTTTCTGCCGTTGAGCACAGGAGCAGCAGAAGCATCTGGACGCACTTTGGTGGACGCATCAAACTGAAGCAGCTTCCATTACTTGCAGTCTGAACGTAGCATTATTCATTATAATAAGCCCAGCTAGGGCTGTTGTAAACGAATATTTTAGTAATCGAGTAATCTATCGATTATTCCTACGATTAATCGAGTAATCGGATAAAAAAAATTTATAAAATAAACTATTGGCAAATCTGCAATAACACCAGTTAGTCCAGATCAGTCCAATATCTCCTTTTTGAGCATCCCTAACAGTTAAATGTTTGTAGTTTAGAAAGTTTACTTGTAACAGTAGTTTGCTTTAACCTGAAGAAAAGTTATAAGATATTAAATGATATTCAAATAATAAAGTGGCTGGCTCACAAATATGCTTATAAAAATGTCTATACTCCAACTTTTAGTTTATGTATTTATCTTCAGTGAGTAATACACATACACGTAAAAGAACTAAGTAAACATTTATCATTTATGTGTGAGTTTTGAGGATGCTTTAATTAAAAGCATTATTTTTAACCATCACAGAAAAATCTAAATGCAGTGAAATGTTTTTTTATGTATTGGAAAACAGAATGTAATCTATATGTTAGGAAAAAAATAAACTTACTCAAAATGTAAAGGTTTGAGTTTGTACAGAGTTCTGCAGCCTTAACTAGTCATGATAAAATGCAAAAATGTTGCTATTTTTATTAAGACGATGCTATTATTTATTCTTGATTGCTTAGGTATAAACAAATATAGAATTACTACAAAAAATATTAATCAAAAATTTCTAATTCATACATAACAGTAGCGAGAAGAAAAGACTGTAACTTTTCAGGATGGAAAGACACCAATAAATAAATGCTTTTCAGCTTATGCCTGTAATCTGTTGCTGCATATTTTTATTATCAAACTTACATTAAGTCCTGCATAATTTCTCTCAGTTCCACCCTCACATACAATTTACACTACACCCGGTTAAGTAACCGCTATGTTTAGATGTAACGTTAGCAAAATAATGTGCCTCAATTTATCATCTATAACATGGCAGATTATCACACAACGTAGTTAGCAAAGAGAACATAAACGTTACCTGTTAGCAACCGTGTACGAGTTGGATGCATGTAGCGGGTGTTTTCTCTTCAGATGCTGCAACATTGATGTTGTGCTGTTGTGGTACGCCAATTCTGCTTTGCAGTGGATGCATTGCGCTGTGTTGTCCTTTCTGTTTAGCCTAAAATGTTCCCAAACTTTTGACATTTTTTGTCGCTTTCGGGGTTCTCCTTCTGAGCATTCTCCGGTTCCCTCCATAGCTACAAACTTAGCACAAGCGCTCCAGGCGCTAACGGAAGTGGTAGCGTTGTGCAACACAAAAACCCTCCGGCTAGACCAGTGTGCTGCGTATTTAACAGCATTGCTTATTACAATACAATAAATTTAGCGAAGCTTCGAGGCAGATAAATTTCCTCGAGGATTTTTTGTAATCGAGTTACTCGAGTTACTCGATGAATCGTTTCAGCCCTAAGCCCAGCGACTCTCTCGATTTTATGCGCAATTGTTACAGGCAAAGAAAGGAAAGGGTAGCTCCGGCCAACCTGTATCAGACCCACTTTTCGACCATGTAGCAAAGATGCTAAAGCCACACGTCGGAACTAAACTTGTCTAAACTCATCAAAAATGAAGCGGCATGTGCGTTTTTGCTGCTTCTGCTGCGTGCGGTCTGAACGTAGAATAAGCCTTCTGGTAAATTCTCTCTAGTTCAGCCTGTATTATCTGCTATAGAGTAGGGATGCACGATATAATCGGCCCCCTATCGGTATCGGCCTTAAAACGGAATATCGGACATCGGCCACCCCACCGATATTTAACTCGATATTTGATCAGCTTCTGAGTTTCTAAAGTCTAAAAAAAAAACTACTACTACTACTTCTTCTTCTTCCTCAAAAACTTCTTTTTTACAGACTTAAAAACTTCTAAAGACGAGGGAAAAAATATTGATCCATTAAAATATCCCAATATCTTCCTATGCTGATATATTGCCATTTAAAAACACCATATCAATCTCTTTTACTAATGAAATATTGCTATATGTCATCGTTATGCTACGAAATCCCCCGAAAATTCACAAAATTTTGCCATATTTTTATGTCGATATATTGACGCGGTATCGATCTATTTTACTAACAAAATCTCACAAGAATTTGCAAAATATCACGAGAGTTTGTTACAGAACGATGAAATTTCACGAGATTTTGAAAGTAAAATAGATCGATACCGCGTTTTTAAAAATCTATTTGATATCAGCATATGAAAATATATTTGAGTATAAAGTGTCAGAAATGGATAACAAAACTGCTATTTTCAATGACGACTTATTTTTGTCCAGCTTTAACATCGGTATCGATATCGGTTATCGGCTACATGAGTTTTAAAATATCGGCATATCGGATATCGGCCAAAATCCCAATATCGTGCATCCCTACTATAGAGTGATGTTAGCAGCTCTTATTTACTGTAAATCTGGAATGATGTCACAACATGTCTCCTCTTCATCATTGGTTCACCTTTCAAACTGTTTTATCTGTTTTATTGTTGTGCTGCTTCTTTATTCCATGTTCTCCATCTCCTCCCATGTTCATGCCTTCTCTTATGTTTCCATTTTACCCCGCTTCCTTATTTAGTACCTTCCCCACTCATCCCCTCTCTCTAACCCTCTCAGTCCATATTCAGCACCTTCCTCCCCACTCAGCGTTCCACTCTTCAGTTGTCCAGTTCCTTCGATAATGGATCCCGGTCCTCCCAACACACCAGATTCTGCAGCGACTTGCCCTCATTCCTGCATCCTATGATGCTCCCTTTTACCTCTGCAGTATCAGTCCTGCCCATTTGGGAGCCCTACCCAGTTGCACCCCCTCCCAAACCTCTCTTCCTGTCACTACCATCTACTGCACTTGCTGCACTCTTGTCTATTTCTGGCTCTTGCTTTTCTTCTTTCCTCTCCCTCTCCGTCTCCCTCCTGGGATCCGTCGTGATCTCCCACTTGTTGGACAGGCAGCTGCCTCATCTTAACCTCGATCTGTGCTCGCCTTCTTCCCGTCAGACTCCTCCGACCCCTCCCTATCACCTTATCTCTTTCTATCGTCACAATCATGTTCCTTAAATGTATTGCTTGTCTCATTTCCATCTATGTCGGACGCCTGATTGTGTTCATCCAGCCTATTTATATTTTATCGTTCTTCTTTCTATCCTCTGATCCCTGGAGCTTTGGTGTCTTTCAGAATTTGCTGCATTTTTCCTTATTTTTGATGTCAGGTTTTCTAGTGGTTGTGCTTCCTTCTCCTATTACAGTCAAGAGATTGCCCAGTAATAGACAGTCTCTGCATTAGTCCTCTCGTCATTTCCCTTTGGACTTGCAGGATAAAAGGCCTTGTGCCTGCTCTCTCTTTAATAGAGCTCAGCATCCTTCCTGTGCGGTCCAATCAATAGGCTTCAGTCGGACTGCAGGAGGCTGAGAGGCATTCCTCCGAGATTTCTGACTCACATTTATGGCAACATCAACCCCGGCAGAAAGACGTCCTCTCTGATTGGATATTGGTGAAAAAGCAGCAGGGGGGTCGCATGATGTTGGTTCTGCTGTAATGAGACAAACACAAAAATGGTTCAGTTTGGTGCTGAGGTTTATCCACCCCCATTATGGCTCTGTACAGGGGCGGATTTAGGAAATTTGGGGCCCTAGGCAAAGACGGGCAGGGGACCCTCTGAATTGAGAAGACGACACATAATCAGCAATCAGCTGGTTTTTCTTTGATAGAAAACTTTGAATCAATCTGACCGGATGATGTGATAAACTACAACGCCGGGCGTACACTGTGATTTTTTTTTTTTCATTCATTGCACGCAGCTGCTGTATGACTAAACTGCATGATTTAGTCGCACGGTGTGAGTTCACAGCTCACGTTTATGTTCGACCCAACGTTCTCATGCGATCTACCTGCTCACACTGTATGACTAAAAAGCAGGTCGGACTCGGCTCCGCAGTGAGATGGAGCTGCTCTGACTCGTCTATCTGGAAGCCAAACAAGGGGAATATAAAGCTCACTAGAGTGAAACACGCTGCCTTGGCAATTGTGCAATTTTGTGCTGAAAGCCAGTGGCGGCTGGTGAAAAATATTTTTGGTGGGGCTGATATAGCCTAGTGTATGTCTCCAACTAATCCGGAATAAGAATTCAAATAAACAATTGGACAATACATACAATTTAACAGTAATGATTGAATTTACTATATAATAACTAACAGTGATGATTTGGGTCACTGTGACGGGGTTCTTTGGCCTCCAAGAATCCAGTCTCAGTCGGGTTACCGGTGTTGGTGATTTATTGTGCTCAAAAACTCAAAACAGGGTGCAAAAGAAACTAAACATATACAAGATCCTCTGGGCCTCAGCCTCCCTCCAGTTACCAGCAATGGAACAAAGAAACAGAAAACAAAAATTGCTGCTTTTCTTCCCACAGCCCTCATTAAATAGTTTAAGCCCCTCACATCAGGCTCTCTTATTTCTGATTTCTTCTCATGAATCAGTTTTGTCCATATATTACCTCCACAAACAATTGATGTACAAAAACAAATAATTTTTACAACTTAATTCTTTTACACAGATTCATTGACTTATTCAATTACACCAAACTGGGTTTGAACCCAGCAAAGACGCAGCCAGACGGAAGATGACAAGTCCCCATAGCATAAACATGTACACACCCACACCCCCCACACACCCACACACACACACACGGCTAACCCCACTGAAATATTAAGTGTGCACCCTCAATATGCCAGCAGGTAACCAGGAACAGCTTGTGTGTTTTAAGTTCATGGAGCTACTGGGCTCAGCGCGAGTGTATTGGTCCTCACAAGCACAGTATAACAGGAATGTGTGTGTGTGGCGCGCAAAGTTAGAGAGGTTGTTTTAAGTGACGAGGTGGATTCGTCACAGTCACAATAACCATGACATGAAATTTTCATATCCTACAACAGGGATGTTCTTCTGGCAAACGGGTAGATAAATAAGGATCTCACCGAATTTGGTGGAAGCTGCATCTCGGTCGTTACATTCGCCATCTTCCCTCTAATTGTCTGCACCTGCGCTTGGGTTCAGAAGCCTGTTTAAGCGCAGTATTTTCAGCGCCCCAAGACCATAAAGTTCCGAGACGCTGATTGGCCATTAAATTCACCTAGCAATAGTACATGATTGACAGATTCTCTGCAAATGTGGGGCTGTCTGGTCAGCGCCCCCAGAACAGAGACGGTAAGAGTCTGTCTGTGGAAATCCACAAATTAATGACAGTAGATAGGGAAATGTAGTTTATATAATTTGTTTTGCTTATAGGTACACAGTCTAGAGAGTAAAACTGACATTTATGAGTTAATTTGTAAAAATATATTTTACGTTTCTCTCTTCTTATCAGGGGGGGCGGTGCCCCCGCGCCCCCTATGGGCCGGCCGCCACTGCTGAAAGCCCTAAAAAGAAAAGGCGACGACGTATTTGGAAAAAAGACATGGCTGCGCAAACGTAGCTACTATGGTCTGTCAATTTACAGACAGAACTGCATTTCACTCATTGCATCCCAGCCAGGCTGCTGTGTTTACAGAAGAATCCTTGTTTATGCATGTGCACTGAGCGATTTGCCCACGACGTCGGGAGAAAATCAAACATGATTTTTTTTAATGTTACGATTCCTGATGGGGAGGTGGTCGTGAGAGGCTGATCACCCCTCGTTACCCCCTGTACACTACACCACGCCAGATCAAGTTGAAAGTCGGGCAGGATCGAAATATTCTCGAACAACTGGATAATCGCACTGAAAATGTACGCCTGGCTTAAAGTGCCTTGAGATGACACGTGTTGTGAATTGGTGCTATAGAAATAAACTGAATTGAATCTCACAATAGAGAAATTAATTATCTGCCTTGGGCTGCTACTGTGCAGCGCCCGGGGAGCAATCAGGGTTCTTGCTCAGAGAGCCACAGTGGAGGTCTGTGGGAGTGGGTTTCAAACTCACAACCTCAGGATTCAAAGCCCTATGCCCTAACTACTAGGCCCCCAGTGCTGGTTCTAGACCAAATGCAGCATGGGGCCAGCGTATTTTCATGGGGGCAAAGAAAAGCTTGAAATAAAAAACAGGCCAAGGGATTCAAATATATTAGTATAGCTGTGAAAGATGTGAAGTTTCTATTCAAGGTCTGTTTAGGTTTCATTACAATTCTATGTATTATTAGGTCAATATTCATTCATAATTTAGGAATATTACTTATTTTGACTAAATTTAAGTTAAATTGCCTTTTTCTATAAAATCTGAATTAGAACTCAAGAAAAACTGATAAATTCAGCTGTAAAAATTTGAGTATTTTTTTAAATTTGTTTTGAAAAAACAAACATTTAGCAGATGAAAACTGGGATCCTATCTGAATCCCACTGAAGCTATCACCTTATTGTTTTTAAAAAATTAAACAGAATAATAATAAAAATAAAATAAAATAGAAATAGATCCAAAGGACCATAACGGGGGCCAGGACATTATCTACAGAGGCACTGGTCCCCGTTGACCCTGTCTAGAACCGCCCATGCCAATGCCCTAAAAGTTAACCCTTTCCTGGGCCGTATAATGATCCTAGACAAACTAGTCAGGGAGGGGGGGGGGGGGGGGGGGGTGTCGGATTAGAGAGACTGTAGTATGGGACTGGCATCCTCTATCAGTAACTGCCTAATCTTATTCCACCTTGATCTTAATTGAGAACAAATACCAAAGTATCTTTAATTCAGGAGGAAAAAAAGAAAAGCACAGATGGTTAACGATGACACCATAAACTTGATTATTGGGAGGTGTGTGGATATATACAGCTTGTGTCCTTAAAATGTCTGTTTGATCCGCCTTATTTTCTTGTCTTCATGGCTCAGATTTCTTTACACTCTGAAGAAGAAAGTGGATGATGGGGGGGGGGGGGGCATGGTTAAAAACCCATCTGAGCAAACAGGCGTGGTTTCAGGCTGCAGTTTGCTGCAGTCTCTCCTCATTGTGCTGCACCTGAATAACGACTCGACTAAATTAGGCTGGGAAGTGGAGGCGAATCCTGGCTGCTATCGATTCCTGTAATCAATCTGAGCCCTTCTGTGCTATCAGTTTGGATGGAGAGGCAGCCAGGCAAGTCTTCATCTCAAAGACAAGATAAGATGTAGTTCTGCTTCCACCTGCCAGAGGCCACTGTTTCCTTGCTGCCCTCATTATTGTACTAGATTGGTTTAAAGAGCTGTGGCGTAAAAATGTTGATGTCTGCTCTTAGCCTCACAGGCTCCAAACGAAGGTCATGAGAGATGAGAACGAGTTACAGAGCCTCCTTCATGGCATGAAGGGGAGGACTGATGTTTTGAGGAGATCCATCTGACCAGTGAAAAATATATTAACCTAACAGGGATGGCCCTGATGAACTCAAGTTGTTTTCCCTCCAAATGTTCGTGTGTGAGAAAGTTCTTTATGTATGGGTGGGATAGTTCCAAGGGAGGGTGTGTATGTGTTGGAAGTTTCTGTTTAAATGCATGTAATGAAGTTGCCTCAGTAAGAGCTATTTTTCTATTTGTGGACATGAAATAAGTTTGAACATTCTCTTGCAAGAAATGCCTTTGTCAGGTTCTCCAAACCTTCACAGAGCCAGAGCAAACAGTTGTTTGGTTATCATTCTGTTGTCTGGATCTAACCTCGTCTTTACCTGCCGTTCATTGTCTTCTACCTTGACATGAAGTCGTCATCGGTAGCCAGCTTCTATTCATCCTCAAGTTTAGGGGTGTGGGAAATAATCGTTTTGGCGATATATCGTGATATTCGGCTGCCCAATATAATATTAATCTTTCACTTCTTAGTATCGATTTTCAAAAAAAAAAAGGTAACATAAAACATTGCTGGGAAAATGGGCTACCTCTGCACCACCACTCTGGCAGAAAGCGCTGTGGAGCTCTTTAACTGTGCGTGCAGCACCAAATCTGTATATTTGAGGCAATCACAGTGGAAGAAAACCCCAAACAACATGGATAATAATACCTAATCAATATTTTCTGATGAAAATATACAGCACTTGCTGTTTTATCTCATCATTTGATTTTGATAGCTGGGGAAAATATGGCAATATATAGTGATACTGCAATATCGTGATAATATCGTATCCTGACCCAAGTATCGCGACAGGTATCGAATTGCAACACTCATGCCAATACTCACCTCTACTCAAGTTATCAGGACACGTAATGCGACTCTGCATTTGCTGCCTCACATCAAGTTACACCAAGACACAAGAAGGGATGCATGATCTAGGAAGTTTTGTGAATTTTAGTGGATCCTCTACCCCAGGCCTGGGAACCTGAGGGTTCTGCCAGTATCTTTGCTTTTCGTAGAACTGCTCTCTTCTGGACCGAGATGTCTGATGTATTTCCACTCCTCCAGTTTGAGGGTCACTGCACCGAGGGCCTCAATGACCACGGCTTCCACTGATGCCTTGACCTTCCAGGTTTTCTCCAGCTCTTCTCTGAGCCCCTGGTATTTCTCTAGTTCCTCATGTTGCAGTCACTTGGTATCGCTATGGCAACCACAACAGCTTTCCTCTGCTTTTTGTCCACCACCACAATGTCCGGTTGGTTTGCCATCACTATCCGGTCCGTCTGTATCTAGAAGTCCCACAGGATCTTGGCTCGGTCTTTCTCTACCACCTTTGGATTTTTTCCCACTGTGACCTTGGGGTTTCCAGCCCATACTCTGCACTGATGTTCCTGTACACTATTGTAGCCTCTTGGTTATGGCTCCATGTAAGCTTTCCCTGCCAGCATCTTGCACCCTGCAGTTATGTGCTGGAGGAAATTTTTTTCTGGCATTGAAGTCGTTTATAGAAGAGAGAAAAATAAGATTGTAAGAACAAATAAGATATAAGAATAAAAGGAGATAAGAGTGACGTGTGTGTGTGTGTTACCTAAATAATGAGTAAATAAATAAAAGTAAGTAAAGTCTTTGAACAGGTTCCTCAAGGAACTCGGCCTCCCTGATTCATAAAAGGGTTAATAAAGGTCAGATGGTGAAGAACAAAAGTTTTTAAAGCTGATTTCTAACCTCGGATCATTTTATTTACACGAGATAACCGAACTACAGCGGTTTCTTAAATATTTAGTCATAATGTCAGGTGACTATATTGAACGGCCTTTTTAGGGCTTTGATTAAATCCAGCTAAATCGTTGTCTCTTTAACAGGTTAATAAGAAGTGCTGCGGCCTACATTGTTCAGAGGCCTAATGATTTCTCTATCAGGCCGCTCTTGACTCTTAAAGAGGGGCTGTGAAGGTGAGGAAATGTGTTACTATAGAGGCGCACTGCAGCATGATGCACTGAAAGAATATTAATGAAGCAGAGCTGCGAGTGTTGGATGTTCTGTCTGCTCAAAGCTGTGGACGGGCCGCTTTACGTGTTTGGTAGAGTGTGTGTACCGAGGCATAAAGCAGCGGAGACAACAGAAAGTCGTCTGTCGTTCAACAGATTACAAGGGAACACGGCGACTGATCGATCGGGTCCTCTATGCACACCCACACTCCTATTCTTCTGTTCAGGAGGCGGTGGGATCTGGTTACAGTGACGAATCAGAGATGCTGCAACAACCCAGGAGTGTGTCTGTTCACATTTGCAGTTCTTTTCAAATATTTAGTTGAAAATGGGGAAATCTACAAAACAACCTGACATCTTTGCTGCACTAACTAATGTTTCCTATAGAGATCTTTAACATAGGCAAAATAAATAAAAGACCCTAACCTAGTTCAGTTCAGTTCAGTAGCTTTTATTTGTCCCAGTATGGGCAATTTTGTCCAGTAGTAGTACACCTTTCACACACATGTTCACATTTCACAAATCACAGATAAAAAATAAAAGATGACACTACCACTTCTGGTCGCTGCGTGCGCATGCGCCCTCCCTAGACTAAGGCTACATTCACACTGCAAGCCTTTATGCTCAGTTCTGATTTTTTGGTGAAACTCTTCTGCGTGGTCGTTCACATTTCCAAATATGTGCGACTTGTATGTGATCTCCTTTGTGAACTTCATTCATGCAGCTTATGTGTCCTGCATGTGGGGTAAAGGACGCAATGACATCACGAGCAAGCGTGCTCTGTGTTTACGGAAATAAAAATGGATGGTAGTGCTGGAGCGCATCAAGTGATCTTTCATTTCTTTTGCAACTTCAGCCGCTGCATTAAAGGAAAACTTACCTGGAACCTATGGCCCACTGAGGCATACCCTGGCATACCTGGAGACGTACTTGCCGTATGTCAATGTGCTCCTGTACTTCAGCGTGCTCATAACTTATACAAAATGTACCCTTAACTTATCCAACATATGGCAGCGTTTGTGCCAGATTTTTCGTACATCAGGCACACGCTGGTCTAAATCGTCAAGGTGTGTCTTAGAGGTCATGTAATCCCTGATCCTGTATGTTGTGATGATGTGATGAATCGCATTGGCCCTGCTGTCGTCATCGATGAGTGGATATATTTATACAGAACCTACAGGGAATTTGATCAAAGTTTATCTGTAGCTGTTTTGAGGAAATACTGATCAGGTACTTTCCTGGCTTTGCTCTCTCTTCCAGCTGAAACTTGAAGACCGATCTATTGTCATCAGAGACATTGTGCGAAGGAGCAATTCTGCTGTAAGTGAAATTTATATTCTCTCCTTTCTTCTATTCTATATTTTTTTCCTGTTATTTCCTTTATATTTTGCAGCTGTTTCATTGTTCAGAGCTGTGCTCTATCTTCTGCATGACTTGAATATAATTGGAACAAGATGTTTCCTTAGGAGCAAAGAGAGGCTCTTTATTTTGCTCATGTTTAAGTCATTCTGAAAATAAAAACGGCACTAAGCTTTAAAATGGCCTTTAAGTTTAATTTTCACCTTAGTTTTTACTGCAGTTAAGCGGTTACTGCACCTAATTGTATATCAGTTCATGATGCACATGACGTATTATATAACAAAAACTGAAAAATGCAGAAGAGTCTGCTGGAAAACAGGATCAATTACAGACTGATTGGGGGAATCACACAGATCATCCCAGAGAATGTGTGATTCATTTTAATTTAGTTTATACACTATAAGAGATTTAATCCAATAATAGTTTTCTGCCTGAGGAAACCCAGCTGATTGCAGTCAGTGACTGACTTTGCAGGATGAGCATCATAACGACAGCAGATGATGCACCTGCATTCAAGGAGACGTAAAGAAAGAAACGGCGATACTAAAGGCAACTGTCAACCAGCTCCACAGGCGGCTCCCATGTCAGAGGATGAAGAGAGCACATCCAGTTAGTCACAGTCAGAGAAACAGGACTACACTGAAAAAAATGGCCGATCTCCAGCATCTAGAAACAAAGGTGCTGATGGCAGCAGCACAGCTGATATTTCTCTCCAGGATGGAGTCACAGCCAAACAGGAACAGACCAGATGAAGCTACTATGAGAAAAAGCAGAGAGAGGATAAAGAATTATGCAAAGTGAGAGAATAGAGATAGAATGAAGCAGAATGATGAAAAAGGGGTCCCTATGTCCTCCAGCAGTCTAAGCCTATAGCAGCATAACTATAGAGATAGCTCAGGATAACCTGAGCCACTCTAACTAGAAGCTTTATCAAAAAGGAAAGTTTTAAGCCTAGCCTTAAAAGTAGACAGGGTGTCTGCCTCACGGACTAAGGCCCCGTCCACACGAAGTCAAAACGAACACGAAACGCTGATATTTTCCAAAACGTTTGCCGTAAAGACGGAGACGTAAAATAAATGTGAGCGTCCACACGAATGCATGAAAACGCTGCAAAATGTATGCCAGGCCTGTAAGTGGCGCTGTGGTGCCAAAGCAAAAATAAGCGACGAAATGTTGGGCATGCGCACTAATATTTATACATGGTTGCCCTGCGGGTCCATTTTCGTGGTTAAGTCAAATTCAGGTGCTGAACTATGTGGTCGATATTGCTCTGTTCTTCCTGGAGATATTCCAGAAGATCCCCGAAACGCCGGCTTCGTGTGGATGAGAGGCTGGTTTGGTGAAAAATTTGTGTGTTTAGGCCAGGGTTTGACTTCGTGTGGACGGGGCCTAAAACTGGTAGTTGGTTCCACAGGAGAGGAGCCTGATAACTAAAAGATCTGCCTCCCATTCTACTTTTAGAAATTCTAGGAACCACTAATAAACCTGCAGATTGAGAGCGAAGTGCTCTGTTAGGAACATAAGGAACAATCAGATCTCTGATATCAGATGGAGCTTGGCCATTTAAGGCTTTATATGTGAGAAGGAAGTAATTTAGTAATCGATTTATCATTAACTGGAGAATAGAGACTGTAATACATGTCTTAAGCTGACAGAGCGTCCCACTTAAAGCAGTAATTATACCACAATTGTAGAAAAATATATAAACATTTTGCATTTACAATTTAAATATTTATTTTTATATCAATCTTCTATTTTCCTAACCCCTCAAGTGTGGAAAACTTTTAGTTTCACCTGGTTCAATTTAGAAAAAAATCTAATTTATTATTATAAAATGCGTCGTTTACATTCCAGTTTTATTTTGTTTTTGTCTTTTTAAAGCTATTTTTAACAACATCGGAGGAATTTTATAAATTTAACAAAAGTCCTGCTTGTTTTTCTTGGCTTTTAATTTGTTAATATTGATATTGAAAGTCGAGTCAATGAGTCGATGCAATCAGCTGGTTTTTCTTATATAGAAAACTTTGAACCAATATGACTGGATGATCTAGTTGAATTGTCTCTTTAAAGTGGCATGACGTGTTGTTAGTTGGCCCAGTACAAATAAAATAATTTGAAATAATTTTGAATCAACCCAAAATAAGAAATGTATCACCCAGCCCGAGCTGTGGAGCTTTATGGACCTGCTGGATTATTTTATCTCCTTAAAAGCAAAGGGCCTTTATCAGATTTAACTGTGAAATAATTTATGTCTGTTTTTTCTGCTATAGGACAACCAGTGTGGGATTGTGACCAACATAGATATCGAGTGTGCTGTGAAGTTTGTGGGAACAAATTGTGTGCTTTATCCAGTCAACAGCAAAGACCTGCTGCACATCTGGGTAAGAGCGCTAACTTTGCTTTGCAGCTCGGTCACCTTTATACTTTATCTAGTTTATTTTATCTTAGTGCATCACCTTGATTACTGTTGAGTAAAGGCTGGTTTATACAGGTTTCCCGCGGGTCCTTAAAAAGTCTTAAAAGGCATTGAATTCTTCAAAATAAAACTAAGGCCTTAATTGGTATTAAAATGTCTTAAATCAGTCTTTCGTTGGTCTTAATTTTTAAAACATCATAAATAGGATTATTTTTATTACGATTTATTTTTGTAATCTAAATAAAACATTAAAATTGATATATATTTTTTTATTATTAAAAAAAAAATGGCTCGCCATTATTGGTTCCGTCCCGATAGCGGAACCAATAAAAGCGTTGTTGCGGCCGGGACATTTGGGAGATGCACATGTGAAGCACGAAACACAAAGCGTCAAAATGGAGTTACAGAGAAACAGCCGGTATTTCTCCGTTTAGTTCCACCCTTGTCTCTGCAACGCCTCCACTTATCACCAAATCAAACATACTAAGAAAACGATACAAAGAAAAATAGCTGCAAAAAAGACTTAGCACTGGTTATGTTGGGGCTTTAAAACTGATTTGTTTTGTTCCCTGCTAAAACTAAGTTTGTGAATTCAGTTAAATAATTGTTCAAATATATCTGTCATTTGTGTGTTTTTAGCTTTCTTCCTGTATGGGAAGCTTTTCAATATTTGAAACATTAGTGCAGTGGTTTATGTTAAAATAAACCTTTGGGTAAAGTTGTTGCAAGCGGGTTTTTCTTGTGTTTCTTGTGAATTTGGTCTTAAATTTTTATTTCAAGTGGCATTAAAAAGTCTTAAAAAGTCTTGAATTTAACTTGCCTTATGCTGTAGGAACTCTGTTATACTCAGAAACCAGGTCGTCTGCGTGTGTCGCAGTTAACGCAGATATGCCCCGCCCCCGCCCCAGACACTCTGCTGCTCCTCTCCAAAAATGTAGGTGACCGCAGACAGGAGGCGTCTGATTGGTCAAATCTACATCCGCTCTACACTATGCGTATTTCCTGTTTGCTACCTTACCGGCTTTTTTTGTTTGTATGACCGCCATTTTGGAAAACGTTTCATAAAAAGGACCAGCTAGAAGAGCGAGGTGCGTGAGAACGCTAGGTCCCTTTTTCCACTTGGATCCCCGCTCTTTTTTTCGCCCTCATGTCCCTCCATTGTCACGCAACCTTGCCCCCAATTTTCACCGCCTCGGCCGTATCCGTTTTGGCGTGGAATAACATAGCGCAGAGCACCCTTTGAGCATAAATTAAAAATATCTGCGACAAGCTCACTGTGACACACTGCTGCGGGAGGATAACCAGCCTTTTAGATTGGCTGCTGTAAAAGAAGTTTATGACGAAACTTTTGATTGTTCTAAAAAAATGTAGCCGTCTGTCTCTAAATGTAATCAAGTGGTGTTTGTGGCAGATCTGGTCTGCAGCCTCCTCATTGTTCTCTGTTGGTTCCAAGGAAATGTTTGCCGAAGATGTAAAACTGTCTGTTTGTGTTTCTCTCAGTCTTTTATGTACGGCGACTACATCGCCTACGACTTCTGGCTCGGCAAAGTCTACGACCTGACCAATCACATCATCCTCAAGCTTTCTAACGGAGCCAGGTGGGCTGTCCCTGTGTGCATGAGTGTGGCGTACAGCTGTCTCTGATGACGTGTGGGAAGTGAAGTCTTGATTTATTCTGTAAGTCCCACATCAGTTCAACATCATCCTACTGTCCTGCTGTCTTTCTCCCTCCAGATGCTCCATGAGTGTGGAGGACGGTGCCAAGCTTTATGATGTCTGTCCACATGTCAGTGACTCGGTATGTAGCCTCTCTGTCACCTTAGCTTTTATTTAAGAGTAAATGTTTTATCTCGGAGGAGCTGATCCACAACTATTCAATTCAATTCAGTCTATTTCTATAGCGCCGATTCACATCACATGTCATCTCAAGGCACTTTAGTTCACCAGATCACACAGTCAGATTGATTCAAAGTTTTCTATCTAATGAAAACCAGCTGATTGCATCGACTCATTGACTCTTCAGCAATCCCTCACACTAAGCATGCTTGTAGCGACAGTAGAGAGGAAAAACTCCCTTTTAAAAGGAAGAAACCTCCAGCAGAACCAGGCTCAGTGTGAGCGGCCATCTGCTGAGGCCCACTGGGGTTCAAGGAGACAGAAGCAGAGATGGAAAAAGAAGCAGAAATTCAAAAGGCAACTGTCAACCAGCTCCACAGGCGGCCCCGTCCAGGAAACACACAGCCAGGCAGACGAGCTCCGAGCCAGCTCCCATGTCGGAGGATGAAGAGAGCACATCCAGTTAGTCACAGTCAGAGAAACAGGACTATTGTAGGTTTTTTGAAAGCTGAAATCTGAGTCCACCCCCTCTGTTTAAGGTTGTTTTTTCTTTCTTAACATAGGTGGCTTCCTTCACACCCCTCTCTAACCACCTATTTTCTTTGTCCAAAATGTGAACATTCTGGTCCTCTAAAGAATGTCCTTTGTCCATAAGGTGTAGATATATCCCAGAGTCTTGTACCTAGGAGGGTGCTCTTCTGTGTTGGGTCATGCGTCTGTCGAGAGGTTGTTTGGATTCTCCAATATAAAGATCAGAGGATTCCTCACTGCAGTGAGCTGCAGACACCACTCCGCTCAAATTTGAGTGAATGCAAATGTGCCCCTGCCCTTGATGCAGACACTCTGCTGCACCTCTCCAAAGTTATCGGTGACCGCAGAAAGCAGGCCTCTGATTGGTCAAATCTACATCCTCTCTACTCTATGCGTATTTCCTATTTGGTTCCTTACCAGCTTGTTTTTTTTTTGTATGGCCGCCATTGAGGAAAACGGCTGGTGAAGATGGAGCAGCTAGAAGAGCGAGGTGCATGAGAACGCTCGGACCCTTTTTCCACCTGGATTTACCCTCTTTTTCGCCCTCATGTCCCTCATTTGTCACACAAACTTGCACCTTGCATTTTTTTTCCAATTCCTCACCGCCTCGGCCGTATCTAGACCCGCAGCTAGTTTGTAATTGTCTCTCTTGCGTTGTGGCGTGGAATAACAGCGCAGACCACGCTTCGATATTGGGCATAAATCTGAAATATCAGTGACGAGGTCACTGCGACACACTGCTGCGGGACGATAACCAGCCCTTAAAGGTGCTGTTAGCGCTACAGTATTTAATGAGGCCTATAGCAGGATGTAAAAAGGTTAGTTTCTAAAAACACTTCAAGGTTTTTAATCCTTAGAGCCATGTCCTCTGGTCGGATGAGCATAAAGGAAATAGTTTGACCATAATGAGCATCAACATGTTTAGAGGAAACGACAGGAAGCTTTGAAGTGAGAAATGCAAAGAAGAGCGCATCTCACTGGCAGCAGCTTCACTTGATTTAATTTTTTTTTAAGGATTGTTTATTTTAAGATTTTCTGCCAATGTGTTTTTGATTCAAACTGAATCATTTTGTTCAGGAATTATCAATAAATGAAAAGTTTCTTCCCTTCCTGCGGCCATGTTGCTGCTTTTTCAGGGTTTGTTCTACGACGAGGAGTACGGCTTCTACCCCGGTCAGGTCCTGATCGGTCCGGCTAAAGTCTTCTCCAATGTGCAGTGGCTGTCGGGGGTCAAACCTGTCCTGAGCAGGAAGTGCAAGTTCAAGGTAGTGGTGGAAGAGGTGAGAGGATTCTCAGAATCTGAATTATTAGTTCATTATTCTAAAGTCGTATGGAAGTCATATTTAAATGACAAATCATTCTTGCTTAAACATGTATATAAATGTACTCTTTATCAGATGATATTGTCCCAAATGTTAGAGAATTTCTATTTTATTCAGGCTAGGTAGTTATATGTCAGCTTGTACACGTAAATTCTGCCAATCATATCAACGGTCATCTGTCAATCAAATTCTTTCAGTCGTAGCATCTTGATTCATATGTCGCAGCTAATATACGCAACGGTTGAAATCAGAATCCTTTCCTTTCCCATTGAGTTCCGTCCCAGTGTTCACGGGGATGGACGTCTGTGTCTTCGGCAGGCGTAGAGCTAACAGAACTGGCAGCGTTGCGAGGCGAGGGCTCAAACATGGACGGCTGGAAGCCTTCTACACCAAACCAAGCTTCTGCCGCCCTGGCGTCCTCTTCCACAACATCTTCGTCCCCGCTTTCCTCCTCTAAATAAAAAATGGATGACGGAGGAGACTCATCCACGACCTCCGACACTAAACTCTCCTCCTCTTTCATGTTTCCGCTGTCCATAGCGTTCCTTGACAGCGTCGTTTCTAAGTCACCAATTTAGTGCTACTTTGTCCCAATGGAATTTCCCATTGGGAACCTGCTAGCACTAAGCTGCTAACTGGTTAGCAAAATGCTTACGAGACACCAGCTACAATCAAACTTGCTTGCGAACCTTCCACCACACAATAATCGACCAATCATATTCACTTTATTCACTCGTGTAAAGTCGGGCACCACTTTGGAGAATTCGGAAATGCAACGGTTAGAACAGCCGCTTCCCTACAACTTTAAATAAGTTTTTGTGAGCTGTACTTCCTCATAGTTTTGCATGTTATATTGTGTAAATCCTTACTTCGGGAGTCTTGTGCTTCTCTCAGGTGAAGGTGGTGGAGCTGAAAGTGACGTGGATCACTAAGAGCTATTCTCCTAAAGGCTCTGACAGCGTATATCCACCCCCCTCCACCATCACACAGGAAAATCTTCACAGGTCAGTCAGTCCTCTTCAGACAGCTTGTGTGTCCCCCTCCTTCCTCCCTTATGCTAGGGTACTGTCTCATTTGATGCCGTCTCGCTTTAGCAAAGCATTTTCTCTGTTGGCTGCAGGGTAAGGCGCCTGGGCTACTACGACCACACCCAGAGGGAGCTGGGAGAAAGGGCTCTGTACATCATTCCTGCCAAAAGCAGCGACACTTCCATGGCCTGCGACGTTCCTGATGGCGTCCCTTTCCTACCAGAGGACCCAGTTGCCAGCAAGGTGTGGTTCAGTATTTACTTATTTGATCTTTTCTTTGGCTAAACATACACCACCATAAAAATCCCCAGACAAAAAAATGACCTGTTGGTTTGAAGAGATGATCCAATTAGGCAGGTTGATCTGTGATAACTAGTATAACCTTAATGTTATCAGGCTATAAAACTCTTCTCTTTTAGGCCTTATTAGGGTTTAATAGATAATTGTTGTAGAATATTTAAGCCCTTGAGCCTGCTGGGTTCGGTACCAGGCCCAGCTGATAACAGCTGATGTTTGTCCATTTATAGAAATGGCCAAAACACAGTCACACGGTGTTTCATCCACACACCTTTCAGATGGGGCTTTAACTTTTCTAAAACATGTGTTTTTTTAATTTTTTATTTTACAAATATTTTGTTTTATAGCTGTGTAAACAAATAAAATGAGATTCAAAATTCCACCTGACATGTGTGACTCCGCCCCCTAATGGCCGGCATCATCAGAAACTAGAGGCTCAGACCTTTTCAAGCAGGGGTCAGAGGTCATTGTGCGACCATTTCAGGTGATGTAACTGGAATGCGTTACATAAGCTTGCTCTTTTATTCTTATTTTCTATTCAGTTGGGTGATATTATCGGTAAATTTCAATGAAACAACGGCTAAATCTTAGCAGCAAAGGCTTTTTCTTATGCAGAAGGTCTGCAAAAATGTAATATATTGATGACCTGAAATGTAAACTCACTGAATTTAGAAAAAAAAAACTATAGGATATAATAATTTCTTTATCATTTTATTTACTAATCTTACCTTAAAGTAACCCATAAAATAAAAAAACAAAACATATTATACTTGACCATATAGTTTACTGAGACAATATTTGTGAGAGACCAAAAATGACCCAGTGTATCAAAATATGTAAAAACTGATATAATAAAGGTGATTCAAAAAGTCATGTCTAATAAATCATTATGAAAAGGAATTTAAATAATTAGGGATGTCCTGATCCAATATTATCGGATATTGGTCCGATATTTGCCAAAAAACCAATATTGGATTTTATCCACCGACATCTTAAATCTCTGATTTTTTCTTTATAATATAAAAACTCTGCTTCTGTTAGGTTTCTGTTACTCATTGGTTAATTTTACAGAAGTCAGTTGTTTTCGTACCATTTGATGTTGATTTGTGTTTCCTGTTTTTAGTAATATTAATTTATCAAGCCTTTTCTAACATTCTACAGTATAAAATAGGGATGGAACGGTTTATGAAAACCGTCCAAACCGTTCGGTTCGACTGTCTCGGTTCGGTTCGCGTGTGTTTCGTTCGGTTCATGCGCTGCTCCTTTTTCTCATAGGCGAAGCGTTTACACTCCAGAGCAGAAGGTGGCGGTACTGCGACCAAAGCCAACCACCAGTAGTAAACAAGAAGAAGAAGCGAAGCAGCGTAGCCGGGTGTAGCAGAAAAAAATCAGTTGTTGTGGAGAATTGTGTGGGTATGGCGAGTGGGAAAGAACAGGAGTTGGAAGACGCGCCAGCAGCACTTTATAGGTCTGCTGTATGGGACCACTTTGCATTTAGAGTGACCTACGATGACGGCGGAAAGAAAGCTGTGGATAAAAGTGCAACAGTGTGCAAGCATTGTGCAACACGTTTTGTTTATGCTAACAGCCACATGACCAACATGTCATGCTAACCCCAAAATCCCTCATACTCCGTCAGCGCTCCGCCCCGCTGCGCTCCAGACCGGCTGCTCAGAGCAAAGCCTACAGCCTCCACTGTGGCTCCCGTCCGCTCCGCTCTGAGTTCCTCGAAGATCGTAGAGGGCATGCGCCAGATGATTCAATTCAAAGCAGCAAAATATACGGAAATGATCCAGGGTTTCCGTGGATCATTAAAAATAATTACAATTCATTAATTTTTTTGGATTTTTTCATAAATATTTTTATTTTTCGGTGTAACAATTAACATATACCGAACCGAACCGAAAACCGTGACCACGAAACCGTGAACTGAACCGCTGATTTTGTG
Organism: Cyprinodon tularosa; assembly: GCF_016077235.1. NCBI lineage: Eukaryota > Metazoa > Chordata > Actinopteri > Cyprinodontiformes > Cyprinodontidae > Cyprinodon > Cyprinodon tularosa. Next base: position 274,306 of record NW_024039413.1, on the reverse strand, counting down.
AACCGTTCCACCCCTAGTATATAATAAGTCATAAAAGCCGGTGTGGTTCATGCTAATATCGTATCGGGTCAATGTCGGTATCGGAAATGAAAAAGTAGTGTTGGGACGTCCCTAACCCTTTATAGGGTTACTTTGAAAATCCAAATTTCAAGCCAATAGTGTTATTTGAATCCAGGACAAGACCTTATTACCTTTGTAACATCAAAAAAATATGGATATTTTGATGAAAACAATTTATTTAAAAGTAATAACAAGAAACACCAACTTGCCCGAAAATATTAAGAAAGATAAAAAAAAAAGTGCTTCTATAAGAGATACATGAAAAACACTCAAAAACAGTAACTTGACATAAAAAGAGTAAAAAAACTCACATATTAAAGCAAGTTTTTAACAATTGTAATAATAATTTTCTTTACTTTTTGGGTTGGTTGTTGGGGATAAAATTGTCAACGGTGATCCAAATATAGAGCATCTCATTGCAGAGCAGATTTAACTGAAATAAAAGTTTTTTAATTGTTCTGTTTCTTTTAGGCCAAAGTTTGATTACTTGAACAGAACTACTGTAAAGTCAAAGCTCCATCCTGAATTTAGAAAACGCTGTTAAAACATCCATTAGATGGAGAACTTTCCTGAAACTCTGATCCCAAATGATTCAGTGTTTACTGATTTCACCCCAGCCGTCGATTAAAGGATTTGTTTGGCTAGTTTTCAGACTCTCTCTGTATTCCTCTGCAGCAGCTAAAATGGGTTTTCAAAAAGGAGCCTGGAAGGATGGCGGACCGCGGCGATTTACGAGGTATCCAGCAGCTCTGTTCCACTCTGCAGAGAAAACCATCAAACATCTAGAGACGAGTCACTGAGTCCTAACAGTGCCTCTTGCTTTCCACCAGGTGAGCTCAAAACAGAGCAGACAGACCAGCCTCATCTCAACAACGGCCCTTTGATGGCGGCGCAGAACCCCGGGGACAAGAACGCCGACGAGGGCACGGCTGAACACGTAGAGCAGGATGCAGATGACGAAGGGGCAGAGGATACCGATGACACCAGGTTCAGATTCTCCTCTTAAGGGTTCAAACTTGAAATTATTTTTAAAACATAGATATAGATTTATTTTCTTTTTTTTTTTTAGGGGTTATTCCCTGATTCTATCCTTGTTCATCGGAAAAGTAAAAAGTAAAAAGGAATTAATTTTACCAGGACATAAAAATAATGGTAGCAGCTTTGATTCAAATAACATTTATTTTTTCTAATTCGGTAGATTTGCAGTGGGTGAGGAAAAGTCTTTATCAAGTGGAACAATTAAGACATTTTAAAGGGGATGTAAGCAGCAGACGGGGAAATAATTTAAAGTTATTATTAGTAGTGATTAAAAATGCAAGTTATTGATTAATTTATCTAAAGTGGTTTGATGTCATTGACTAATGACTGACTTCTTTTTTCTCTTGTATCATAACATGAAAGTTATAAATAATTTTTCTTACAAAATGTTGAAATAAGAAATGAATAGAACATTATTTTTTTAACAATTTATTGTGCCGTCTGTACTATATGCTGACTTAATACACTAAATGTGTTGTATTACAAATTCCTAAACTAAAACTAATCTGTATAAATGAAAACAGGAACTTTGTGGATTACTGCATTAAAAAAAGGTGAATGAAAAATTGGAAACACTAATGATCTCCAGTGTACAGAGAAGTAAAACCATAATTAAGACATAGTATGTGGGTTAGGGTTTCACTTTGATTTGATGAAGTGGACGCTAGCTGTGACATAGCCATTTGGTATAAGGGTAACAAGAGGGGCGAAGTTACCATTAGACAATTCTAGGCAGTTGTCTAGGGCCCCAAGTTCCTGGGGGCCCCATAAAACCCTGTTTACATGTATGGCTAATACAACTATTCCTTATTTGTGCACATTAATTATGTTTCTCGTAAAAATCCTTTGGCTAAAATGCCATCAGAACGCTGATAATATTAAGTGTAAGTCTCAGCCCCCCCTTCAGTGTCCACCATATTGGATCAGTCCATTTGCTGCACATGTTCAGAAAGGTCCAAACAGACAGCAGCAAACCATTTGAAAACAAACCATGCAAAGAGCAGTGTTGCCAACTTAGCGCTTTAGTCGCTATATTTAGCCACTTTTCAGACCCCTCTAGCACGTTGATTTCTAAAAAGCTCCTAGCGCCAAATCTAGCGACTTTTTTCTGCTACTGGAGACTTTGGAGACAACATCTAAAAGCAGCGAACTCGATTGGTAACCCCGCCTCCTGCTCTCCTCTATCTTGTCTGTTAACCCATTTAGGCCTAAAACGCCTGGAAAAAACACCTTAAAAACCTATGGCCGATTTTAAAAAATACCCCTAAAACCTGAAGTTTTTCTGTAAATTCAGCAACTGTGTCAACGCCTAAATTATTGATATCTCAGCTTCTGTAGCAGATAGAACTCAAAATATATTTTATCTTTGAAATTCTTCCAAAAAAAAAATGTGAAAAGCAGTAATCAAAAAAAAAAAATTCAACCTTTTATTTTTTCCATATGTGATCATGTCTTCATTGAGAATGTGCAATATAAAACGTTTTCAAAATAAAGAACAAACATTACATAAATAACTATCTGATGATTACTTATTAACAGTATTATTATGCATAATAATGCATATGTCTGTGTTATAAATTGCATACAACCTACCTCCAGATGGCCACAAATCTGTCCCGGGACATATTTTGGGGGAACTGCGTCCTGAAGAGAGGTTTACATACACAGCCCAATAAATGTCTTCATCTCCGTCACAGTCACGGGTGACCACTTTGCCATCTTTGCTCTTGTTGGAGTTTGGTTTGTTTGGTCACTGTACCTATTCGTCTCGGTAACAAGATGCATCCAAAGTTCTTCATTAAAAATATGCTCAAATGCCTGCAGCGGTGTGGCGTCTGCAGGCAAATCAACTTTCACTCCAGGTGTGCGGTTGAAAACACTCCGTGCATTGCGGTGGTAGTTCGATTGGTTCAGCGCGTTCAAAGTCATCATTTTCATCTATACCGTCATCAAAGCCGACACACTCCTCAAAATCACTGCCTTCCGACAACTCTTCTCTGTCAAACTCCTCCATCTTTGCTTGAAAAAAACTTCTTTCTTCTTGCTTGACTTATATGCTCTCCCGGCGTCAATGGTAGAATGACGCAACAGCACCCCCGGCTTGAATGGTAGAAATGCGGTAATGCTTTCCCGGCCTAAATGGGTTAAAAGGTCAGCTGAGTACAAAACATAGAGAGGAAACAAGAAGAGAGGGACAAAACGTATGCAAAATGCGTGGTCTTCTCAATTCAGAGGCCCCCCTGCCTGTCTTTGCCTAGGGCTCCAAATTTACTAAATCCTCCCCTTGAGTTAACATTACAACTTTGATTGTTTATATTTATAAAAAAAACCCACATAAAGTTAATTCCTTGTTGCCATTAAATTGCATAAATAATTGAGGGTTTCTGAAACGATTCATGTTTCTGCTCCAGCAGAATACCAGTGAACATTCAGGGTATGGAACTCTCCACTTAAAAAAAATAAAATAAATGCGCGTGTGAGAGCGTGCACAAGCCCATTTGTTTTTGTGCGCTGTTTAAAAGTAGAGACTGACATTTTTTCGGGAATCCCACGGGTCCCTGGATTCCCGTGGGATGGGAGTCAGTATTAGTAACGATCACGTGATTGGGACGGTACAGGATTAAACATTAACGGGAGCAGACGGGAGCGGGAGCAAACCAATAGTAACTAAAAAAAACTAGGATAGATGCCAAAAAATAAAATAAAATAGAAAGAAAAAAAATCCAGTACTGGCGCCGCCATTTTGCAGTTTTTTTCCTTGAAGCCTACACTATAATGCGAGTCAAAAGAACTACACGACCCAAAAACCAACAGTGCTTCCGCTCTTTTTCACCCGTGCTCAAAACAAGAATGGGAGTGGTGCGGGAGCGGGAGTCATTCTGAATGGGAGTGGGAGTAATTTCACCAGGAGTGGGACGGGACAGGATTTAGATTTCTACTCTGGCCCGGGATCGGGACGGGACACAATTTTTTTTCTGTGGGAGTGGGACGGGACAGGAGTGAAATCCACTCCCGTGTCAGTCTCTGTTTAAAAGTTGCTGTTCTCATAGCTCATACAAGTTTACTGTGCCTGAACATCCATCCTAACCCCTAAATTCCTCCATCACTGTATACAGCAGGGACTATGTAGTGGACTTTATAGCAAACTCAGCTAACTAACCATTCAGACAGATGATCGCTGCTTTCTGCTGCTTTGGTCACATAACTCCTCCCCCACTGTGCGGTGCCTGCGCCATCTTTTTTATTAGTTGTCGCTGTCTGGTAGCGGCAGCCTATGGCGACAGCGGGCTGCTGTGACAGCAAATCCCATAATGCTTTACACCCCTAACGAGGACTTAGGTAAACATATCACCAGAATGATTGACAATTAGGAGGACCACTTATTTAGATGATCCACTTGGAAATAAAAGATCGTCCTCTATACCTCTCAGAATAAACAGTGGTGCCCTCTAGTGGATGGGAGAAGCATTACAACACTGAAAGAAATTCCTTTAAAGCGGATGTTAAAAGTTAATCAAATGAACCATCATCTTATTTCTCAGTTTGTGTCACAGATTCGTTTTTAATAAGTGATCGCTTCTACTTTAGAGAATGTCCAGCAAAACTTTTTTTCCCCCTCTAAAATAGTGAATCTAGATAAAATAGATCATCAGCAGTGAAGTAGGGACTGTTCTGCTTATTTTCATCAAGCTCACAAATTTTTTGTGTTTAAGTATAAGGATTTGAAGATTTGAGGTTTAACCACTTGTCTGCACCCTGGCTGCAGCTCTCTAACGTCATCAGCCAGCTCCACCGCTTCCTCCCAGAGCGGCGGCCTGGGAACCAACCGCAAGAAGAGCATCCCGCTCTCCATCCGCAACCTGAAGAGGAAGCACAAAAAGAAGAGGACCAAATTCTCCCGCGAGGTCAAGATCGGAGACCGGTGGGTTACAGTGGATCTTTATCCTCAACTTTATTTCTCTGGCCACAGTTGGGATCCCATCCAGGCAGAAACAGGATGGAGGCAGTTTGGTTACATTACTGATGCAAAGAAGAGGTTTTGGTTATTTGAAATTTGAGAAAATGTGGAATCTGGAAATGAGAAAAAATGTTGTGATGAATAAAAAAAATAAAAAAAGGTTTTAAGAGTAACTTAGCTGGTATTATTTCCCCATTTCTCTTTTATAAGAAAGATACTGAAACTGAGACATTGATCTCATATTTATGAGATAAGCTGTCTGATTATTTTTCTTTGGTGAATGCAATATGCTTCCATATAAAACAGCCAAGTTACAATTAAAAACCTTTTTTAGAGAGGTTTTTCAAAGGTTTATATCTGGATTGATTTGTTTTCTCCATATTTTCATGTAGAAATGGAAATATGAGAACACTTGGAACAATAATGGAACAAAATTCATTTGATAAACCAGCCAATCTCTGGGTTCTGGTGTTGAGTCGCTAAAATGAAAGCACTTAACAAAAGAAACCCAGGTTTTTGTTACGATTTTTTTGTTAGGATGATGATGATGATGCTGTAGCAGTAATCGGCCTGATGTTGATGTCTGAACACGCAGGGTTAAATGTCAAGTGGCTACAGTGCGTTCTTACTGGCAGCATTCCTCACTGTATGGCGACGTTTCAGGAGGAGTGAGGATGATCAAAGCTTATTGGATGTTTTCAAAGCCAACCTCTTTGCTTCTTTCTTGTTGCGTCAGGGTGGCGGTGGAAGTTGTATTGACGAAGACCACAGCCGACGTGATGTGGAAGGACGGGCGGGTGGAGCGAGGGATCAGGTCAAACGACCTCATCCCCATTCAGCACCTGGACAGCCACGAGTTTTGCCCCGGAGACTTTGTGGTGGACAAACGACGTGAGTTTGATTTCTCTTCCTCACAAACTTTTGATTTTCTGCTTTACTGCTTTTGATTTCGGTTCATTTTTCCGACTGTCAGTCTGTCAGGGGCTGGAATGGTCACAGCGAGGTAAAGAGACAAGGAACCTCAATGTTTGAGGGACATATGCAATCTTTGTGGATCAGTGGTGGAAAAAAAGATGATATATTTGGAGATTAAGAGGAAAATGAGTAAATCGAGTTTTGCTGGTGCTGACATCTAACCATCAAACAATATTCATTAAAAGGTTAGCAAGGAATAATCAATGGATCATTATTGATACCTAAAACTAATACTTAACCCTATAATACCAAATGTATCATATTTGATACATACGGTTTCTGAAATATTTTGCGTCTGACACCTTTTGCATAATTTAATGGTAAATACTTTGCTTAAAATCCTATTGTACACAATCAGATATACGTGATAACAGCCAGCAGAAGACTACACAAAAAAATAATCTTGACTTATTGCATAGTAATAAATTATTAATATCAAAAATATATTTCTGTTTTTTCTTTTTACATATTTTGTTAAAAGGCCAAATAAGGAATTCAAGCAAAAAAAAAAAAAAAGGAATTTTCTGTTTTGTTTTATTCTTGGATCGGGCTTCAAAGGGTTAATAATATGATGAATGAAATGAGAGCTGTTCTAAACGAAATTTCTTTTTCTTTACACTTTTGTATACAAAATGACCAAATAAATCTGTCTATTACCCCATTTACACTACCCTTGAAAAACCGTGACGAGACCGGTCCGAGCTCAGTAACTGAGATAACTTATCGTGTGTAAATGGAAAGCAAACTGAACTGAACCGAGCTAGACACAACCGGACCGAGCTAACTGCAGACCAGTTCCAGAGGTGGGCTCGGCTCGGTTTTTCCCTGGCTCGGTTCTCTGGTAACAAGAGCGCATGAGCAGAACGCGTCATCTCCGTCTGGCTGCACATCCCGATTCACACTCCATTCCAGTAGTTGGCGGTAATGCCGCTCCGGAAGTTGCTTGTCAACAGCACAAAACAGAAGAAGAAGAACAACTATAAACAACAGTCGAAATCTTCTCCACGCAACATTTGGATTTGCTTGATTCCCTCCATCTTCTTTGTCTTCTTCTTCTTGTGTTGCTGCTTGATTTCCTCCTTCAATACTGGCAGTAATACCGCAGATCGTCACTAGGAGTCAAGGAACCGAGATAGCGTGATGTGTAAACGGTCGTCAGAACCGAGCTCAGCCTGGTTAACTGATCCGAGCTCGGACCGGTCTCGGCATGGATCGGTTTTTCAAGGGTAGTGGAAATGGGGTATAAGTCTAAGATCCAGATTCTAGATCTAGGTGTCTGCAACCTGCGGCTCTAGAGTCTCAAGTGGCTCTTTGGAGCCTCTGCAATGGCTCTTAAAGGAGAAGTCCAGTCAGCAAGGAATGATCAATGGATCATTATTTATACCTAAAACTAATACGTTCAAGGTGATTTAATGAATTTAGCGTTAATCTGTAAAAAATAAAAATAAAAACAATAATTTTCATCGCCATCACTGAGTCTGGGAGCGGCCATTTTTGCCCAAATATAGTAACCCCTCCCTCCTGCCATCTTCCAGCAGTGATGTCACGGTGCGGTAAGCCTAGCGCCATTCTCCCCGCTTTACAAGCTAAATCAATGGGAACTATTAGACACATCTGCAATCAACAGTGGTGTCAAAAGTTTACACATTTGTTACTTCAGTAGAAGTATAGATCCTGCAGCTTAAAAAAGCTCTGGTAAAAGTAAAAGTCTCAACTTGACCTCTTTACTCAAGTAAAAGTGAAAAAGTATGTGCTCCAAAAACTACTTAAAGTATAAAAGTATAAAGTAACCTTTAAGAAAAAGGCCAGATGCCACTATATGGATTGAAAGCACAATTTTTCCACTACTTCAAAAATTTCTTTGAGATAGGGCCAAGGATGAGGGAGGTCTTGTTGGTCTCCGTCTCCCGATACGCTCTCGCCTGTGTCCAACCTTCCAGACATTTAGACATGTTTTTCTGAATCCCACATTGTAGCATGGCATAGACAATTCACGTTAGCAGTTTGAAGAACACCTGCTTGCTTCTGATGATTTCCTTTAGCTAACCAATGAGTGTTTGCGTTCTATGACTCATCCAATCACACTAGTTTTCACTAGAAGTGGATGGAGCCAATGATCTGCATTGGATGGAGCACATGACGGGAAATATATATTTAGAAACATTAAACCTGGGGTAACTAATAAAAAATCAGTGGGGTCCGATTAAAGAAAATCAACCAGTAAATGTCAGGAGACATTTTTAATGATCTGTTACTTTAAATAGAATTTAACATTCAAATAAAATGACGTGTTTATGCATTCATGTTACACTGAATAAAAAAAAAAAAGATGAAAAAATAAAAATAGAAATTGCCAAATATTGCATCCTGTTCTATCTGAGAGGAGTTTACACTGTATGACTGTATTCCTGTATATCCATCACTAGTTAAAAGACAAGATTCAGCAAATGCAAATTCTGCCCTGTAAAACAATGACAGCGCAATTGTCCCTGTACGATCCGAAGCTCCAAATTAAGCTTTTAAACAGGCTTTTGAAAAACTTTGATAATTTGCTGCTGTTATATTATAGATTTTTTAGAATAAAAAGCTAGCAGATGTGAATAATCAAAAAATAACAGAAACACAATTATAGAGCATTCAGTATTATAAGAAAGCCTAGACTGTTTCTGAATAATTACATTATTTTATGAGTTCTGTTCCGTTTTTGTCTCTTTCCTTGTAAGTCTGAAATGTCCCATGCTCCTGAATGCACCATAGCTGTCTGACGCTCGCGAATGCATCACACTGGTCTGTGTAGATGCGCGTTTGATTTTCAGCTGAAGACAAAGCTTTGCAGTTTTAAAACCCACGTCGGCTAATCGCTGTTTATTGTTGTGTGTGAATAACAAGAGATTACAACAAATAAATCAGCTTTACCTCGGACAAAATCTTTGGATTTAATGTTGTTCATAACATCGCAGTCCACTAATCTGTGACCTGTGCTTTAAACCGAAGCCAAGAGTAACGAGTAACGTTTGTTTTAAAAATGTAAGGAATAGAAAGTAAAGATACATGTGTGAAAATGTAATGAGTAGAAGTCAAAAGTAGGAGAAAAAATAAGTTATGGAGTAAAGTATAGATACCTAAAAAGTGTACAGTACAGTAGCATTTGTACTTCGTTACTTGACACCTGTGGCAATCAACAACAATTATTGAAGATTTCCAGAGGACTTCACCATTGAAATTCACCAGAGCTATAGTGAAACTGACAATGCCCACGTGCATGGCAGCTGGATGCTGGAATACATCGGGTAAAAGTGAAACTGCCACCTACTGGGCTGAAGCGTCGTCATTGGGTTATGTTAATTTAGGGATCTGGTCATAGTTAAGACGCCACCTCGCTGCTGAGACCTCCTTATAGGTTGTGATGTTAGAGCGTATTAAAGAGGTCTTATTGTCCGTTTTTATTCCTCTGCTCCATCTCCTCAGCCCAAGCCCTGCAGGATCCAGGAGTCTACGGCGTGATCCAGTCCGGTGATCACAAGGGAAGGACGTGCGTCGTTAGGTGGATCAAGCTGAACACCACGGGCGACGATGTGGAGGTGGGTCAGAGCTAACATCGCTGCTAAATCCTCTAGAAACATAGAAGTAAACATTTTTACTCTCAGGTTATCGGTGTGGAGGAGGACGTCAGCGTTTACGACATCGCCGATCATCCAGATTTCCATTTTCGCACGGCAGACATCGTCATCAGGATATGGAACTCTGAGAACGGACAGAACGACTGTGAGAATGAGGTAAACCTGTTTCTGAACATCACACAGTTAAGGAGAAAGGAAAAACCCAACAGTACCAGAGGCGCACTGGTTAGAACTGAATCCAGTGAAACTAAGCTCAGCATGTTTGAACAAGATTTAATCATTTAGCATTTAGCGAAGCTACGCCCATTCAAGAGTTTTGGGCTCAAGAGATACTAAAGAAAAAAAAAGTGGGACCTTTTCTCTTTAGTTTACTTTCTCTTTCCATATTAAGATAAACACTTCTCATTTTAAAAATGACAGTTTGAGTCTGGAGGAGGAATGAGGAAAATAAACACCTCCTCCTGTGTGAACTTTGAAGTCGCTGATGGTGGTTTTAGGCAGCTATCAAAGTTCCTTTAAGCCAAGCAGACACTGTTCGGGTGTTTGCCATTTTATGGCCGATTCTCCAGTTGTGAAAGAATTTCTCGATGGGGCGACTTTCAGCCCGATCGTGCGTTGTGTAGTATACAGTGAGTAACCTCTGCTTTGTTTTTAAAACATATAAATATAAAAAATATAACAGCGAATGTCTGGGGGACAGTGATTGGCCTACATGTTCTGAATGCTGGCGTACCATAAATGACAAATTACGAACAGTTTAGTTTGGGCCTTCAAGTCGTTGCCCATAGGAAGACGTTCCTTGGATATAACCTAACAGAATATCTTCAGAACGGCTCCATATGACACAAAACTAATATGGGTGAGTAGAACATGATGGAATAACGTAAAATCAAGGGGGCAATGTAAAAAAAATCGGTGTTCCCCTTTAAATACAGTAACGAAGTATTTGTACTTTGTTACTTGACACCTCTGGCAGCAGCACAGCAGATATTTTTCTCCAGGATGGAGTCACAGCCAAACGGGGAGAGACGAGGCAACTATGAGGAAAAGCAGAACGATAGAGATTTAATTAACAGATTCTGCAGCGTGGGAGAATAGAGACAACAGATTAATGGAGGCAGAAGCTGGCCTTCAGTCAATAAAACACATGCAGCGACACTCTTTCAATCTGGGCACCGTTTCATTCACAACACCTGTCCCATCAACCAGGAATCAGAAATACTTTAATAATCCCAGGGAGAAATTACTTTAGTTACATTACTCCATCAGTAATAGAGTGACTATAGGAGCAGTTTGATAGAACACTATTTCATACTATATATATAAAATAAGGGGGTCCCTGCTACAGCTCGCCATCAGTTTGGGGGTCCCTGGCCTGGAAAACGTTGAGGACCGCTGTTGTACGGTTTGAGCTGTTGCTGCGTGAAACGATTGAAAATATCCTACAGTGTATGGCCTGCCTTCCTAATGCTGGTGCTAATCATCAAAACTAACAAAACTAAAGGCATGGAAATCATCCCATGTCTAAAGGATCTAACACACAAAATAAATCTGAAATAAATTACTTCATTCCCATAAGTCCCTAAAAATCCTAGAAAGTTTTTGAATTTCAAATATTTAATGTCGAGGCCTTGAAAGATTTTGAAAAAAAACGACCATAAAACAACATCCATCCTTGAAAGTCCTTGTAAGTTTTGGGGTTTATTTAGGTTTGATATTTAATGTAGCAGAAGTAAATGCTAACACGCATGGTAACTAGTTCTTTGAGGAAACTAGTTCTGGAAAGTCCTTGAAAGTGCTTGAATTTAATGGTACCAAAGATGGACTTTTAGACAATGAGTCTTAGTTTCAGTGATGGTGTGTCTGAAAGCATTGACTGTTCTGTACTTAACCCCGCCCCCAGACGTCAGTGGGCCAGGTGTCCCGGGTGGATGTGAGCAGTAAAGTGGAGGTTGTTTGGGCCGACAACTCGAAAACCATCGTCCTCCCGCAAGTAAATATTCCCAACTCAAACCTGCTTTTAATGAATAACCTGTTGGAGCCGTGCTTACAGTCCACCGCCCGCTTTCACAGCACCTCTACAATGTGGAGTCTGAGATCGAGGAGACGGACTACGACTCGGTGGAGGAGACGAGCAGCGTCCTGTCCACAGAGGAGTGGGAGGACGAGAGCGACAGCTGGGAGACGGACAACGGCGTGACCACCGAGGACGACAGCCACGCCAACAACTTGGACGCCACCGTCACGGCGACGCCGACCCCCACGCCCACCGGGTCCTCGGTGTTCATCATCCCACCACAGGAGGGAGGCAAGGCCGACGTGACGAGTCCCACCCCCAGAGAGGAGGGGGAGGCGTCTGTGGCCTGTCCTGCTTCTGGAGGAGGTGATCATAGATGGTGTTTAAACAGAGCCTGTCCTCTACATAGTGCTGGGTTCAATGCTGAGACTTTAGTTTGTTTCTGTTGATCTGTATCGCAAGTTAAATTTAGGTCTGGACTTTGACTAGGCTATTCAGACATTTTTTAAATGCTTTGATGTAAACCTTAGGAAGCTCTGGCTGTTTGTTTAGGGTTCTGGCTGACCTTTAGCCCACCCATCTTCCTGGTTTCCTAATTAAACTCATACATGATACAGACATATTGCTGACTTGACATCTTTTTGCAAATTCAATCATTTTAATCAAATTTATAGACAAATTACAATTTCAATTTCTACAGGTCATTAAAAATCATTAACACTAATTTGTTATCATTTTTTTTTTTAAATAATGCCTTAATTGGCATTGAAATTCATTAAATGTGACTATTGTGGCATTTAAAATGCTTTATTTAAAAAAAACAAAGCCAAAAACAATTCCGTCAGATAATTTATATCGTGATGTATTCGCTCTAACTTCTTCCGGTTGATCGTAAAGCCGTATGTTCAGTAAAGAAGCTCGAATCCTCGCTGGGGAGGAGAAAAATAACATAAGCTGCCAGTGTGGGTCCTTAAGCAAGACACTTTATGCTAATGCCGACCTCATACGATGATGAGAGACAAACAAGGTCTGCGTCAGCTACTGGAACGCTTTCATTACGGTTTGTGTAATTTCCCAAAATAAGCTCAAACATATATTTATTGAATGCTTTTCTATTGTTGAGAACACAAGAGAACTATAATAAACTGATATTTATATTTATAGATAGTTTAGAGAGATGCCTTTTAGTGCATGTTTTATATATAGGGTCCAAAAACATTTAGCTCCACATGTCTAACCAACGGAGTTTTCGGTGGCATCTCTGATTTTTTTTTTTTTTTTACCAAACTGTCTATTAAACGTCAAAGTAGCTGCTGGTTAATATTCACTGAGTGCTGCTGTTTGCCTCTCCTTCATCCACATAGCTGCTTTGTACGCAGTGAAATACGAACACAATTCAGATGTCTCAAAGCGACAGATCCAATGATGTCAGATCAAGAGGCGGGACATGGGAGCAGCGGGAGAGAGAGGAAAAAAACCCGGACTGAAAACACTCTGGAAAAAAGTTAGCTGCACCCAACTGCTACCTTTGGCTCAGACTGGGAACGATTTTCAGCCCTGGCATTTTTCCATCTACACCGGCCCACTTATGGACCAAAGTCTATTGATCGCTTAGGCAATAAATCTAAAGAAAAACATTTTTTACCTATAGACGGCCATCCTGAACAGATTGGGAAACATCACAACCTGGCAACAATGCAGTTAAGACGGGAAATGTTAGGCTTTATATTCAATACCCCATCATGGACTGCAACATATTTCTGCAAAATATTCTAACATAAATTCGCCAAATATAAGAGGAACATCGTAGTTTGGTTTAAAGAAAGCATTTTAGTTTTATTATAATTTAGTTTGGTGCAAGGATTTTACTGTTTGAAGAAATAGAAAATTACACCATAAGCCAACCGTCACAAGGAAGGGCTATATAGACCAGGGGTGGAACGGTTCACAAAATCCACGGTTCGGTTCACGGTTTCTTGGTCACGGTTTTCGGTTCGGTATATGTTGATTGTTAGCCTGACATGTTGGTCGTGTTGCTGTTAGCATAAACAAAACATGTTGCACAATGCTTGCACACTGTTGCACTTTTATCCACAACTTTCTTTCCGCCGTCATCGTAGGTCACTCTAAATGCAAAGTGGTCCCATACAGCAGACCTATAAAGTGCTGCTGGTGCGTCTTCCAACTCCTGTTCTTTCCCACTCGCCATACCCACACAATTCTCCACAACAACTGATTTTTTTCTGCTACACCCGGCTACGCTGCTTCGCTTCTTCTTCTTCTTGTTTACTACTGGTGGTTGGCTTTGGTCGCAGTACCGCCACCTTCTGCTCTGGAGTGTAAACACTTCGCCTATGAGAAAAAGGAGCAGCGCATGAACCGAACGCAACACACGCGAATCGAACCGAGACGGTCGAACCGAACGGTTTGGACGGTTTTCATAAACCGTTCCATCCCTAATATATATTGCATGCATCATTTAGGTCGTTAAAATTGGATTACTTCTTGAGCTCCTTGAGTCATTTACTGTCACAGGTAGGAGTGTTGGGGCTGGTATGATTTAAGGAGGACTGGCCCTCGCACGCTGAAATTGGGACCGGCCCACCGGGCATTTACTTTGCCTTTGGCTAAAGTAAATGAGCGGAAAGGAAAGAGGAAATTATTGGCGGGGAGATGTCCGCACCCGTCCTTCAGAAAGTTATGCCTGTGAGTGGGACGGTTTAATGTTGTTCTGCCAGAGGCCGTCAGGGACACTAAACCGGAAAGTTAAAGCTCTACTGACCCAATTAGCTCATGGTTACCAACATCTGTGGGATATAAAGCTCTGCTTGTGGGTATAAACAGTAAGAAGTAATTTTAGCTGCATAAAGTGGCTGCAGATCCTAACATTTTCTGCTCTTTGTAAGTTCAGTAAAACATAATAAAAGAATCAACAGATTAATTCCAACATGTGGAAAAGCAGACGACCTAAATCTTCTTCTCTCTGCCTGCAGGTTCTGCTCCAGGAGGAACGGTGAACGGAGCAGAGAAGCCCAGCAAGGACGGCGCCCCTCGAGGCTTCAGAGAGCTTAAAGAGGCACTGAAGATCCTGGAGAGCTTAAAGAACATGACTGTGGAGCAGCTGTGGACGGGCGGCTTGCCGACCTCCCCGACGGCGGCCGAGCCAGCCTCCGCCGCCAACGTAGATAGCTCGGTGACGCCAGCGGCTCCCGAAAAACCCACCAAGGAAAAACGCTTCCTGGACGACATCAAAAAGCTGCATGAAAACCTGAGGAGGACGCTGGAGGACGTGGCTATCGTGGAGGAGGAGAAGATGGAGGCCGTGGGCAGCGGAGGCGGGGGAAGCGAGGTGAGCGTTGGCAGCGTGGTCGCTGACGCCCGTCATGATGTCATCTGTTGGTTGGAGGTGTTTAAGCTTCTGTTGCTTCTCAGGCTGAGAGAAGTGGAGAAGAAAAGCCGCAGCAGGAGCCACAGACACCAGTGGGGGGGCAGGAGTGGCCCAGTGAGCGTCTGAGTGACACACCAGTGCTGTGCCAGCAGAGCGGAGGGAAGCCTGGAGTGACGTTCACCAGCGCCAAGGGAGAAGTGTTCTCAGTGCTGGAGTGGGCACCGGGTGAGAGACGCACAGGAACCAGAACTGCTCCGTCATAGAGCTGCTTCCCTTTCATCTGCTGTAGGAGTTAGAAAGTATTCAACCAATTTCAATATTCAGACCGTCGCAGCTGCCATGAATTTAATGAAAGTTGCTGTAAAGCTCCACCTTAAATGTGTTTTATCTCTATTCTGTGACACGCCCAGCTGCCTGTGTGATTAGATTAATGTGCGATTCCAGCTAAAAGGAAGAGTTATATTCAGAATTCTGAAAGTACTTTAAATATGAAATTATTACACACTGTTCAATAAATGATGTTTTTAATTAAGAGGAAGTTTCATTTAAATGTGCTTTACTGGAGGCGGACAAACATGGACTTTACAGTCACGCGATAATTCCGTAAAAGTTCAAAAAATATCCACTGGACTTGGTTTCCAAGATTTGAATACGTTTCGCCAGGAAGCTTTCTCGATTCAAATGTCTGAATCCGCAGTGAGTTTGAGTCTTATATAGACAAAGCCTTGTATCGATTGGAAACATGCAAATTAGGGATGACGGTTTTTGAAAACCGTCAGAACCGTTCGGTTCGACTGTCTCGGTTCGGTTCGCGTGTGTTGCGTTCGGTTCATGCGCTGCTCCTTTTTCTCATAGGCGAAGCGTTTACACTCCAGAGCAGAAGGTGGCGGTATTGCGACCAAAGCCAACCACCAGTGGTAAACAAGAAGAAGAAGCGAAGCAGCGTAGCCGGGTGTAGCAGAAAAAAATCAGTTGTTGTGGAGAATTGTGTGGGTATGGCAAGTGGGAAAGAACAGGAGTTGGAAGACGCGCCAGCAGCACTTTATAGGTCTGCTGTATGGGACCACTTTGCATTTAGAGCGACCTACGATGACGGCGGAAAGAAAGCTGGGGATAAAAACAGTGTGCAAGCATTGTGCAACATGTTTTCTTTATGCTAACAGCAACACGACCAACAAGTCAGGCTAACAATCAACATATACCGAACCGAAAACCGTGGATTTTGTGAACCGTTCCACCCCTGATGCAAATGGTAACCTGGTAAATGGTAAAATGGAATGACTATGACCTGGATGACTGAGAATCTTCATCAGCTCATGTGATAATTCTTCCTTCCGGCTGACTTTTAGCTCGCTGTGCGTCATGTCGTGTACAAGGGGTAACGAGGGGCGATCAGCCTCTAACGACCACCTCCCCTTCAGGAATCGTGAGGTCGGGAGAAAATCTTACGTTTGTAATGCAGTCGGCCGTCCTAAAGTGGTCATGGGCAAATCCCTCAGTGCACAAACAAGGATTCTTCTTCTTCCTCTCAGACAAAAACCCAGCAGCATGGTGGGGGTGCAATGAGTGAAATGTAGTTCTTTCTGTAAAATTGACAGACTGTAGTAGCCATGTTTATCCAAGGCAGCGCGTTTCCCTCTAGTGAGCTTCATATTCCTCTTCTACTGCTTTGGCTTCTGGATAGTTCAGTCCGAGTAGCTCCATCTCACTGCGGAGCCGAGTCCCACCTGGTTTTTAGATGTACAGAGTGAGCAGGTAGATCGCATCAGAGCGTCGGGCTGAACATGCATCGTGAGCTGTGAACTTTTAAACCTGCGGTTTTGTCGTACCGTGTGAGCTGTAGCTGTAGCTGCACGTTATGAATGTCTCATCAGAATCTACTGGATCACAGGCTTAAGGGGTTTGAATAATTTTTCCCGGCTTTTCTGTAGCAGAGAACTCTTTTCCTTCTTCGATCACATTTTGATGCATTTATAATCAATCTACTTCAACAAGCTGCTGCTTTCCTTCCTTACAGACACTCATTCGTTTAAGAAAATGGAGTTCCAGCCGGCAGAGGCCAAGAAGTTTTTCAGCACCGTGAGAAAAGAGATGGCTCTGCTGGCTACATCGCTGCCTGATGGGATCATGGTGAAAACATTCGAGGACCGCATGGTGCGTTTCATTTCATTCCTGCTAAACTGGACTGATCCTCAGTCTGTTCAGATCCACTTTAAGGCTCCAGATATTTCAATAATACTAAAGCATGTTGCTAACAGTTATTGTTTGGACGGTTCTGCGTTGCCTCAGTCTGAACACCAGCCTCCTTTAGAGTATCTGAATATGTCTTCTTTCCTCCTGGGGCCCAGGACCTGTTTTCAGCGCTGATCAAGGGGCCAACTCGGACGCCGTACGAGGACGGTCTCTTCCTGTTCGACATCCAGCTGCCTAACATCTACCCGGCCGTCCCGCCCTTGTTCCGCTACCTGTCCCAGTGCAGCGGGCGCCTCAATCCAAACCTCTACGACAACGGAAAGGTCTGCGTCAGCCTGCTGGGCACCTGGATCGGCAGGGTGAGCGCCGCTGCGTCGAGCCTCGCTTTATCCGTCCCTAACTGCTCATTAGGTCTGATTGTTGTGGTTCTGTCCTGATTGACAGGGAACAGAGAGATGGACCAGCAAGTCCAGCCTTCTGCAGGTCCTCATCTCCATTCAAGGTCGGTCAGACTCACTCCTCGCTCTGTTTATTCCTGTTGGTCTGTTTACAGGAGCAGTGACTCCTTCTGCCTTTTAGGAAAACTCAGCATGTTTATTTCTCCTGAATCAATTAGTTTGGAGTAAATGTTTAAATATGGACAAAAATGTCCTTCTGTAGTTCTTCCTGTGTACAAACTGTGAGATGTATCGATAATTATAGTAGATATTCCAAAAAGTTAAAGAAATAAACAATCCACTGGACTTTCTTTTAAAGTTTGAAAATGTTTCTTTTCCATCCAGGAAGCTTTTTCAATTCAATATGTCAGAAATAGCGTTGAGTTTGAAGCTTTATAGAGTGGACCAACAAAGCCTTGTTCTGGCTTAGAAACCTGCAAATAGAAACGGATGAACGGGTCCCCCCCTTTGGAATGGGGGCCGTTTGGCTTCTTAGTTAGCCTGCAATGCCCCATACCTGTCTATGTCTCTGAAAGGGGGGGTCATTAAAGGGAATAGTTGGCCTGGCTGAACAGGTGAGGTCTTCTGTTCTCCTGTAAAGGGGTTGTGATGATAGCGGGAAGCAGTTAACTCAGTTGCTGCATTGCAGGTTTTTGAAAGCTGAAATCTGAGTCCCCCCCCCCTCAGGTTAAGGACCTGAGTGAAGTTGCCCCCCCAACTTCTTCAAATTAGACAAAATTAGTGTCAAACGTTTGTGCTACGTTTGTGCAGCAAAAATTGTCGTTTGTGCCGCTATTGTTTTTTTACAGTTTAAAATGATATAATCAAAGGTTATCAACTTAGAATTTATATGAAATTCAGAGTTTCAGAATGAACAAATGTTCACTGACCTTTGATGGCTTCTACAAACAATTATTAATATCATTAAAATGATAGCAGTACAAAAAAATGTATATATTTTAAAATATGCATTTTTAAAATTTTAATCTATTTAATTTAAATATTTTAGATTTAAAATAGATTTTAAAATTTTATATTTTTGTATGGCAAAAATTTTAATTTGTACTGCTGTCATTTTAATGATATTAAAGGTATACTATAGCCTGACGTAGTCCTACTCAATTCTAGTCAGAATGAGTCTGATGCTGCTCCATAGAGCTGTGATTATGGGGCGTGTTTCGAACGAACCAGGAAAAAAAATGACTGCACTCAATTGGATAGACCTACAACCAATAAGAGCAACGGAGTGCGTGACGTATGTTAAGCCACGCATAGTTGTTGTCAACAAAAATCAAAGCGTGCAGTTGCACGCCTATAATAAGAAGATGAGCCTTGATCGCGTTTCTCTGTTCCTCTTTTAAAATTAATTTGCTGTCGATATCTTCTAGAACAGACCTAATAGCAGAATCTACTCACCTCAACTCTCCGGCGGCAGCCATTGTTGTTGTCACCCAAGCGCTTTGGTGACGTGGTTGATTACGTTACTGTTGATCATCTGTCCATCATCGTATAAAGCCCGCCCTGACAATTTGATTGGATCGCCAGAGAGTGGGCGATCATACTCGCGCTACTATGGAGCAATGCCAGACCGAACTTCCTGCGAACTTCCTGCGAACTTTTCCAGCGAGGCTCCCCCCAGAGGGCGAAAGTAAAAGTGCACTGTCGTAAATATGCTCAGCTGTTCTCCAGGTTTCTCCGTCAAGCCAGGCGCGGTTGTTTTGAGCTTAGCAGACAGGCGAACGCCCCGAATCACTATGTCTACTGCGGTAGAGAGCCCTTTTCCTCTTTCTTGCTTGCTCTTGGTTGACCTTTGATGACCTGTAGAAACATTTATTTATACCTTTAAAATTAAAGCTGCACAAACGACAATTTTTGCAGCACAAACGTTGGACACTAATTTTGTCTGATTTGAAGAAGGTGGGGGGGTTCAGGTAACGCTTTCTTTTACAGTACATCAATAACCTGGTTATAACATAAAGTTACACTTTATTACTTGGTAACGAGACAAACTTGATGGAGAGTTTTGGTAAGTTTTGTGCTTTAAATTTTAGGCAAACAAGGTAAAGTCAGAGTTCTTATATTTCAAACTATTATTGCCATTTAACTCTATTAATTTCCCAAACAGCAATAAATGAATGTGTTAATATCTGGTAAAATGCAGTTTATTACCTGGTATATAACAGAAAACCAAACCTAGAAGACAGAAAACAAATATTCCTAACTAAGCTCTTATTTATATCTAACTTTAGTTCAATTAATTAATGTTTATTTACCTGATCAAAAGTTCCAATTTACTTTCTAAGCCATTGAAAGGTGGTGGCCAATAATAGAAACTATTATGTGGAACCCAATGGTTATAATTTAGGTTATTATTTTGAAATGATATGCCTTAATTTGGGGGTACTTACCCAAAAACAGTTTTTCTTGTTACCAAGTACTGAAGTGTGACTCATTATGTTCTAACCATGTTATTAGATGGTTATTGATGTACTGTAGTAGAAAGCATTACCGGTTTTTCTTTCTTACATAGATGCCTTACTTCCCGCTCCTCTCAGACCACCTGTCTTCTTACTCTGGTCCTCTAAAGAATGTCTTTTGTCCATAAGGTGTAGATGTAGCGCTGAGTTGTGTCCAGAGGAGGGCGCTCTTCTGTTGGGCCATGCGTCTGTGGATATAATGCTGCGTTCACACCGGGGGCAGCTGGCGCGACAGAAGCAGCGAGTTTACATGCAAAGTCAATGGTTGACGCGCGTCAAGGCGCAGCAAAAGGTCCCGCGGCGCGTTTCGAGCAGCAAGCGCAGCGCGTCTGAGCAGCTGAAGCAGCGCGTCGGGCGCGTTTAAGCATCTGATGCGCGTGACGCGCCGCAAACGCGTTGCTGCTCGAGATGGAAAAATTGAATTTTTGCTGCTCGACGTGCCGCGTCAACCAATCAGAGAAGCTGATCTGGGAGCTGGCTGGGAGAGAGACACAGCGCTGATGACACAGACCGCTCTGATCGCTCCTCTTAAACAGTTTATTAACGCATAATTAACTTAAAATATATACATCTGCCGGCAGAATATGTTCGCTTTTATTATTCTACTGCAGATCGGATTATTTATATGAAAAACACCTACCAGCTGCCGCGTTGAACCGCGAGGAGGCGACCCGCCAGAGGCTGCTGTTGAAGGGATTCCTTCTGTCGGCGCACCGCCGGTATGTGGGGGTCTGAGCGGCTCCGACAGAAATAATATTGGGAGGCAGGATTGTAATCTGGATCAACTGACTGCACTGATGAAGTTTTCAGGTGTATTTTCTCACTTAAAAACATATTAAAACTACTTTATTCCCACTGATCACAGCAAATATAGCTGCAAGGCAGAGAAAGGATAGTAAAGCTCCGCCCAACGCGCGTCAGAGCCACTTTTGCTCCGCGCAGCCAGAGCAGCAAAGCTGCTTCAGCCGCGCGTCAGAATTAACTGGTACAAGCAGCAAAAAGGAAGCAGCAGACGCGATTTTGCTGCTTTTGCAGCGTCCGGTGTGAACGCAGCATAAAGATCAGAGCATTCCTCACTGCATTGATCTGCAGACACCAGTCCGCTCATTCCTGATGTTTAAATTAATAAAAGCTTCCTGGATGGGAAGAGAAACGTCTTCAAATTTGGAAACAAAGTCCAGAGGATTGTTTTTTTTTAGTAACTCTTTTGGAATATTAATATATTTAAATACTTTAAAAAAGAATCAGGGGGAAAGCCTTATCTAAACCCTAACCTTATTTACCTGTAATGGATCAGCTCTACCACCAACGCTGCATAGATTGGCAGTGAGAGGTTGAGAGTTTGAATCCTTTGCTTTGCTCAAATACCACCTGGTTCAGGATGGAGTTGGTTAGAATTATTGAAACTGCAGTCTAATGTATTTTGCATAGATTTTAAACAGGATTTAACCGTCATCTATGTGAATATTAATCTTTCCTGGTCCGTTTGGCCGAGCTTTTGGCCGGTGCAGCAGCTGCTGGGTGAGCTAACGAGCTAACGAGCTGCTCTGCCTGCAGGTCTGATCCTGGTCAACGAGCCGTACTATAACGAGGCCGGCTTCGACAGCGACCGCGGCCTGCAAGAGGGCTACGAGAACAGCCGCTGCTACAACGAGATGGCGCTGATCAAGATGGTGCAGTCCATGACGCAGCTCCTGCAGAACCCCGTGGAGGTCTTCAGGCAGGAGATCCACGAGCACTTTATGTCCAACGGCTGGCGGCTGGTGCACCGGCTGGAGGCGTGGCTGGAGCTGAACGATTCCTCCGAGGGCGGCCACTCCTCCGCCAGGAGCCACCACTCCAAGGACGAGCAGCTGCCGCCCGGTTTGCGGCTGGTGGCGGTGGCCCACAGCAGCCCCAGCAAACCCTGCGAGGAGGGGGTGCCGGGAGTTAGCAGTATTCTGGAGGAGGAGCTGGAGGACTCAGGGCTGAGTCCCTCCACCACAGCGGCTCCTCTACAGGAGCTGAGCCAGAACTCAGACTGCGATGGTTCTCAGGGGAGCGCCCCTCCGGGCGGAGATAAAGCCGCCCCCTCGGGTCCTGGGTCCGTGATCCGCAGCGTTGCGACAGATTCAGGTCCTGGCGCAGCTGGGAGCTCCTCGGGGGGCCAGCCTGTGGTGCGACCAAAGAAAAGGAGAAAGAGCTACCGCAGTTTTCTCCCAGAGGGCAGCGGATACCCAGACCTGGGCTTTCCGCTCTTCCCGCTCTCCAAGGGCTTCGTGAAGAGCGTCAAAGGCGTCCTGCAGCAGTACCGCGCCGCACTGGCCGCCGCCGGCGTCCCTGAGCGCCCAGAGGACAAGTAAGTGCCTCCCCACCGTCACTCTGACACACACCTGCACTGCTCCTCCCCTCTTTCACCTCCTCAAGTCTAGGAGGGGGTCTGTCTCCTGCATCCGGCCCTCCTCAGCAGCACCTCCCACCCCAGAACCGGAGCAGAACCTGATGACTCCGCCTCATTAACGTGCTTTCCTTTCCTTCAGTTACGCCTCAGATGAGTGATGCCTAACACCCCCTCCCCCCCTCCTCCTCTGAGAGCAGGTCAAACCAACCAGAGCTGCTCTGACTGACCTTTCCCTGCAGCTCTCTGTAGCACCATCATGGAGGACGCCGCCGTCCCGCCTGGGAACAGAACCGCGGAGCGTTCGCCGGATGGAAGCCGCCTGCCAAACTTTCCCAGGAGAAAAACTGCCAGCCGACGCCGCTTCCAATGCTGCCGGCGCCGCTTTCCTCGCCCTCACGTTTACACACACCTCCTTCGCGGGGACGCCTCCTCCTGCAGGAGTGAAAACCCAGGCGTGCAGGATCTTCATGCTTTGGTTTTTGGGGTGTTTTATTTTTTGTTTGATTTTTTTTTTTTTTTTTTTCTTGAAGCTAAAGTTTTCTGATAGAGCTGATCTGTTCATCATCTCACGTCGACACATCGCCTTACTTGAATAGTTCCTGACGACCTCAGAGCCGCCGGTGTCGCCGCCACTCAAACGTAATATCTTCCCGCTGCATTTCCTCAGTGTTTGATTCTCCGTCTAAGACTCGTCGCTTTGCTGCAGAATGTGTTGAGGACTCACCTGTGGGTGCTTCCTGTGGGGGGGCATCAGCAGTCTTTGTTTACATCTTTTTGGATGACATCTTCCATCGGACTCGTAACCTCCCCCCCTCCCCCGTGATCAGTAAGGAACCGCGCTCGCTATGACCCGACCAGAGAGCGACGGCCCTCTGATGACATACTTGAAAAACGGACTTTGATGCTGAAAAGTGTTTTTGATAAAGAGCACACTGTGCCATTCTGGACCTCCTAGAAGAACTACGAGCTGCTGCGTTTTAAAGCGAATAAAAAAAAGATGAATGATTGAGTGTTTTTGTTTTTCCCTGTGTGGTTTTTTTTCCCTCAATGTCCCTTAAACCCCCCCCTCCATGTGTCCTTGTCCTCTCAGGATCTGACTTTATCCTTGGTCTGCCTGTAACGCTGAGCGAGCGGCCATGTTGGAGCCTTTCTTTCCTTTCTGCATCGCTGCCGATCATGTCAAAGGAAAAAAAAACATCTAGAAAAGCTGGATCTAGACTTTTCGTCCTCCACCAAACAGAAAATGTGAAGCCGGCAGAACATGCAGCCTGTGAAGACTTTAACCCATTCTTCTTATTTTCCCTGCAAGCAGTTTGATTTTTCCAGCCAAAGCATGTTAACATGTTGCTTTAAGGCCCTTTTTTTCAAACGGGCTCCACCAAGAACTCGCCTGTACGATGTCTGCATTTCCACAGTGGCCTGTTGATATATAAAAAAAAAAAAGAAGTAATAAAGTTATCGTTTGTAGCCTGATTCTCTCTGTACAGACATCATAACTCTATTGAAATATACAGGTGCATACAGAATATATTTAACACAACCTTTGGTTCTGATGAGTCACTCGGATGCTGGGGGGTGTGTGTACATACTGCTGAGTTTACTGTACTCAACATTTCTCTTTTTTTTTATGGTTTACTTTGTTGCTTTAAAACTGACTGTATAGTGATGTATTAAACTTTGCAAGCAGTAACGTTAAAATGTTGTTGACTTGTTTGTTTGCATCTGCGGCGTGGAGAGAAAGAGTCATCGGTTATATTTCATGGAGACCTGTGGATGTGTCGCACGAAGAACCGGCCGTTCATCAACAGGTTTGCTTCATGTAGAAAATCCTCCTGTTGGAGGAGATCTGCAGCATGTTGCTAAAGTAGAAACACTCCAGGAAGCTTTTTAAATGTCTTATTATGGCTGCAGATTTAATGATAAATTGTTTGGAATAAATGTGACTGACCTACATTAATGTAGAGTGTGCAGCCACTAGGGGCGCTGTACCTTTAATGCAGGGGTCACCAACTTTTTTAAGGCTGAGGGCTACTTTATGGGTACTGAGTCATAGGACGGGCTCCCAATACTGACCTATGACCTAGAAGAGTCAGCGTTCACCTGAACTTCATAGATAATAAACATATTTCTATTGTTTTTTTTTTCATTTTTAATTTGCTTTTAGATATTCTCATTATGAAATCCATATAAATCCTCAAATGTTCTAATTTATTGATGTGATAAAATGCTTCATAAATGCCTTAAAATAAGAACTTCAGTAAAATATAACATTTCAGATTTAGTCCACTGGTGAATTGTTCTGTTTTCAAAAGATGCTGAGGGCCCCCCATGTTGTCGTTGAGGGCCCCTTGGTGCCCACGGGCACCACGTTGGTGACCCCTGCTTTAAGGTTTGGTGTCCCTGAAAGCGACTGGAATCAGGAATCTGTGTTCTCCCCATTAGGTCTGGGAGATTAATCCCATTTTCCAGCTCTGATATTTTTTATATTGGAGCCCATTTCTGAAAGAAACTTAAGTTTCTTCCTGTTCAAAGGGAGTTTTTCCTCTCCACTGTCACTACAAGCATGCTAAGTGTGAGGGATTGCCTTCCAGTCGATGCAATTTTCCTAGATAGAAAACTTTGAATCAATCTGACTGGATGATCTGAACTCTAAAGAGCCTTGAGATGATGCATGTTGTGAATCGGTTCTATAGCAATAAGTTGAAGTTTAACAACAAGTAGATCAGAAACAAATGGTAAGAAAATGAAAAATATCAATAATAGAAAAGCTACTGGTGAGAAAATCTGTAAATTCACAATAAAATCTCATTTAATCAAAAGCTTAGAATAAACAATTGTAATTAAATCTTCGTCGTGAAGACTAAGAAGCAGCAATAAGGTCCAGGAGAACTTTAAGCTTCTAAAACTCTTCAGCCTTCAACGTCTTACTGAGGCTGGAAAGGATGGAGGAACTTTGGGTCCACCTTAACTGATGATCTCTACCCCGTATCATCTTCTCCTTGTCCCCTCCGTCTCGTGCTGATGTTCCTATTGGCCAGGCACTCCAGGTTTTGCACCCATTGGTTGGTGCATGAATGCTGTCCTGCAGCTTTTAGATCACTCTCTGCTTTCATACTTGGCTGATTTACCTCTTCAGTTTGAAGTCCTGCTAAATAAACATATTATTAAAGTCGGCCATATTGAAGCAGAGACGCATCTAAAGAAAAAAGGTGAAGCAAACCGGACCTGCAGGACCAGGACTGAGTAACCTGTGGTTCTAGATGTTTCTGCTCCCTGCATCCAATGATTGCATTTCCTCTGAGACTTGGTAACCATTCTTGAGTTCAGGTGTGGGGAGGAGGAGAAATACCTGAAACAAGCGGAGCAGATTTCCCTCATCATCCTTCAGAGCTGCAGGTTTGGGCTGACAGACAGGGAGCCTCGAGTGGCCCCAAACAATTCTGGGATTTTTTTTAGGATTAAACTGCAAAAAACAGACAAACGAGGCAGAATCTTTTTCTTTTATTCAGGTTTTCATCAAACCCACTCGTGCAGCTTCTTTAATTTAATAGAAAATATACAGACATTTGTCTAAAATCAAGAAAATAGATCTCTGAGAATAGAAATACAACTCATTCATTTGGTCAGTGTTCCAGAGAAAGAAGGAAACTTTCCTTCAGCATAAACATCTAAACGCAGCAGAGCTGGCGAAGTTCTCCAGATAAACTGCAGCGCCAAGCAGGTTGATTATATTCCTATAAACAACCCTGTGATTTAACATAAAAGCATGTTTAAAAAAAATCCTCAATTGTGATTAAAAACTAAATGTCAGCAGGCGACACAAGTCGGTGCAGCGGCACATTTTAACCAGCAGGAGGCAGCAGATTCAAGGCACAAATACTAAGTTGCAAACAAAAACACCAGCTCAGGGAAAATGGAGGAAGGATAAAGGGTAAAAGTGCAGCTCTTTGCTAAACTTGTTAACTAAAGCAGAGAAGATGGAAATCTGACTGAGAGATTAATTATCGGTTAATTTGATCTCATGCTTTGCTGCAGACCGACGTCCTCAGATAGGACAGAGGAGGCAGGTTTCTATCTCACTAGAGCAGCAGAGTCATTCTGGAGTTTGTCCCAACAATGATGGCAACTACAGACAAAAAAAAAAATGGTCTTACACTGCAAAGACATTTAAATCTAAATAGTCTTTTTTTTTTTTCATTAACCCTTTAAAGCCCGATCCAAGAATAAAACAAAACAGAAAATTACTTTTTTTTCCTTTTAAGTCCTTATTTGGCCTTTTAACAAAATATGTAAAAAGAAAAAACAGAAATACATTTTTGATATTAATAATTTATTACTTTGCGATAAGTGAAGATTATTTTTTGTGTAGTCTTCTACTGGCTGTTATCAGGTATATCTGATTGTGTACAATAGGATTTTGAGCAAAGTTTTTACCATTAAATTATGCAAAAGGTGTCAGACGCCAAACATTTCAGAAACCGTATGTATCAAATATGATACATTTGGCATTACAGGGTTAAAATAAAGGATTTTTTTTTTCTTGAATTTAGGTAAGAGAGATATTTTGCCAATGGATCAAGAAAATATACATTTAAATTAAGAAAAAAACAATTGCATTTTCTTATTTCAAGTGCATATTCTCTAATTCTGAGAGTAAAATACTAATTCCATTGGGAAATCATCTTATTTAGCTACTTAAATAAATACATTTAAGATTTTTTTAAAAGTCAGTCAGCGGTGTTCCAAAAAAGTAAAAAAAAACAATCCATTGGACTTTCTTTCCAAGTTTGAAGACGTTTCTCTTCCCATCCAAGAAGCTTTTTACAATTTAAAATGCAAGAAATAGTGCTGAGATCCAGGTTTTATAAAGTAG
Source organism: Cyprinodon tularosa (assembly GCF_016077235.1). NCBI lineage: Eukaryota > Metazoa > Chordata > Actinopteri > Cyprinodontiformes > Cyprinodontidae > Cyprinodon > Cyprinodon tularosa. The sequence goes on along the minus strand of NW_024039413.1, from coordinate 246,890 downwards.
ACCGAAAACAAAGCCTTGTTTTTCCTCAGAAGGCTTTTGCTGGGCTGCTGGATAAAACCTGGAACTCAACGCTATTTCTGACATTTTAAATTGGAAAAAGCTTCCTGGATGGAAGAGAAACGTCTTCAAACTTTAAACCTGTCAAAATGTGTGTTAAAGCTTTACCTTCAGCCTCACTGCATCGGGACAATAAATCTAAAACATGTTTAAACGGCTTTATGTTCCTCAGTTTAATGTTAAAGACACCTTGGTAACGATGAGTGTAGGAACTCTGAATACCCGCAGACAGACAGACAGAAAGCCCCTGCAGCAGAGCCAGCAGGTTCTGGGTTCGAGGTACGTTCACACGCCTGCAAGTCTCTGTTTTCCTGCAGAGCATCGACAAACGAATGCTAACGTACAGCTAATGCGTTTAGCTGCTGCTTGGCAAAGAAGGACGTGATTTACTTCTGTCTGTTTGGGCTTTGAGCTTAGCGCTGCACTCAGACAGCGTTTAATAATAAATAAATATGATCGTTAATATTTTAGATGGTTTTAAAGTTTGGCTCAGAACAATGAAACATGAAGGGTGTGTGTGGCTTTCTAAAGAGCAGAGGGGAACTGTTTAGGTCTGAAGGATTCACACCCTTTAACCAGCAGCCTCATGGAGGCAGTGGCTGTTCTAGAGTTAATTTACTGCCGGGGGGGCAAAAACTACGGAGTATTGGAGAATAAACTCATAAAATTCCAAGAATAAAGTTGTATTTTATGACAACTCTTACTAGAAGCGCTTTCTTCCCTAAAATGAGGAATGTGGATCTTTTAGCAGCAGCATCAAACTGGGCAGGATGTCAAAGTGGACTCTGGTTGCTGATTGGTGGAGCTGGTTGGCCGTCATCTGCTGGGCGGAGCTCCAAGCTTTCTTTCTGAAACGGGTTCTTGTATGATGAATTTATCCTTGTAATATTACAACTATATTCTCTAGCCTGGCCCTAATAATTCATTCATAAAAACAGAGCAAGAACGCATGTTTTAGTTTGATAAGGAGCAACACGCTGGTAATTTCTATAATGTTTAAACTATTGTTCAAATAAATTTTTAAGTTGAAACTCTAAATCAGCTAATTTAATAAAAACCAGATTAAATATTACACTGCAAACTGATCTAAATAAGTAACATTCAGTTTATTTGCCCTTAATTTGCGTCGATAACTGAGATGATCTGAAAAAGGAGGATTTTGGCTCCAAAACAAGATAATTAGATAATTTACACTTGATATAAGATCTTCCCTACCTGCTTAAAAAAAGGTAATAGACATACATTTAAAGAAAAACTGACTTAAATTATATATATTTTTTAGAAGTTTATGTTTTCAGCACAGGGGCGACAACAGACCAGTCCCACAGGGGCACTGGCCCCTGCAGGCCCACCCCTACAGCCACCCATGCAGGACAAAGAACACACTAGTTATGGTTAAACCCCAAATTATTAATAACTAACAATAAATGTCTCTCTGTGCAAAACAGGGAGAGAATCATCCTCAGAAGGCTGCCATCATTTTCTGATTTAAAATTTAGAAAAATTATCAAAAGTTTGTATTTTCTGCTTCCACTTTTTAACGAGGCTCGACTTTACGCCAGACTCTGAGTCGGTGGGTGTTCTAGGTGTTATTTATCGTTAGAAGGACTGATCTGACTCCTGCAGACTGTCTCTTTCAGGCTGTTTTCTGCAGGTGAAGATGCAGCCATCCACAGGCTGTTTAATGCACCCAGAGCATTCATGCAGCTTCTGCTCCAGCTGCTCGTTTTAAGGCGGACCAAACTCTAAACAGTGCGAAGAAGATGCTGCTTGTAGACATGAACTAGATGCCTGATCTGTGATGGAAAGAGATCCTCCTGGGGAATCTGATCTCCATCAGCCTCATCAGATGAAGCTGGGATGAAACGCGGCTTCCTGGAAGCTGCCTGGGTTGGTCTCATCCGCTGATCAGCCTCCCCAGGCCTCTGTGCACCTCGGCCTGTATGGGGCCGTAGTCCACCACTTCTCCGTCCACTGTTATCACCCCTTTGCCTGAGCCGGGCTCCAGCCTGAGCGCCCTCACCTTCACATGAACCAGCTGCTGGCAGTTTGTATCCAGATGTGCGCCCTTCTCCATCGCTAGGAAGAGTCGGAGCAGCGCTTTGCGAGATATTCCAGCTGTGACGTAGAAGAGATGAATGACGCCGTCGTCCAGGCGGGCGTCAGGCGCGGCCAGAAGGTCCTCAGCCAGGTGGGACTGGAACATGGCCAGCATGAGGACAAAGTCTTCCTGTGGGACCAGCACCCAGTCAGACGGCAGCGGCTGATCCAGAGGCGGCAGCAGGCTGTCGGGCGGGCCGTGGACGTCTTTGGGGGCACTTTGGGGACACCTGCCCTCCGACCTCCTCAGCTTTAGAGAGTTGTTGGAGTGGCAGGTGTTGGGGAAAGAGTCTTCCAGTGGCCTGGGGGCAGAGGACGGTGTCGAGCACGCCGCCGCGCCGTTCTGCAAGCCTTTGTCCGTACTGCTCCCCCTGCTGGCGGGAAGGTAGGCCAGCCTGCCCTTGTAGATGCGGAGCGATGCCAGCCTCACCAGCGTGCCGACGGTGAACCGGGCGGCTCCGGCGTGCCGATACTTTTCGCTCTCGACGTCGACATCCGCCACGAAGCCCCAGGCCAGGGAGAGGAAGGAGAAGAGCCGCTGGTTGGAGGACAGATGGAGGGAGACCAGGTCCATGTGAGACACCTGTCCTTTACAGAGCAGGAAGCCGCAGCTGACCAGGAGCTCCTCGCTGGTGACCTGAGATACTCTGAAGGAGAGAAGAGAAAACTTAAAGCAGCTGACTCACAGTCTACTTTAATCTGATAATTTACCACATTTGGTTTATTGGCCCCAGAATAGGAGGAAAATAGGTTGAAATCAATCTGTTTGGCGCCCCCTCAAGTTAAAGGTGGGTTACTGCATCCAATGTTTGCAATTGGCTTTGCTGCTCTCTGCTGCCCCCTCCAGGACATGGAGGTTTCCTTAAGGCTGATTTATACTCAGAAACCAGGTCGTCTGCATGTGTCGCAGTGAACTCAGATATGCCCCGCCCCCTCTGCAGACACTGCTCCTAAATTGTAGATGACCGCAGACAGGAGGCCTCTGATTGGTCAGATCTAGATGGACCGACTAGAAGAGAGAGGTCCGCAAGAACTCTGGGACCCTTTTTCCACCTGGATCTCCGCTCTTTTTTGGCCCTCATTTCCCTCCGTTGTTGAACAAACTTGCCCCCACTTCCTCACTGCCTCTGCAGAGAGGGAGGTCTTTCTAAGTGCAGGAGGTGCTCCTAAACACCTTCTCTGACTCGCCGTCTGATGGAGCAGTGGCTCATCTGCAGCTGAGAGGAAGCGTCTGGATCAGCTGATCAGGAAGGCCAGATGTGATTGGATGCTCTCACCGTGAACGTATTAGTTTTAGGTATAAATAATGATCCATTGATTATTTCTTGCTGACTGGACTTTTCCTTTAAAGCAGAGCTGCTGTGCAGCAGAGAGCTAACTGTGACCTTTTAGTATTGAGGAGATGTAAGTGGAGGGGGGAGGGGGAGGTCCCCATCTGGAAGGATGCAGACAGAGGTGAAAGGTCACATCAACGCGCACAAATGGATCTGCTTGCTTTAACCGCCCAAACCATGTTCAATCGTAATGGGAGAAATAGGTTGGATTTTTATCTGCGATGAAAGAAAAACTCTGAACATTTTGAACCTTTTCTTTGATTAGGTCCAGTCTCGTTAATGTTCTATATTGTTGTTGTATGTTATACATTTTGATTTATTATTTCTCAACCTGTCTGGGGTGGCAGATGGAAACAAGTCCTGTTTAAGAATATTTATTTTAAATAAGAGTGAAAGTAAAACTAAGGGATTCGCATCAGGTCCTTCAATAATTGATTGTTGGTAAAATGGCTGTTTGATAGTTAAAATAAATTAATAAGGGATTTGAAAATTATACATATATATAAATAAATGAAAATATGAGACAAAATTGGAGTATTTTCCTTCTTTTGATGTTAAAGCTGAATGTTTGTTGTTTACTAAAATGGTTCTGACCAAAATAGAAGACTTGTGATGTGGTGAGATTTACATTTTGCTTTGTAGAAAAAATAGTAAAGTTTTTGCAAAATCAGTGCAGAATATACTGTGTATGCTTTTGGTATATTTAGATATTTTTTTTAATAATAAGGTTTTATTTTTGTATGTTTTTAGTAGAAAAGTGCCACCTAAAGGACGTGATTGAAAATATATGGAAAGTGCTTTAATGTCAGTTTAGAAAGAAAACAGCACTGCAAAAAAATGAAATCTAAATAAGTCATTTTTTCTTAAAATAAGTGCATTTTTTCTAGAATTAAGGATTTAAGTGAGACACTTTGCCACTGGAACAAGACAATTTACACTTAAAATAAAATAAAAAAAACAATTGCATTGTCATATATCAACTGCATAATATCTAGATACCTTATTTTAAGAGTAAAAATACTCATTCCATTGGCAAATCATCTTATTTACCTGCTCAAATCAAGGGTAAATACCCTTAATTTAAGACATTTTTACTACTTTTGAGATCGTTTTTGCAGTAAGAACGTGGTTAACTGAGCTCTACGTGGTTTTTGACCGTTAAATGAGGAATGCTGAGCAAGATTAAAGAATGCTTCTGTAATATTTGCTTAAAGAAAAGTAAAGTTTGTGTGGATTAGTTAGTACTTCTTTAACGCTCAAGAACATTTCGTCGGACATAGACGCGTCAGCTGAGAGAAAAGCTAATGAACATCAAGAAAGAAAGAAAATCTAATCTTATTGAGCAATATAGTGGCTTTGAACCAGAACAAATAAGCAGCCACTATATACTGCATAATAACACCCAAAATGATTAAAAGGTGGAGAAAGTTGGTAAGCTGTCGTTTGGTACGGACAGAGGTGATAAAATGAGAGAGAACTCAGAGGATGACGGTGAAAACACGCCTGTTAAAGCTACAGTGTGTAATTTTCAGCGACATCTAACGTCCAGACTGCAGACCGCAGCAACATGAACATCTCCCCCCCCCCCCAACCCCCCCCCCCCCCCCCCCCCCGCTTCTCCCCCCCAACAGTACGGCGAGCGTTACGGGACAAAATGTCTTCCACGACGTCTGCATCACCTACCTTCTCAACTGATGAGGTTTGTTTACATAGATAATTTTACAGATAGTATTTCATTAGTCTGTGTAGGGTATAGATTTCATGTAGACTTAAGATGACAAATATACCTGTTATTTTTTCTACGTCGTTGTGACGTTTTGGTGAGCTGCTTTGCATGGTGATAAAAACAGACGAAGTAATTGTAGTCATTAGTTTAACAGCGAGATTGTGTTCGCTGGAAGAATATATATTCCCCGTTTACAGAGTCTAAGTCTTGTTTGTGGCACGGGGGTTACAAGGCGAGGAAGAGGGCAGAGAGGGCGGGGTGGGCGTGCAGCTAGGGCCAGGCGAGGGAGGGGTGCCAGCGGGGTGACTAGAGCAGAGGAGGAAAGGCTTGAAGATCTCCAAAGGAGCCGGAGAGAAGTAACCGAGGTATATATCCAGAAAATTATTTTACAGAAAATTACTGAATCATTACCTGTGAAACGTCAGGGACGTTGCTGAATAAATATACTGGAAATATACTGGAGACTAACAGCATCGTCACGCAGCATGTTATTGTAATGGGCGATCTCGCAATCGCTAGTTTGTTGGCTCTGCGCTGCCGTAGCGCAAAGATGTCTGCCTCCATGGCTGCGAGACCCGCTCCTATGTAATTATAAATAACGAATTCTAAGGCAACGCAAATATTAAGGTTAAGAGGCTGAGCTCGTAGATGATGATAAATAACATAGTTATGTATAATATATTACATTTCTGACCGTATATCCCTGTAATTATTACACACTGTAGCTTTAAGCTCAGAAGGTTTAAGGAATAATTTCCAGCTGAAATCAACATTAAGATTGAGAATAACTTTCCGGGTCTTATTGCAAACATTTGTTGCCTTTTTAAAGTTCACACATTAAACCTCGTCTTTCTAGTCAAAGCAAATTAGTATTTTTCCCCTTATGGATTTGTAATGAAGCAGAAAAGCTTGAAAGGACCTCTGAGACTCACTACGTTAAGTCAGGAGACTTCACACTACATCCACCCATAAACGCGCTCACTGATGGTGGTGAGCTTCACTGTAGCCACAGCTGCCCTGGGGCACACTGACAGAAGCCAGGCTGCTGTATTCTGGCCCCAACAGGCCCTCTGGGCTAACCTGACTCCGCCAGATGGATTTGCTCTGCATATCCATCTGGAAACCTTCCGTTGAAGTAATTTTGGGAAGGGGTGAAAATACTGGTTAGCTGATTGGCCTATGTTGGTGATAGACGGGCCAAATAAACCAATCAGATCAACGAAGCATATGACGTTCTAACAGAGCGACGACGAAGAGGAGCCAATTGATAGATCAAACTCTTGCTGAAACCAGTCGGGAGAAGAGCAAAAACATCTTTTCCTCTGAGAAAAGCCTCCAGAGCAGTGTTTTGCTCTTCTTTCAGTGAAGAAATACTCTGTAATTCCGATAAAACTTGCTCCATAGCCACGCTAACGCTAGTTTCATCGGCTGAAGCCGCCATGTTCTTTAGACTGAACTGTCGCGCTTCTCGTTGCGTCACACCTCAACCCGCCTCAAAGCCAACGCTGATCGGACGTTCGTTTGGTGAACGGCTCCAAATTTTCTTCAACGGAGAGTCTTCAGACTGATCTGCGAGTGAAACCTTGAAAGCTCGCGAGATCAGGATGGTCTCATGAGGCTAATTACGATGTGCGATCAATACAACGCGATATCTTCTACCTTTTAATTATTTACATTTCTATAATAACAATAATAATAATTTAACTTTATTGATCTCACGTTGGAGAAATTCACCTCTCCATTTAACCCATCCCTTTGACTGCCATTGTGCGGCGCCCAGGGAGCAGAGTGGGGTTAAGGGTCTTGCTCAGGGACCCACAGTGGCAGTCTGTGGAAGTGGGACTCAAATTTAGAACTTCTGGGATCAAAGCTCTATGCCCTAACCACTAGGCCGCCACTGCCCAATATCAAATCATATATTTTATAATTTTATTCCTAAAATCTTGCAGGCATCTTTAAATAAATAAAAAACTGTATTTTTATAACTATAAAAGTTATCATAATCAATTGATTGACTTCAAATTAAAAGTGTATCCTGACAATGTGGACCAATGTTTCCTTTATCTATGCAACAGGGTCATTAATTATTTAATCGATGCATCAGGGTAGATAGAGGTATTGTTACACCTCTAATTAAACCCCTGCAGTCATATTTAGAACAAACTGCTACTCAATCTTATAAATATAAGTACTAAAAAATTGTTCAATGTCTGGTTTAGCTGTTTGCCCCAATGATGTTCTTCCCTTGTTCACATCTACAGTAGATGTGGAGCAATGTCAGATTCTCACAGAATAAAATGTATGACACTGTTTCATACAAATATATCTTAACATGTCTAAACTCCTTTCATTAAAAACAGATACCACATTTTTTTATTCATTTGCAGCTTGTCTTTGGCCTTGAATATATTATATTAAACCTGGGCATTATGGCTGAAAAATCTCATTTTATATTTTTTTGTGACAAAATCTGTTTAAATTATTTATTTTCTTCACTTAAGTTTCATAATAAAAGGACAAATAACATATATTGTTTTGGAAAAAATCGGATCTGATTTCAATTGTTGAATTGATCTGAATTTTAAAGGCAACAAAATTCAAGCTGTGAAACATCTAAAATAACCGTGTTTCACCCTGGCCCTTTAAGGGGGAGGATTATAGAAGAAAAACAGTCTCATTGGAATCTGCCTTTTTTTTAACACCAAATTTTAAGCATCATTTTAAACACTGAATTTTTTTAACACCGAATTTTAAACACTGAAATGTTTTAGACATTGAATTCCTTACACTCAATTTTTATCTGGTAAATTTTAAGCTGCAAAAGTGTTGTTTTGCTGAACTCAAGCCAAAGCAATCTACACTCGATAGAGTCGAGCAGCTTCTAGCCAATGAAATCAGCTCATTTGGTCACGTGACACAACGGCTGGGCTCAGCGCTGTTCCCGGCTCAATGAGGAATTTTTTTTGTTAAACAGAATTACAAAACGTCAATTAGCTACTAACAGACAGCTATTAGAGTTTTTCCTCTTATCAGACTGGGTGAAACAACTAAGCCGATCACAGCTAGTACGGCACCCCTGTCTGTTTTCCACCGCCATGTTGCCTCTGGCCGAAATGAAGAACAAAAAAAGTTTGCCGCCGGCCGCTTCTTCCGGATCAAACCGAGAGCTTTGGCAGACAGGGATGCCGTACTATTAACTATTCTGCCTAATTACTGGTTTGCTCTAATTATTCTAATCAAAAATATTGTCATATTCTAATTGATCTGACATTTTTGCTCTTATCTAGAAAGGTCCTTGAAATTTCATAAAAATTTTCTTCAACGGAGAGTCTCCAGACTGATCTGCGAGTGAAACCTTGAAAGCTCGCGAGATCAGGATGGTCTCAGGAGGCTACCTCTGGGCACCATCAGTTGGGACATTACGGGACCTGGAAGCTAAGGACCTCTCGTCTAGATAAAGGATTAGTTTGTTTTTTTTATCAACCTAAAGTATAAAATATATATATATATATATATATTTACATTACAACATTTTTAGTCCCTGTAGAAAGAGGAAAAAGGAGCATTTATTGTATTTAATTGTAATTCAGGAGAAATTTGAACCTGGAAACTTTCTTTTAATCACAGCAGAAAGAAACCGATTCTGTTCTGACTTGGATTGAATTAGAGATCCATCCATCCATCCATCCATCCATCCATCCATCCATCCATCCATCCATCCATCCATCCATCCATCCATCCATCCATCCATCCATCCATCCATCCATCCATCCATCCATCCATCCATCCATCCATCCATCCATCCATCCATCCATCCATCCATTATCTAACACGCTTGTCCTGAGTGGGGTAGCGAGGGATGCTGGTGCCTATCTCCAGCATTAGAGATGCATTGATTCCATATTAATTATTGTCATCGCTTCTGGTGTTCTTGTTAAAAATGGGCCCGATCCAAAGTGACATGAATTCACTCTATTTCTATAATAATTTAAGTTCGGTTAAAAAAAGAAAAAATCTCTTAAACAGAAGGAAAGTTTTTAACCTTTAATGGGCATCAGTCTTTGATTCAATAGATTCATTCAGTTTAAACCCTTCCTCTTTCTTGTAATAATCTAAGTTTATGACAGCCTCGTAAAAACCAACGGCAATGATGAGAACAATAAGGAAAGCGGAGCTCTCGGGATTAGCACATATCCTTTGGCAAGCCGTTTTGACATTTATTAGCCTGACTGAATATGTAATCCAGATTTCTCAAATGCATTTCTAGTAAAAATTGAACATTCCAGATATCTAAAATAAGATTCTTCCTATCTAAAATAAACATTTCAAATATCTGAAATGTAATTCTTACTGGTACAAATGACGTTACGTTTTCCATTCATGTGCACTGGGCTTAAAATAACATTCTTCCAATCTAAAAATGAATTCTGATGAGGATGAACTCTAATTCCAGATCTCCATAATAGAGTTACTAATAGTCATAATTACTATTTCAGATATCAAAAATGAATATAACATCTCAGATATCCAGAAAACCAATTCTTGACAGAAAAAACTAAATAATTACAGATATTAACTTTTGATATGTGACTAGTTAAATAGAAATTTCAGATATCTAAATTTTACTAATAACTATCCAAAATGCAGTTTTAGATACTTAAAACATATTTTATCTAACATTAATTTTTTTTTTTAAGTTTATAACTTGTACAATTATATTTTTGCATGCTGAATTTTAATTTTTGCTGGCAAAAATGTAACTTAGGATATCTATATGTACAGTTCTGACCAGTAAGAATCTAGTTTTGAGCAGGAAGAATCTGATTTTAGAGATCAACAAATAGAATAGAGGGAACAGCGCTTCTAATAAATGTCAAAATGGCCTGCCATACATTCCAGAATCTATTATTGGAATTAAATCTAAAGTGCATGCAACACGGTGGAAACACGTCCAAACTTCCTGCTAACAGGCTACAGCCAGAAAATTCATCCTCCACCTGCATTAAAACAGGTGGATGATTAAACGGATATTTATCTATTTACCGTGTCTCTATGGTCCAATCAGTAGAATAACCACCTGCAGCTTTCTGTTTGTATACAGCAGCAGGAGGCCGTTCATGGGGTCGTTACATAACGACGGACACATTCTCACTCTAACTCAGTTATTTCTCAAAGCTGCAGCGAAGTCAGCGTTCAGCTGGGAATAATAGCACATAGCATCTGGCTCTCTGGCTGGAACAGGAGCGTCAGAGGAGAGCGAACAAAGCAGAGTCTGGTCCCTTCCTCCTGTTGTAGCTGCTGTTCTGGACAGAGGAGCTTTGTTTGATGAGAGGCTGACTGGCAGATAAAACCAGGTGATGAATGAATCTGAGGGAGAAATAATCTCCACTGAGCCTTTCTTTATCTGTTCACTTTTTATGTACTTTGTTCAGCTCAGTTTTCAATGTTTTTCCAGGTCTCAAAGAAGAAAATAAATCCCATACAGTAGCAGCCATTTAAAATGGCCCTTCCAGTCAAACGCCAGCAGAACGGCAGACAACTTCCCTCCAACTTCCAGCCACTGGAGGGACCCCATCTTGCATATGTTTTTACTCTGACTCCACCCTTCATTAATATCATCTAAGATCATGTTGTGACCAAAGTACTGTGACACGTATCGCATTGCATCACCCACGCCAATACGCAATCTTAGTGTGAACTTTACACAGGCGACAAGTTAATTGAAATCTGAATGTTGAGATTTCAACATTCAACAGAAAAGACAGAATATTATCCAGCAGTGATGCAAAGAAATAAACTGAACACAATCGTTTCCATTTGCATTTTGATTTTCTTTATTTGATTACTTTAAAATAGACACAGAATGACCTAAAGTTTCATATCTTGACTTCAAACTCAGTCGTTATGAGATCATTGAATTTACAGGGTTTCTAGAGCTCCACCTGGTGGATTTTTTGGGTAACTACAATAATGATGGCTGGAGCGAGTTAAACATCATTAGGAGAAAAGTAATATTCTTCTTTTAAATACATTTTTAACAAACTTACTAGCCTACAAACAAGAATCTTGGCAGACTGGGAAGAGTTACATGTTGGTCACTTCTGGAGTTAACGGTAAAAATATCTATGATGAGAAAAACAGTCCTGATGCTGAAACAAGAGGAAAACCCTGAACGATTATTACAATTTACATTTTCTGTCTCTGAGCCATTTCTCTTCCCTAAGGTTGAATAAGGTCCTGACTTTTTTCTCAGAACTCTGACAGCTAACAAACATGTTAGCATCAAGTCATAGCCATGTCTGTTTTAGAGATTAGCTCTCTTGATTTAATGACCTTCTGCTCCTTCATTAATGAGGGGACCCCTCGGGCACGTAAAAAGTTGCCTAATTCCGTCATTTTCCACCAATGTGTCACTGGCCACCTCAAACAACTCACATCTTTGTCAGTGAAGCTGAGTGCTCCACATCTCTTCCTTCATGGTGCCCATCTACATTAAAATCCACAATTCTGAGATTAAAATCAGAATTCTGAGATTAAAGCCAGAATTCTGAGATTAAAGTCAGAATTCTGAGATAAAAGCCAGAATTCTGAGATTAAATTCAGAATTCTGAGATAAACGCCAGAATTCTGAGATTAAAGCCAGAATTCTGAGATAAACGCCAGAATTCTGAGATTAAAGCCAGAATTCTGAGATTAAAGCCAGAATTCTGAGATTAAAGCCAGAATTCTGAGATTAAAATCAGAATTCTGAGATTAAAGCCAGAATTCTGAGATTAAAGTCAGAATTCTGAGATAAAAGCCAGAATTCTGAGATTAAATTCAGAATTCTGAGATAAACGCCAGAATTCTGAGATTAAAGCCAGAATTCTGAGATAAACGCCAGAATTCTGAGATTAAAGCCAGAATTCTGAGATTAAAGTCAGAATTCTTGGAAAAAAGTCAGAATTCTGAGATTAAAGTCAGAATTCTGACATTAAAGCCAGAATTCTGAGATTAAAGCCAGAATTCTGAGATTAAAGCCAGAATTCTGAGATTAAAGTCAGAATTCTGGGAAAAAAGTCAGAATTCTTGGAAAAAAGTCAGAATTCTGAGATAAAAGCCAGAATTATGAGATTAAAGCCAGAATTCTGAGATTAAAGTCAGAATTCTGGGAAAAAAGTCAGAATTCTTGGAAAAAAGTCAGAATTCTGAGATAAAAGCCAGAATTCTGAGATTAAAGCCAGAATTCTGAGATTAAAGTCAGAATTCTGACATTAAAGCCAGAATTCTGAGATTAAAGTCAGAATTCTGAGATAAAAGCAAGAATTCTGAGATTAAAGTCAGAATTCTGAGATAAAAGCCAGAATTCTGAGATTAAAGCCAGAATTCTGAGATTAAAGCCAGAATTCTGAGATTAAAGCCAGAATTCTGAGATAAAAGCCAGAATTCTGAGATTAAAGCAAGAATTCTGAGATAAAAGCCAGAATTCTGAGATTAAAGCCAGAATTCTGAGATTAAAGTCAGAATTCTGAGATTAAAGCCAGAATTCTGAGATTAAAGTCAGAATTCTGAGATAAAAGCCAGAATTCTGAGATTAAAGTCAGAATTCTGAGATAAAAGCCAGAATTCTGAGATTAAAGCCAGAATTCTGAGATAAAAGCCAGAATTCTGAGATTAAAGCCAGAATTCTGAGATTAAAGTCAGAATTCTTGGAAAAAAGTCAGAATTCTGAGATTAAAGTCAGAATTCTGAGATAAAAGCCAGAATTCTGAGATTAAAGTCAGAATTCTGAGATAAAAATCCACAATTCTGAGATTAAAGTCAGAATTCTGAGATAAAAGCCAGAATTCTGAGATTAAAGTCAGAATTCTGAGATTAAAGCCAGAATTCTGAGATTAAAGTCAGAATTCTGAGATAAACGCCAGAATTCTGAGATAAACGCCAGAATTCTGAGATTAAAGTCAGAATTCTGAGATTAAAGCCAGAATTCTGAGATTAAAGTCAGAATTCTGAGATAAACGCCAGAATTCTGAGATAAACGCCAGAATTCTGAGATTAAAGTCAGAATTCTGAGATAAAATCCACAATTCTGAGATTAAAGTCAGAATTCTGAGATAAAAAGCCAGAATTCTGAGATTAAAGTCAGAATTCTGAGATTAAAGCCAGAATTCTGAGATTAAAGTCAGAATTCTGAGATAAACGCCAGAATTCTGAGATAAACGCCAGAATTCTGAGATTAAAGTCAGAATTCTTGGAAAAAAGTCAGAATTCTTGGAAAAAAGTCAGAATTCTGAGATTAAAGTCAGAATTCTGAGATTAAAGTCAGAATTCTGAGATAAAAGCCAGAATTCTGAGATTAAAGTCAGAAATCTGAGATTAAAGCCAGAATTCTGAGATTAAAGTCAGAATTCTGAGATAAAAGCCAATATTCTGAGATGAAAGTCAGAATTCTTGGAAAAAAAGTCAGAATTCTGAGATTAAAGTCAGAATTCTGAGATAAAAGCCAGAATTCTGAGATTAAAGTCAGAATTCTGAGATAAAATACACAATTCTGAGATTAAAGTCAGAATTCTGAGATAAAAGCCAGAATTCTGAGATTAAAGTCAGAATTCTGAGATTAAAGCCAGAATTCTGAGATTAAAGTCAGAATTCTGAGATAAACGCCAGAATTCTGAGATAAACGCCAGAATTCTGAGATTAAAGTCAGAATTCTTGGAAAAAAGTCAGAATTCTTGGAAAAAAAGCCAGAATTCTGAGATTAAAGTCAGAATTCTGAGATTAAAGTCAGAATTCTGAGATAAAAGCCAGAATTCTGAGATTAAAGTCAGAAATCTGAGATTAAAGCCAGAATTCTGAGATTAAAGTCAGAATTCTGAGATAAAAGCCAATATTCTGAGATGAAAGTCAGAATTCTGAGATAAACGCCAGAATTCTGAGATTAAAGCCAGAATTCTGAGATTAAAGCCAGAATTCTGAGATAAAAGCCAGAATTCTGAGATAAACGCCAGAATTCTGAGATTAAAGCCAGAATTCTGAGATTAAAGCCAGAATTCTGAGATAAAAGCCAGAATTCTGAGATTAAAGTCAGAATTCTGAGATAAAAGCCAGAATTCTGAGATTAAAGTCAGAATTCTGAGATAAAAGCCAGAATTCTGAGATAAAAGCCAGAATTCTGAGATTAAAGCCAGAATTCTGAGATTAAAGTCAGAATTCTTGGAAAAAAGTCAGAATTCTTGGAAAAAAGTCAGAATTCTGAGATTAAAGTCAGAATTCTGAGATAAAAGCCAGAATTCTGAGATTAAAGTCAGAATTCTGAGATAAAAGCCAGAATTCTGAGATTAAAGTCAGAATTCTGAGATAAAAGCCAGAATTCTGAGATTAAAGCCAGAATTCTGAGATTAAAGTCAGAATTCTGAGATAAACGCCAGAATTCTGAGATAAACGCCAGAATTCTGAGATTAAAGTCAGAATTCTTGGAAAAAAGTCAGAATTCTTGGAAAAAAGTCAGAATTCTGAGATTAAAGTCAGAATTCTGAGATTAAAGTCAGAATTCTGAGATAAAAGCCAGAATTCTGAGATTAAAGTCAGAAATCTGAGATTAAAGCCAGAATTCTGAGATTAAAGTCAGAATTCTGAGATAAAAGCCAATATTCTGAGATGAAAGTCAGAATTCTGAGATAAACGCCAGAATTCTGAGATTAAAGCCAGAATTCTGAGATTAAAGCCAGAATTCTGAGATAAAAGCCAGAATTCTGAGATAAACGCCAGAATTCTGAGATTAAAGCCAGAATTCTGAGATTAAAGCCAGAATTCTGAGATAAAAGCCAGAATTCTGAGATTAAAGTCAGAATTCTGAGATAAAAGCCAGAATTCTGAGATTAAAGTCAGAATTCTGAGATAAAAGCCAGAATTCTGAGATTAAAGCCAGAATTCTGAGATTAAAGTCAGAATTCTTGGAAAAAAAGTCAGAATTCTTGGAAAAAAGTCAGAATTCTGAGATTAAAGTCAGAATTCTGAGATAAAAGCCAGAATTCTGAGATTAAAGTCAGAATTCTGAGATAAAAGCCAGAATTCTGAGATTAAAGTCAGAATTCTGAGATAAAAGCCAGAATTCTGAGATTAAAGCCAGAATTCTGAGATTAAAGTCAGAATTCTGAGATAAAAGCCAGAATTCTGAGATTAAAGTCAGAATTCTGAGATTAAAGCCAGAATTCTGAGATTAAAGTCAGAATTCTGAGATAAAAGCCAGAATTCTGAGATTAAAGCCAGAATTCTGAGATTAAAGTCAGAATTCTAAGATTAAAGTCAGAATTCTGAGATTAAAGTCAGAATTCTGAGATTAAAGTCAGAATTCTGAGATTAAAGTCAGAATTCTGAGATTAAAGTCAGAATTCTGAGATTAAAGCCAGAATTCTGAGTTTAAAGTCAGAATTTTGAGAAAAAAGTCAGAATTCTGAGATTAAAGTCAGAATTCTGAGATTAAAGCCAGAATTCTGAGATTAAAGTCAGAATTCTGAGATAAACGCCAGAATTCTGAGATAAACGCCAGAATTCTGAGATTAAAGTCAGAATTCTGAGATAAAATCCACAATTCTGAGATTAAAGTCAGAATTCTGAGATAAAAGCCAGAATTCTGAGATTAAAGTCAGAATTCTGAGATTAAAGCCAGAATTCTGAGATTAAAGTCAGAATTCTGAGATAAACGCCAGAATTCTGAGATAAACGCCAGAATTCTGAGATTAAAGTCAGAATTCTTGGAAAAAAGTCAGAATTCTTGGAAAAAAGTCAGAATTCTGAGATTAAAGTCAGAATTCTGAGATTAAAGTCAGAATTCTGAGATAAAAGCCAGAATTCTGAGATTAAAGTCAGAAATCTGAGATTAAAGCCAGAATTCTGAGATTAAAGTCAGAATTCTGAGATAAAAGCCAATATTCTGAGATGAAAGTCAGAATTCTTGGAAAAAAGTCAGAATTCTGAGATTAAAGTCAGAATTCTGAGATAAAAGCCAGAATTCTGAGATTAAAGTCAGAATTCTGAGATAAAATACACAATTCTGAGATTAAAGTCAGAATTCTGAGATAAAAGCCAGAATTCTGAGATTAAAGTCAGAATTCTGAGATTAAAGCCAGAATTCTGAGATTAAAGTCAGAATTCTGAGATAAACGCCAGAATTCTGAGATAAACGCCAGAATTCTGAGATTAAAGTCAGAATTCTTGGAAAAAAGTCAGAATTCTTGGAAAAAAGCCAGAATTCTGAGATTAAAGTCAGAATTCTGAGATTAAAGTCAGAATTCTGAGATAAAAGCCAGAATTCTGAGATTAAAGTCAGAAATCTGAGATTAAAGCCAGAATTCTGAGATTAAAGTCAGAATTCTGAGATAAAAGCCAATATTCTGAGATGAAAGTCAGAATTCTGAGATAAACGCCAGAATTCTGAGATTAAAGCCAGAATTCTGAGATTAAAGCCAGAATTCTGAGATAAAAGCCAGAATTCTGAGATAAACGCCAGAATTCTGAGATTAAAGCCAGAATTCTGAGATTAAAGCCAGAATTCTGAGATAAAAGCCAGAATTCTGAGATTAAAGTCAGAATTCTGAGATAAAAGCCAGAATTCTGAGATTAAAGTCAGAATTCTGAGATAAAAGCCAGAATTCTGAGATAAAAGCCAGAATTCTGAGATTAAAGCCAGAATTCTGAGATTAAAGTCAGAATTCTTGGAAAAAAGTCAGAATTCTTGGAAAAAAGTCAGAATTCTGAGATTAAAGTCAGAATTCTGAGATAAAAGCCAGAATTCTGAGATTAAAGTCAGAATTCTGAGATAAAAGCCAGAATTCTGAGATTAAAGTCAGAATTCTGAGATAAAAGCCAGAATTCTGAGATTAAAGCCAGAATTCTGAGATTAAAGTCAGAATTCTGAGATAAACGCCAGAATTCTGAGATAAACGCCAGAATTCTGAGATTAAAGTCAGAATTCTTGGAAAAAAAGTCAGAATTCTTGGAAAAAAGTCAGAATTCTGAGATTAAAGTCAGAATTCTGAGATTAAAGTCAGAATTCTGAGATAAAAGCCAGAATTCTGAGATTAAAGTCAGAAATCTGAGATTAAAGCCAGAATTCTGAGATTAAAGTCAGAATTCTGAGATAAAAGCCAATATTCTGAGATGAAAGTCAGAATTCTGAGATAAACGCCAGAATTCTGAGATTAAAGCCAGAATTCTGAGATTAAAGCCAGAATTCTGAGATAAAAGCCAGAATTCTGAGATAAACGCCAGAATTCTGAGATTAAAGCCAGAATTCTGAGATTAAAGCCAGAATTCTGAGATAAAAGCCAGAATTCTGAGATTAAAGTCAGAATTCTGAGATAAAAGCCAGAATTCTGAGATTAAAGTCAGAATTCTGAGATAAAAGCCAGAATTCTGAGATTAAAGCCAGAATTCTGAGATTAAAGTCAGAATTCTTGGAAAAAAGTCAGAATTCTTGGAAAAAAGTCAGAATTCTGAGATTAAAGTCAGAATTCTGAGATAAAAGCCAGAATTCTGAGATTAAAGTCAGAATTCTGAGATAAAAGCCAGAATTCTGAGATTAAAGTCAGAATTCTGAGATAAAAGCCAGAATTCTGAGATTAAAGCCAGAATTCTGAGATTAAAGTCAGAATTCTGAGATAAAAGCCAGAATTCTGAGATTAAAGTCAGAATTCTGAGATTAAAGCCAGAATTCTGAGATTAAAGTCAGAATTCTGAGATAAAAGCCAGAATTCTGAGATTAAAGCCAGAATTCTGAGATTAAAGTCAGAATTCTAAGATTAAAGTCAGAATTCTGAGATTAAAGTCAGAATTCTGAGATTAAAGTCAGAATTCTGAGATTAAAGTCAGAATTCTGAGATTAAAGTCAGAATTCTGAGATTAAAGCCAGAATTCTGAGTTTAAAGTCAGAATTTTGAGAAAAAAGTCAGAATTCTGAGATTAAAGTCAGAATTCTGACTTTTTTCCCACACTAAATTGAAATAAAATTTAAAAATCAGTTAACTTTTTTTTTTTTTCCAGTGGCCCTAATCCTCCTCCGTATTCTGCAGAGGACAGAACTGTTAATAATTAATGGCTGTTAGAGAAATGCATTATATTGTGACAGACGACCAGCAGCTACACGCCTCAGCTGTTCAAACACAGCTTTATCAGCAGCTAAACAGCAAAGGACTCCCGCTCGTCTGCAGATCGATCCTGTTTTACACTTTAGCAGAAGGACGGGGTTTAGAATATTTAAAAAATAAAACTACCTCCACTAAAAATCTAACTAAGAACCTAACTTGCGTGTTGGTTTGTAATAGAAGTCCAGCTGCTGCTATCGTTAGTTAGCTACAAAGGAAATGTGACTCATCTTGGTGTAATTTAGGTGACATCATTAGAAAAGTAGCTCTTCATTTATTCATTGTGGTTCCAGTCATTCGTAGTACGCTTTATCCGTAGATGAAAGTATGTGACCCGGGAATGAAATGCTACCTGACTGGTTCAACTGGTTTCCATTGAACTGTAAACTGGGCGTTTCTCCGTCTCAACTCATAGTAATACAAGTTAAAAAGGATTTGAACAAATCAAGGATAGTTTTGATATATCTAAGTCAACATAATGCTGCTATCTGGGGAGGAAATATATTTTTAAATCTTTGAGGATTAAATATTATGCAAAACAAGCAACCAAACGTGCTTTGATTCATGTTTCCATGAGTGTCTCACCCAGAGTAGTAGTGAACAGATGCAGCCAAAGCATTGCCTGACCCTCCAGGAAGGATACCCAGCGGCGTGCGGATGGCCTCCTCCCAGTCTGCTCTTTCCAGCAGACCATTTATCACCTGGAACACAGAAAATACAGCTTTTTACCCCTTTTTTCTTTTTTCTAAAGAACGGACATCTCTGCTGCATGCAAAGGGGGGAAAACTGATGCTTTAGGATTTATTTTCTAATTTTATGTCAGAATTTTGCTGATTAACTAATGAATATTAATAAAATGCTTATAAATATTAACTATTTCAGTAAAGCTCCAGTATGAGTTGGACTTGTCTTTTGCAGCTGTTTTTTGTATCTCTGCTTCTGTCTCCTTGAACCCCAGTGGGCCTCAGCAGATGGCCGCTCACACTGAGCCTGGTTCTGCTGGAGGTTTCTTCCTGTTCAAAGGGAGTTTTTCCTCTCCACTGTCGCTACAAGCATGCTTAGTGTGAGGGATTGCTGAAGAGTCAATGAGTCGATCCAATCAGCTGGTTTTCCTTAGATAGAAAACTTTGAATCAATCTGAATGAATGATCTGGTTGAACTGGAAAGTGCCTTGAGATGACATGATGTGAATTAGCGCTATAGAAATAAACTGAATAGAATTGAAATTGTTTGAATAATAGAAAATATATATGATATTTATTGATAACGTCTAAATCCATGTTTCAATAACTTTACCGAAATCTTTGGCCTTTATTTCACTTTAGGTTTGACTAATTCCCATTTTAGAAAGTTGATTTTATCATTTCTCTTTCTCGGTGTTCACTGTCCCTTAAGAAGTGTTTTTTAGTCTCTTAGGAAACAGTTTCTTGTTTTGTTGACTATTGATTGATTGAATTTATTGATCCTGCAGTGGAGAAATGTGTTCATTAAATCAATTCAAATAATCAAAAAGAGAAGAAGACTGTGACAAAGGGAGAGAAAGGTGCATCAGATATATACTACAACAGCTTTTTCTTTTTTGTTATACTTATTATACAGGGTTACTGCACAGGGTGTTTACATGGGTATATATATAGATGGATATTTATATTTATATATGCAGTTATTGCACAGGGTATCAGATAATAATTGCACATTCTACATTGCACAAGTTATTGCTATTTTAGAGTCTGGTTGACCTGCGGTAGCGCTCCTTTTTACAAGCAATCAGAATATTAAGGCTAATTTCTTATTTCCTTAGTTTCCTACTTGCTTTGATTCTTCCTGTATTTTAATCATGTAAAGCACTTTGCATTGTCTTTGTACTGAATTGTGCTATACAAATAAATTTGCCTTGCCTTGCCTTAAAATTCTTGACCTGTTTTTGGAGATTCTAATTTCTATGAACAGATCTAAAAATATTTATTTCCAGGCTGTAAATAATATTCTTAGTAAGAAAGATGAATTCCTTTTGTAAAAGAAGAGTAAAGGAGCCGCGTCTTTTATTGACAGTTGGTGCAGCTAGCTTTAGTTAAGTATCTCCCTCCGCTTGATGCGTAAAATAAACACAAAGTATTTTTTTTTAAACTTACTAATAGTAGAGTTGCTCATTTTGCTTTTTCTTCCTGCAATTAGAACGTCTACCTTGAAGAGCTCAGGTTATCCTGAGCTATCTGCATAGTTATGCTGCTATCGGCTTAAGATGCTGGAGGACAAAGGGACCACTTTTCATCCTTCTATCTCTATACTCTCATTCTGCATTATCTGTAAGTTCCATCTCTAACGATTCGTTTCTGCTTTTTCTTGTCATAATATCTGAATCTGGTCTGTTGCTGTTCGGCTGTGACTCCATCCTGGAGAGAAATATCTTTGATTTTAGATAAAGCTAGGTCTGCTTTTAATGTTTAGTCATGTTTCTCTCCTAGACATGGGCTCAGCTATCATGTTAACATGGAAACTGGCTGAGGTCGTCTTCTAAATGGTTTCTTTCATAGGCAGAGCCACCAGAGGAGTTAGCTTACTATTACCTTTCATCTACCATATTTCAGAATCTGAAGGTATTATCTCTACCCTGTTTGGTTCATGGTATTCAAAACAAAAGCACTCTTAAAGTTGGCTGCAGCATGAATTAATTTCTGCTTTCAAAGTTCAATGTGGTTTAGAAAGGTATTTTCATTAAAACAAAAGCACATTTCACCAAATCAAAGCTATGGCAAGATAGTTTGTTAGGACCTGACATTAATGACCCTGCAGGAATCTGTGCAACTGTGTTCAAGATTGAAAAACTCCCCTTCATCACCTGCTGTCAATCTAAAGCTATAAAATAATTTCTTGTTACTCGCTTTGAAATAATTACATTTTTTGTTTTCTTTATGGTAATGAAACCATCAGACACTGAAGCCTTACCAATTGGCAAAAGAACAAAAGGAAACATGTAAGCAATGTAAAATACGGAACGAGCTGGTTGAGAGCAGCTGTAAGTCTAGTTTTCAGCATATTTTTAGATGTTTCTCTGCTCTAAACACACCTGATTCCAGGAAATGAATGACTTCACCTTCCAGTTATCATGTTCTGTGGAAGTCAGTGGAAGGCAACCGACTGAAACCGTGTGTGGGAGCAAAGCAAACATCTGAAATATGCAGCAGGCTGCTACTACATCACCATCCAAAATGACAACAGTGTTGATTTGATAATGAATTAACTCCATAAAATCAATTTAAAAACACTGAAAATATTCTAGCAAACTAGCAAAAGCAGAATAAAAAGGATTGTTGGAATGTTTTCTGAAAAAATACGCCAAAGAAATAGATTTCAATAAAAGGAAAATCACTCAGCAAACAGAAGCTTGCTCTGTTTGGCAGCTAAGACGTGAAAAAAAGGTCTGAAAAGAATTTAAATTCAGTTATTTTGCTGAGTGAGCCTTCAGGCGGAGGACAAACGGAACCACTTTCAAATTTTCCCTAAACTCTCCTTTGGGATCAGATGTGCAGGAATCTCCAAAATCTAACTGGAGGAAAATGAGGCTGAAATGATTAATCAGATTAATCATGATTGGTCGATTATTAAAATTTCCTTCATCTAATTTGGACATAGGATCAAGTTTCTCTACAGTAATGAAATACTCTAAAAAAGGCAATTAAAAGTATTAAAAGCGCCACGTTTTTATCTGTCTTAGATCATGGTGACTTTTTTTTATAAGAATCCTGTTTCTTTATGTCTTTAAAATGTTGGAATCTGTTTCCCGTGCTTCATTAAGGTTCATAACAAACTGTAGAGCTATGACATCACTGTGACCTGTCCTCTCAGGTGAGATGGCCTTCCCTCTCTCTTTAGCTATGCAGCTCATTGTGGTTTTTTGCAAAGAAACTGGAAGCTGACTGAGTTTTTATTCTTAAATGCATTTAAGTTGAAAGTAAAAGAATTTAAAGCAGCCTTAATTATCTGTAATTGTTTTACTTGATATGTTTTTTTATGTACCTGTCATTTAATTTAATGTCTGTTTATAATGTAAATTTGCTGCCTCTTGACCAGGACTCCCTTGAAAAAGAGTTTTTTTTTTTTTTTTTTTTTTTTCAATTTGCGATTTCTTTTCCTGGTTAAATAAAAATAATTAGAGATGCACGATATTGGGATTTTGGCCGATATCCAATATGCCGATATTTTAAAACTCATGTAGCCGATAACCGATATCGATACCGATGTTAAAGCTGGACAAAAATAAGTAGTCATTGAAAATAGCAGTTTTGTTATCCATTTCTGACACTTTGAAAAATAATATACTCAAATATATTTTCATATGCTGATATCAAATAGATTTTTAAAAACGCGATATCGATCTATTTCACTTTCAGAAGATCGTGATATTTTGCAAATTCTTGTGAGATTTTGTTAGTAAAATAGATCGATGCCGCGTCAATATATCAACATATAAAAATATGGCAACATTTGGTGAATTTTCGGGGGATTTCGTAGCATAACGATGACATATAGCAATATTTCATTAGTAAAAGAGATTGATATGGTGTTTTTAAATGGCAATATATCAGCATATGAAGATATTGGGATATTTTAATGTATCAATATTTTTCCCTCGTCTTTAGAAGTTTTTAAGTCTGTAAAAAAGAAGTTTTTGAGGAAGAAGAAGAAGTAGTATTTTATTTATTTTTTAGACTTTAGAAACTCAGAAGCTGATCAAATATCGGGTTAAATATCGGTGGGGTGGCCGATGTCCGATCTTCAGTTTTAAGGCCGATACCGATAGGGGGGCGATTATATCTTGCATCCCTATCTGTAATAATAATAATAAAATAAAAAAGAAAACAGTATTCTATCATTTTTAGCCACTATTAAGAGCCATTGTTGAAGGTCCAAATAGCTGCAGGTTGCAGACTCCTGGTCTAAATCAATCCGCGATTTATTGGGCAACTTAAAGTCTAAATATTGTAAAAACATCAAATTGTCTTAAATGTTATTTATATTTTTTTTTTACTGATTAATACTAAATTCAATAAATCACTGCAAATATATTAGTTTTAGGTATAAATAATGATCCATTGATTATTCCTTGCTGACTGGAGTTTTCCGGATTGACTAAGTTTTCTAAGCTCACTTTTTTCCTACCTTGGTTGAAAACAGTCATGTTTATTTTTCTTATATTGTGTTTAATGGTTCAGCTTGTTTGCGTAAATCCAGCAGCGTACAGCATGCATCGGGTCGGATTTCTCAACTGTTTAAATCTGAGCTCTGAGGAGGAAGAGTGACACTGAAACGTTTACGGATATTTTAATGGATCAATATTTTTTCCCTCGTCTTTAGAAGTTTTTAAGTCTGTAAAAAAGAAGTTTTTGAGGAAGAAGAAGAAGTAGTATTTTATTTATTTTTTTTTAGACTTTAGAAACTCAGAAGCTGATCAAATATCGGGTTAAATATCGGTGGGGTGGCCGATGTCCGATATTCAGTTTTAAGGCCGATACCAATAGGGGGCCGATTATATCGTGCATCCCTAAAAATAAGATCATGAAAGAATAACCTACTTAGAGCAGTAATTAAGACAAAACTCTACAACTATAAAAATTTTAAGTAACTATTTATATAAACATGTTTTGCCATTTTCAATTCATTTAAAATGTGCAATAAGGGTTTTTTCCTATATTCCAAATTTAGATGTGTATTCAGAAATGTTAGTATACAAAAGTATCTCTTTTTACATGAATAAAGATAATAATCCATTGGTTATTTGCTTAGTAAAATCAGAAAGTGAGAACAATACGTTCTGACTTAGCAAATGTTTACCTTACATGGCTGATCAGCTGTTTCTGCCGTCGCTGGCATCCTGAATCCATCATTAGAGTCACATTTCTCTCCTGATGTCTCCAGATGGCATAAACCATCGCTAAGACCAGCTGACATGATAAACTAAGTACGACTTTCCAGAATCCAACGCTAGCATGCTAACTCTACTTCCTGTCTCCTACAGCCAAGCCGTAACGTCAACATGTGGCGACATTATGCTTCACACTGCATCATTAATTCACTCCGATGGATAGAAAACTAGAAACTGTCTAATTTGCATTTTTGTTTTTTTTACTCTTTAAAAGTTAGTTAAAAATTCACGTGACAAAAACCAGTCCCTTCTTAATTATTTGTTATCCTCGACTATTTTCCCTAATCGCCACTTTAGAGGAGTCCCGTTTCAGCACCAAACAGATGCTTGGTATGATGGGTTTTTCTGTACCTCGTGCAGAAGTCCGTCTCCTGATATGATGACTAAAGCGTCCCACTGGGACAGGTCAGCTTCTCTCACTTTCTCCCGGGCATGGTTCTGCCTTTCTGTAAAACATAAAACAAAAGGATAAGATGGGATTCAGGTAAGATAAAATCTTCTGTGTCACAGCTGATCACTTCCAAAATGTTTCATCCCGCTCAAATAACAGATCAGGGTTTTGTCCTCTTGTAGGTCCAGCTTCTTACAGTCAGTTTCAGTCACAGTAAACTGGTTTTATTGGTGAGAAGGGAGGTGCTGGGACGGATAGATGAGACACGGGCAGCATATGGGGGTGGGGGGTGGGGGGGGGGGATGTTAGGAAGATTCTAAGGGCCCTTGAGTGAGGGGGGGCCCAAAAGAAGAAGAAAAGATTTACTACACTTGAACCCCAGTGGGCCTCAGCAGATGGCCGCTCACACTGAGCCTGGTTCTGCTGGAGGTTTCTTCCTGTTAAAAGGGAGTTTTTCCTCTCCACTGTCACTACAAGCATGCTTGGTGTGAGGGATTGCTGAAGAGTCAATGAGTCGATCCAATCAACTGGTTTTCCTTAGATAGAAAACTTTGAATAAATTTGACTGTATGATCTGGTTGAACTGTAAAGTGCCTTAAGATGATGTGTTGTGAATTTGGCGTTATAGAAATAAACTGAATTGAATTAAATTTGTTCCGCTGTACTGTCTGAGCTGTACAGCAGTGAAATAAGTTATTTTTGTACAAGTAATTTTTCTCCCTAATTTTTAAGCAGTAAACAGCAAAACAAAGCATGAATATATTGATCAAACCCCCATCCTGCATCCCATCAGGTATCCCTGTCTGTCACCGGCAGTTTGCTCGTACCGGGGCTTAAGTTTCACGTGCACATCATTTTAAATAGTGATAATGAATGAAACAAATCAATGTGTCTTTAAACTAGTTTAAAAGCTTACATATTTTTTTTGTCATCAATGTATTTCATAGGGCCCCAAATTCCTGGTGGTGCCCCTGGTTTGAGATCAGATGGAGATGATACAGTTAGAGTAAATAGATAGAGAGCTGCACTTTTAATCTCCTTTCCTCTTCAGTGCCTAAATGAAAGGATCTTAGGCCCCGTCCACACGAAGTTAAAATGAACACGAAACGCTGATATTTTCCAAAACGTTTGCCGTAAAGACGGAGACGTAAAATAAATGTGATCGTCCACACGAATGCATGAAAACGCTGCAAAATGTATGCCAGGCCTGTAAGTGGCGCTGTGGTGCCAAAGCAAAAATAGGCGACGAAATGTTGGGCATGCGCAGTAATATTTATACATGGTTGCCCTGCGGGTCCATTTTCGTGGTTAAGTCAAATTCAGGTGCTGAACTATGTGGTCGATATTGCTCTGTTCTTCCTGGAGATATTCCAGAAGAAGAAGATTCTGTTGTAAGCCCGACAGCAGGGTGAGTAGCATGAGCAGCAACGGCGCCATTGTTGTTGTGATACTGTGTCGCGCATGCGTGTTTAGAGGCGACGCTATGACGCATGCGTGTAAAAAAAAAATATGCGGTTAGAGCGTAAAGATGGAAACGCGAAAACGACGTTTCGAAATCTTCCCACTCTGAAGGCTTAATAAAAAAAAGATCGTTTACAGACCCCCGAAACGCCGGCTTCGTATGGATGAGAGGCTGGTTTGGTGAAAAATTTGTGCGTTTAGGCCAGGGTTCGGCTTCGTGTGGACGGGGCCTCAGATGGGAGGAATGTTGATCTGCAGGCTTAAATGAAGCGTGGAGCATCTTGCAGATCAAACAAATTAACAAATTAACCACCAACAAGCTCTTTGTTCAATTGATCTGTGGTTGAGTAGTTTGAGAGAGGACGACACTGGTGACAAGACAAACTGCCCCACCAAAAAGAAGCTTGTGTTTTTAAGGTCTCAAAACAAATGAATTAAGTCAGTTGTTTGGTTAGAAAATCTATTAGATATTAAACTGATACCTTAATGAAAAACCCCACAGCTCTGTCTGAGGCCAGTTAATACGGAAGAGGATTAGGGCCACTGGAAAAAAAAAAAAGTTAACTGATTTTTTTTTATTTTATTTCAGTATAGTATGAATTTCAGAATTCTGACTTTTTTTCCTCAGAATTCTGACTTTAATCTCAGAATTCTGACTTTTTTTTATTGTCAGAATTCAGTCAGAATTCTGAGATTAAAGTCAGAGTTCTGACTTTTTTCTCAGAATTCTGACTTTTTTCCCATGTTAAACTGAAATAAAATTAAAAAATCAGTTTACTTTTTTTTTTCCCAGTGGCCCTAATCCTCTTCCGTAAGTTAAGCTCCCCTCAGCATATTGACCATTTTTCTGTTTACGTTGCGTCACAGTTTCAGCTGGAGGAAAAACTAACCAAAAACTGAAGATGGACAATAAAAACCGGTGCAGGGTTGGCTACACAAGGCACTTTAAATACAGACAACCTTTTTTATTACTGATTGCCAAATTCAACAGAGTAAGGACAATTTGAAAGTTGGTAGCTGTGGTTAGAGCAACGAAATGAGGGGATTGGCCATGGCATGTAGTTGTTTCTTTTGTCTACCGCTGCTACATGGTCGTTTTCTGGCCGTACCACAGCTACGTAGAACTTTGGATCGCTCTCTGTTTCTCTTTACTATTCATTTCCTTTCCAGCGTTTTATTGTCATTACACCGTAACGTGTACAGCACAACGAAATTCACTCTCTGCATTTAACCCATCCCCTTGGGGAGCGGTGAGCTGCCGTTGTGCCTGGGGGAGCAGTGTCGGGTTAAGGGGCGACAGTGGCGTTGGATGTAGGAGGCCTGGAAAACGTTGAGGACCGCTGATGTACAGTTTGAGCTGTTGCTGCGTGAAACGATTGAAAATATCCTACAGTGTATGGCCTGCTTTACTAATGCTGGCGCTAATCATCAAAACTAACAAAACTAAAGGCATGGAAATCATCCAATGTATAAAGGATCTAACACACGATATCAATTTGAATGAAATTACTTCATTCCCATAAGTCCCTAAAAATCCCAGAAAGTTTCTGAATTTCAAATATTTAATGTCGAGGCCTTGAAAGATTTTGAAAACGACCATAAAACAACATCCATCCTTGAAAGTCATTGTAAGTTTTGGGGTTTATTTAGATTTGATATTTAATGTAGCAGAAGTAAATGCTAACATGCATGGAAACTAGTTCTTTGAGGAAACTAGTTGTGGAAAGTCCTTGAAAGTGCTTGAATTTAATGGTGGACTTTTAGACAGTGGCAGTGACAGTTTGCCCTGAAATCGAAGGATTGACGGTTCAAGCCCCGGCTCTGGCTTTCAGTATCGTTGTGTCCTTGGCAAAGACACTTCACCTGCATTGTCTACTGATGGTGGTCAGAGGGCCCGGTGGTGCCAGTGTACGGCAGCCCCGCTTCTGTCAGTGAGACCCAGGGCAGCTGTGGCTACAATGTAGCTTGCCACCATCAGTGTGTGCGTGAATGGGTGAATGAATGTAGTGTAAAGCGCTTTGGTCAAGTCTTCTGACTTGAATAAAAGCGCTATATAAGTACAGGACATTTACCATTTAAGGGTCTTGCTCAGGAACCCAGAGTGGCAGACCGTGGAAGTGGGGCTTAAACTCAGAACATCTGGATTCTAAGCTCTATGGTAACCACTAGGCTGCTATTCCCCCTATTCACGCTCAGATTTTCAATTAGCTGGGTGTAGCAGGCCTATAGCCTGCTCCAACGAGTGAAACTTCATCAGTGCAGACAGAGCAAATGCATAGCGTAGCATGAGGTTGCACAGATTTATCATTGCATCGCTGCTGATAAACCAGTACCACCTGTGTTTCTTAGCAGATACCACTAGTGTCTCTAGTTATAGATGCTTAGTTTGAAGCCTCTCCTGAATATGACTCAAAAAGATTTTACGCCATAAATACTGCAGGCTCAGATTTACAGGAAGAAAAAACTTTAGTGTTATGTATTTAATGAGAAGCATCTTTCTATGCCGTTTGGGCGGAAATATGCATTGCAGCATGTTGGGGGTAAAAATGGATTCATTTAAGCTAGGGCTGGATTATAGATTTATATCAAGATACGTCATGATGCACACATGCAATAAAACACTGAATTCTTCCGTTAAACTTTGATCCAGAACCAGGTGGTTTTCTGGGGGATGCAGGCAGAGACGTATTCAGCATCTCAACCTCTTAGAGCCAAACTAATCAAGATTGGAAGTGTTGGTGTTAGAGGTTAAAGGTCATGTTTAAATATGGTTAAGGTGCTTTTTAACCCCTTGGCTTTATTTCAAATAGGTAAAAAAACTTGAATCAATAATTAATATACTGGTACAAAATACTTTTGTTTTGTGATACATATTCTAGCCATATCACACAGACTTTATTTAAACTATGAATTTACCAGTAGGCCTTCATAGGAAGTGTTGAACAGTAAAACCCTTTTTTATTTTAGGAAAACTCTTGATTGAATTTTGAAAAGAAATTAAATTCTTGGAGTCTATACATACACAGCTGGATTAATGGGCTCTAATAGGAAAGAGATTTAATGTCTGTGTGGTCAGAGTTCATACAAATCAATGTAGCCTTGTCTCAACCAATCACTTTAATTGTTTGCTTTCCTCTTTGGGTAAAAATCCCTGATCGATGTCAGTGGTTAGTCTTCGTCTCTGTGTCTGGAGGTAAATAGCAGAGGGTTTGCTGTGAGGTAAAGAACGAGCGCATCACGATGAACACCAGAGCGTCACAGTTTCAGTCACGACGCTTCTCATTCATGCAGTGAAGATCAGCACATAACCTTGGGTTTCAACACGATCGCAAGTCTAACAACATGTTTCCTCGGTTAAATGAATCAAACATTGTGGACGACATAGAAGCAAAGAATAAAATAAAATAATAAGAAAAAAAATCCATGAGATTTAATGCTCACATTCAGAATTCAAACATCTGAAAGTCCTTTAAATCTGAAATTATTCCATCCTGTTCAATAAATGATCAGTGTTTTTAACTAAGAGTGGTTTTCATGTGAATGTGCTTTACTGGAGGCATCCATGTTTGTCAAAGAACACTACTGCCACCTACTGGTTAGTGACGTCACGGTGCGGTATCGGCTGTTGATCAAGTCCCAGTGCTGTATCTGGTGTTTGTCACAACGCGCTATTATCCAAGTCATCTTGAAAACATTCTTCTTCCAAATGTTGGCTACATATTACGGGTTTTTTCTCTGGCCAGAAGTTCGATGGCAAATCCTCCCTCTTCAAGTTGGCGATCCAACGACCAACCCGTCCGTGGAGGATCAGGATCAGTTTCACTATAGCTCTGGTGAATTTCAATGGTGAAGTCCTCTGGAAATCTTCAATAATTGTTGTTGATTGCAGATGTGTCTAGTAGTTCCCATTGATTTAGCTTGTAAAGCGGGGAGAATGGCGCTAGGCTTACCGCACCGTGACGTCACTGCTGGAAGATGGCAGGAGGGAGGGGTTACTATATTTGGGCAAAAATGGCCGCTCCCAGACTCAGTGATCGCGACAAAATTTTTTATTTTTCTTCCGATTAACACTAAATTAATTAAATCACCGCAAACCGCAAAATAACTCAATAATTGTTGTTGATTGCATAATTGTTTTTATTTTTTTTACTGATTAATGCTGAAATAATTAAATCTCTGCAAACGTATTAGGTTTAGGTATAAATGATGATCCATTGATTATTCCTTGCTGACCGGACTTTTCCTTTAACATATTTGGTATCAATTTGAGGGTAAATCTTGGTGTAGCTGGACTTTCTGTGAATTCAGAGTTTGAAAAAAATATTCAATTTATGCTGAAACATTGAACATATTGAAAGGTACAGTTATTTTCATTTTGATAGAAAAAGATGAACATTATATAGAGCTAAAAGCTTTTCTACCTAAGCATGAAGGAAGGTAGTAAAACCACTGCCTTTCACTGGACGCACACATTAAAGACTTAAAGGAGAAAAACAGATAAAGATGTAAATCTTGTTTCGTAAAAGTTAAATAAATATCCACTGGACTTGGTTTCCAAGATTTGAAGACGTTTCACCACCTCTCCAGGAAGCTTTCTTTTCTGAGAAAGCTTCCTGGAGAGGTGGCGAAACGTCTTCAAAATGACTATGACCTGGATGACTGAGAATCTTCATCAGCCCTGTGTAAATATTGGTACAATGTACTCTGGCTGGAGTGCTTTGCTGTAGTGCCTCTGCCTGGATTTGGACTCAAAAGTTACCATACGGACAGGAATCCAAGAAACTTCAGCTCCTCCACATGAGGCAGAACGTCTCCTCTGACCAGAAGGGGGAAAACATTCTAGTCGAGAACCACAGCCTCTAACCTGGAGGGTCTGATTCTCATCTTTCATTTGGTAAACCGAGGCACAGCTCTCTACCCGATGGTCATGATATCCAAATCATGACTGTAAGAACTAGATCCCCGATACAAGCGGCCAGGGGCGAAATTAGGAAATGTGGGGCCCTAGGCAAAGACAGGCAGGGGCCCCTCTGAATTGAGAAGACAACACATAAAATAGACCCGTTCTACAGATAGAGAAATGTTAATAGAATAGACATCCATTATCTGTTCTAGGTTGTGTCCCTCTCTTCTTGTCCCTTTTCTTCTTGTTTTCCTCTCTATGTTTTGTACTCAGCTGACTTTTCATGCTGTCTCTAAAGGAATGAAAGATTTTTTCCAAGCACTAAGCTCACTTAGCTGATTGCTCCTTCCTGTGTTTCCAAAAAGGCCAAAGTAAATAACCCAGTCCTTCTTTTCACTGTAGACAAGCCATGATCTGCTTATCTGTTCTCCATTTTTCATTTGGATGAAATAATAGCTGCATGAATCATGACAGCAGACAAGATAGAGGAGAGCAGGAGGCGGGGTTACCAATCTACTCGCTCTGGAGAGCAGAGTTCGCTGCTTTTAGATGTTGTCTCCAAAGTCTCCGGTAGCAGAAAAAAGTCTCTAGATTTGGCGCTAGGAGCTTTTTAGAAATCAAAATGCTTTCTTCCCTTTTTAAAGTTTTCTTCAGCATTCATATTAATCCCAAGCACAGTTTCCAAACAGCCAACCATGAGCAGGTGTGTGCGTGTGCTCTTTGAACTGCACTAACGTGCACAGCCGTGAAAGACAACGCCCTTTTAGGAGCTTTTTAGAAATCAAAGTGCTAGAGGGGTCTGAAAAGTGGCTAAATATAGCGACTAAAGCGCTAAGTTGGCAACACTGCTCTTTGCATCGTCTATTTTCTGTTTGGACCTTTCTGAAAATGTGCAGCAATTGGACTGATCCTATGTGGTGGACATACTTAATATTATTAGTGTTCTGATGGCATTTAGCAAAATAATTTTTATCAGTTTTTATGAGCCGGTAATATGATCAAACTCTGCTCACCCTCTGGCTTCTTATACACCAAATACAAGGTATGAAGGGAATTTTCTTTAGAACAGTAAAAGAACAAAATTGAAAGATGGTGGCAGACAGGAAATCCAGAAGGAGGAACTTCATTCCTGTGTGGGAGAACTATTTGCATTTCAAAACAAATGCAAAACTCAGAATCTTGTTGGAGCCAAACAGAGCAGACAGCTCCAGTCACATTAAAATACGTCAATATGTGCGGCTGTAATGTTTGATCTTCTGCCAAGATGGTTCCTCCAGAGATGAATCTAGTTTCCGACCTTCTTTTGTTCCCTCTCCTCCCCAAACTCTGCAGAAGAAAAGTTTTTCTCTCTACATCTCCTCACATCCCAACCACTCATCTGAGCACAAACCGAACTCTGAAATAGATGAAAGCGGTTTAATTGGAGTAGGAAAGATTCACTGTGCTGCTGGTTACTGCTGTGATACTGATAGGAAGTTAGATTTTCACTAATAACAGAATTTTATATTTTTATTTATTTCATTTCAACTAATTTTAAGGGCCCCTCTTAGCAACTATTCTTTACCCTAAAAAAATAAAAGCTCCTATATTAAACTCATATATTTTTTGCAGCATATGGCTCAACATTATGACCCAAACCCAACCATTTTTTAAAAATTAGACTCACACCCATTGCCACTTCATCGACCTAATGACAGGTAAAAAGAGCAATTTAATGATTGTAAATTCATCTAGTATCAATGCTGGGTCTCATCCTTTCCTCAACAGACAACCCTGCTTGTCTTTCAAAATAAGACTCCAGTAACCTTCCAAAATAAAATCCTCTACTTTATACTCATGGGTTAATTGATGCAAATTGCTCAGCCATTATGACCCAAACTCAACCAGCTTGTTTCTATTAGACCCTAGGGACCTATACAAAACACACCCCACAGCAAATTTCAAAACAAAAGCCTCCCATTATCACTTCATCTACTCCCCTAATAACAGGGGAAAAGAGTGATTTAACGATTGGAAAGTCATCTAGTATCATTGTTGGGTCTGACCCTTTCTCAACACACAACCCTGCTAGACTTTCAAAATAAGACTCCAGGGACCCTACAAAATAAAAGCCTCTATATTTTACTCATGTATTAATTGATGCAAATGGCTCAGCATTATAACCCAATCTCCGCCAGCTTGTTTCTGTTAGACTCTAGGGTCCTTTTCAAAACACACCCCAGAGCAAATTTCACAATAAAAGTCTCCCATTTACACTCTAATACGGCATCTTTTCAACCAATTACATGGAAAACCAGTGATTTCACATTTAGAAATGGATTCAATATCATTGCTGGGCATGACCCTTCCCTTGACACACATCGATGGTAGACTTTCAAAATAAGACTACAGGGACTCTACAAAATAAAAGCCTCTTCCTTATGCACACTCATTCATTGTGCCATATGGTTTGTAGCTATGACCCGAACTCAACCAATTTCTTCAAATTACACTACCAAGGCCTGTTGAGAAAACAACTAAGTGTACATTTCTTAATGAAGCTCTAACATTTCCACTGTAATAAAGCATCTGTAAAAAGCAGATGCTTTACTTCCATCAACTTCCAGGTAAACAGATACTTTTGGACTTTTTCTTCTGGTTAATCAACTTTAAATGTTTTCCTTTTAAGATGAGTGTTTCTGCCATTGTTATGCCAAATGATTCTACCCTACAAAATCTTCAGATGATTTTACTTGTTTCCTGCTGTTTGAAGTTTCTGATTACTTCCTATCACATTTTCATATGTTCTTCAGCTTTTTTCTGCTTCATTTCCTTTATGCAGTTTCTTTAGCTCATTTTTCTTTTTTTTCAGTCAACATAAAATAGCATTCCCACTTTGCTGTTTCTCCGAAGCAGCTTTTTCTAGTTCAAACTAAAATATCAAATTTTCTCATACTGCTAAATTCAATCAGAATTTTCCAACTGGCCTGTTTTTCATGATAGCTTTTAGATTACTTATGTTGAAGATGGATGATGGATGGATGATTGATGGATGGATGGATGGATGGCTCTTTGTATTTTGATTGTTCCCTATTCCCACATGTTATATTGAAAAAAACTCATCTTTTAGTAATCTGCTGGGATCTGCTTGATGAATCTCTGCCTCCTCATCCATCCTGACTGCAGCACAGCAGTAGAGCAGCGGTGCTCCTCCTCCTGCGCTGCAGCAGGTGATGACAGTTGACCAGTGCTCCCTTTTAAATGTGCTATTTGTGTCATAAGGAGAAAAAACTGTCTGAACAAGGCTTACTCAGCTGCAGCAACCGCTGCGTACCTGTGAAAACGCAGCAATCCTCTGTCTGACACAGCAGCCCACACAGTCTGGGGGGTTTCTGATAACACTATGTTTTCAGTCATTTTATACAGCGTTCCCCACCAATAAATAATCCTTACAGGAACAAAAATATCTCTCAGTATACACAACAAACCATCAGATACAATGAAACCCCTGGGCAGAGCTGACCTACCTTTTCTGCTTAAATTAGAGAACTTTATTTTTCATCAAAGTAAACATAATAACTTGGTAGTTTTTAAAACCATACATGTTATTCTCAGTCATATATTTAGGCCTCTAGCTTCCTCGTGTTTTTCCACTCATCACATCTCTGCAGCTTTTGTGAGTTTTCCACATCAAGAAATTGATTTATTTTCTAATTCTCTCTTTAATCTGTGTTACTGGTGAAATAAGCCGGCTGGTCGCTCTCTCGTCTCTAAAATCCAGCCTGTAACGGTCAGACTGGGTTAAGCTGTTCCTGTTCTGTTTAAACGTCAGCTAGCTGATCTTTGGTTGTGCTTTTCTCCAGCTGCTCCACAGAGAGCCTCGTGGCTCCTGGGATTACGGGAAAAACAAAACGACAACGAACACTTCAGCATTCTGAATCTTGCAGGACTCTTCTAACAATGCGGTTTAACCGTCTCTCCTCAGGTTAGAGACAGACGTCCATTAAAGAAGAGCCAGAGTCTGAAACTATTTTTACCCTAAAGCCATTACCACAGTGCTGAAAACACACAGCCAGTCAACCTGCAACTCTAACTCTCTCCAGTGCAATGAATTAATTAGGTTAGCACATTTTTCTTTATGCAACAACTAGACCTACCTGTGGGGTAAATATCTTGAATCCTGTGCGCATCAATTTCTAGTTTTGTTAAAGAGCAAACTGCAGGTAAAATTTTTAAGGGATAATATTCGAAAAGTTTGTTTAGGAGTGTTTTACCAATAAAAGTGACATTTCTTAGCAGTGCCTCTAAAATCTTTTGTGTTCAGATAATATAGAAATGAATTGGGTAGAGTGGAAATGTAACTGAGTTTGGTAGAAGTTTGAGATTTTATTTATTGATCCCAAACATGGTCAATCGTTGCATTAGTGGCGGTCGAACAAACTGTAGCCAGTCAAGGAATCCAGTCCGCACCTTCCAAACAGAAAAAAAAAGGCCGTTGTCTTTCACGGCTGTGCACGTTAGTGCAGTTCAAAGAGCACACGCACACACCTGCTCATGGTTGGCTGTTTGGAAACTGTGCTTGGGATTAATATGAATGCTGAAGAAAACTTTAAAAAGGGAAGAAAGCATTTTGATTTCTAAAAAGCTCCTAGCGCCAAATCTAGAGACTTTTTTCTGCTACCGGAGACTTTGGAGACAACATCTAAAAGCGGCGAACTCTGCTCTCCAGAGCGAGTAGATTGGTAACCCCGCCTCCTGCTCTCCTCTATCTTGTCTGCTGTCATGATTCATGCAGCTATTATTTCATCCAAATGAAAAATGGAGAACAGATAAGCAGATCATGGCTTGTCTACAGTGAAAAGAAGGACTGGGTTATTTACTTTGGCCTTTTTGGAAACACAGGAAGGAGCAATCAGCTAAGTGAGCTTAGTGCTTGGAAAAAATCTTTCATTCCTTTAGAGACAGCATGAAAATCAGCTGAGTACAAAACATAGAGAGGAAAACAAGAAGAAAAGGGACAAGAAGAGAGGGACACAACCCAGAACAGATCATGGATGTCTATTCTATTAACATTTCTCTATCTGTAGAATGGGTCTGTTTGATGTGTTGTCTTCTCAATTCAGAGGGGCCCCCTGCCTGCCTTTGCCTAGGGCCCCAAATTTCCTAAATCCACCCCTGAATAGAATCATTACAGTCCAATTCAGTTACTAATTTCTTTAGTAACAAACAACCCAAATACTTTAATACGATGTTGGGAAGTTAGCATATGAGCAGCGAACACTGGTTTCTCATGTTCCTTACTCTCTACATGGCTTTCACACCACAACTCAATCTGTCTCCTTTAGCCATTAATTCATCCCCCGGTGTCCCTCTACTCTCTTGGTCGTGTAACTCAATTATATATAACTACAGGGTTAGAATCCATCATATATGTAGTTATCAATATTTATATTGCCTTTGTTGTCTACATTAGCATTGCATCCATTGTTTACTGCTGTAATCGTAAGGGGACTGGGCCACATTATGTAACTTCTGGTGCCTGTTTTAGAGAAAGAAGTCAAACAAGTCATTCCAAAAAAGTAAAAAAAAACAAAAAAACAATCCACTGGACTTTGTCCAGCGTTCCAGTTCCCTCATTCCAAAGGAGTGAACCCGTTCGTCTGGTTCAATTTGTATGTTTTCTAAACAAAAACAAGTTGTTTTTTTTGGTCCACAATATAAAGCCTAGAACTCAACAATAATTCTGACATTTTGAATTGAAAAAGCTTCCTGGATGGGAAGCGAAACGTCTTCAAACTTGGAAACAACGTCCAGTGGATTGTTTTTTTTAACTTTTGTGGAATATCTATGACCTGGATGGCTGAGAATCTTTAACCAGCATAAACCAAAAAAGTCTAAAAAGTTCACATGTAAGCAAAGTTTGATTCAACAACCTGCGATCTGATCTTTAACCTTTAGCCTCAGAGAAATCAGCTTTACTGACTCGGACACACCCTGAGAGTTTAAACAAACAGCAACCTTTGTTGCTTTTAGACGATGCTAAGGTCAACTCTCTGCAGGGTGAATGTTGTTACTAAGGGAAGGAAATTCAAATTAGTGATTTTAACATTCAGTAAGGTCTTAAAAGGGCAGTTAGAGGAAACAAAAACTGTAAGAGGTTATTTTATAGTGTTTCGTGTAGAGAGGGGTACCGTGTTTTTGACCGGTGCAGGTACCCGATCTGCTCAGGGCCCCGCCCCTTCTTATGACGTCATCATATGGCAACTCCACTCGGACAAATTGCATTGCGTCTCTTATGGAGTCTCAACATATTATTACCCATATTAACTATTATTTTACATTTCATCGGCGATTTAAAGTAGCCGAAAGTAGAAAACAATCCTTGCCAGTCTTTGAAAGAAAGTAAAGCCTTCTAAGACTGAGCTCTGCCATTTAACAAGGAGACAAAAAAAAGTTTCAGCTTAAAAAATGACTTTCGCAGAGATTTTGGACAAATAAAACAGTTATTTTACCTGTTTAAAGTAGTGTAGTTAGCTACTGAGCACAGCTAGCCACAGCGCTATCCAGCTCTCCCCCTTTATAAAACGGTCTAACAGTTACTTTGTTCACCAGAAACATTTTTTATTTTTTTTTGTTTTGTTATCGATCAGATAAAACTTAATTAGACCCGCTAACGATACAGATGCTCCTGACTCAGCACACAGACGCTGCGTGATGTTATTATCGTTGTCTGGGCAACCACTATGTTTTACATCATGTGGCAACTATTAGCCAATCATGTAGCGTAACGTCACTGTCATGAAGCAGGACCCGAGCAGGTCTGGTACACTGGAAAAAATTGTAATCTAGATAAGTCATTTTTTCTTAAAATAAGTGCATTTTTCTTGAAATGAGGAGGTAAAAGAGACATTTTGCCAAAGGAACAAGACAATTTACACTTAAAATAAGAAAACACAATTGATTTGTCTTATTTCAAGTGCATATTATCTAATTATCTTATTTTAAGAGTAAAAATACTTATCTTATTTACCTGCTCAAATTAAGGGTAAATACATTTAATTTAAGAAATATTGACCAATTTCTAGATCGTTTTTGCAGTGTAGCTACAGCGGCTGTTGCTAAAGAAAAGGGAGACACTGATAAATACCAGCTCCGTTTTTCAAATCATTATTTATCCTTTAAGTATTCAGCTCTTTTTCCTGCAAAAACGGAGAAAACTCACCTCTAATCATTCAGGTGTTAATAACTAAAGTGACCTTCTCTGGATTGACATTGTGTTCCTAATATGAATATTTACTGATGCTAAAAAAACAGAAGAAAAACAGATTTTGCACAATCTTAGTGCTTGATAAATCTGAAAGGGATCAAATCAGAATTAAAGCTTTATAAAAACTCTTCCAAATTATAAAGCACAGCATTTAAAAATAAACTTAACAGGGACTTCCAGCAAAATGTAAAATAACCGACGAAGCAGTTCTGTCTTAACTTCACTGATCTGGCTTCTTGTTTGCGGCGCAGGAACAGACACACGCCCCATCACGGACCCACAGAGACTGCTAAAGGTTGGGCCGAGGGCTGACAGACACTTCCTGCTCTGACAATGTCCTCGGCTCGGGCTAAACATGATCGCCTGCAGAAACAGGACTTTAAACACGGGCCCTCTGTGGCGAGCCGCTGGGAGAGAGAAAAAGCATCTAAACTGGGCGACATTGAAGACACGGCTCAACTCAGAGGTTGTGATTATGATGGTAAGCTGTAATTATGGCTGAATGACATCCTCCCTAACATGCACTGCTCTCTTCACAGGCTGCATGGCTTAAAACACACGATTTTAGTTTAAAGCATTGACTCAGACAGAATAAAGTGTTGATTTGACTTGAAAGTAGCTGCATATGAGGTCAGGTGCAAAACAATAAAACGTTTCAGTGTCACTCTTCCTCCTCAGAGCTCAGATTTAAACAGTTGAGAAATCCGACCCGATGCATGCTGTACGCTGCTGGATTTACGCAAACAAGCTGAACCATTAAACACAATATAAGAAAAATAAACATGACTGTTTTCAACCAAGGTAGGAAAAAAGTGAGCTTAGAAAACTTAGTCAGTCCGGAAAACTCCAGTCAGCAAGGAATAATCAATGGATCATTATTTATACCTAAAACTAATATATTTGCAGTGATTTATTGAATTTAGTATTAATCAGTAAAAAAAAAATATAAATAACATTTAAGACAATTTGATGTTTTTACAATATTTAGACTTTAAGTTGCCCAATAAATCGCGGATTGATTTAGACCAGGAGTCTGCAACCTGCAGCTATTTGGACCTTCAACAATGGCTCTTAATAGTGGCTAAAAATGATAGAATACTGTTTTCTTTTTTATTTTATTATTATTATTACAGATAGGGATGCAAGATATAATCGCCCCCCTATCGGTATCGGCCTTAAAACTGAAGATCGGACATCGGCCACCCCACCGATATTTAACCCGATATTTGATCAGCTTCTGAGTTTCTAAAGTCTAAAAAATAAATAAAATACTACTTCTTCTTCTTCCTCAAAAACTTCTTTTTTACAGACTTAAAAACTTCTAAAGACGAGGGGAAAAATATTGATACATTAAAATATCCCAATATCTTCATATGCTGATATATTGCCATTTAAAAACACCATATCAATCTCTTTTACTAATGAAATATTGCTATATGTCATCGTTATGCTACGAAATCCCCCGGAAATTCACGAAATGTTGCCATATTTTTATATGTTGATATATTGACGCGGTATCGATCTATTTTACTAACAAAATCTCACAAGAATTTGCAAAATATCACGAGAGTTTGTAACAGAACGGTGAAATTTCACGAGATTTTGAAAGTAAAATAGATCGATACCGCGTTTTTAAAAATCAATTTGATATCAGCATATGAAAATATATTTGAGTATATTATTTTTCAAAGTGTCAGAAATGGATAACAAAACTGCTATTTTCAATGACTACTTTTTTTTGTCCAGCTTTAACATCGGTATCGATATCGGTTATCGGCTACATGAGTTTTAAAATATCGGCATATCGGATATCGGCCAAAATCCCAATATCGTGCATCCCTAATTACAGACTCAAGGTCCAATATACATTAAAAGAAAACAGATACACTTGGAATAAAAAAGAATAAAAGTACAACAGAGAAGGTGCCTAACCCTTCAGGAGGCAATTATAACAATGTCTCCAAAGCACAGATGAGTATTTAACTGCACTATATTTGACATTGGTCATTGTTAGGTTTATTTAATGATGATTATAAAATTAATGTGTGTTTATGAAACATTTGTGCGAGGGGATGCTCCACTCCTGTCTCATGATCCAGTCAGGAGACCATCCTGCCTTGTCATGCTGATGGAGCATTCTGTCTTCATGAACTGAACAATTGTTCTGTCAGAACAATACTCTGTTTGTAACCATGCGTCATGTTCTGTTAATAAAATGCTCTGCAGAGGAGGTCCAGAGTACGGAGCCCCTCTGATGACATGGACAAAAAAAATGTTTAATTGTGGCCACGAAGTAGTATTTAGCGGCCACGCAATAAGTTTAACGTGCGCGCGAAATACTTATTAATAATATCAATAAATCCGCCCCTGTTTTCAGGCTTATGTTAACTGTAATGACTTATCTTGGACAGGCTGCTATGTAAACGGGCCTTTAGTCCTTCGTTTAGCTATGCTGCGGTTGTTTGC
Source organism: Cyprinodon tularosa (assembly GCF_016077235.1). Taxonomy (NCBI): domain Eukaryota; kingdom Metazoa; phylum Chordata; class Actinopteri; order Cyprinodontiformes; family Cyprinodontidae; genus Cyprinodon; species Cyprinodon tularosa. Next base: position 206,162 of record NW_024039413.1, on the reverse strand, counting down.
ACTACGCCTTTTCCACCTAAAATGGCGTCTTAGCAACAAATGTCACGTGACTGGCGGAGACCGACTGGGTAAGCAAATCGAGCAAGCCTTAGACCTTAGAGAAGGCGCGCTCGATTTGCTTACCCAGTTGTCCAGGAATGATATTAATATTATTAATAAGCATTTCGTGCGCACGTTAAACTTATTGCGTGGCAAAATTTTTTTTGACCATGTCATCAGAGGGGCTCCGTACCAGTGGGAGACAGAGTCTGGGGTTCAACTGTCTCTCCTTCCTGCAGGAATTGTATCCATAAATTGTGTATTTCAGTTCTTCTTAAGCAAAAACCTAAATTTTATGAAGTAAAATAATTCTATTATCAGACTCATTTAGACGACAAATACATTTATACATAAGCTTTCTCAAAACAGCCATAAAAGTCCTGACACTAACAGATACAAACAATTCACTGGCACTGGTCCACCTGGGCTTATTTAACAAAAGTCTGAGTGCATCATCATAAGCCACCTTCAACTTATGAAGACTGGCTTTTTTAAAGTTGCACCACAAATGTGCCGTATGCAGTGATGCGCAATATGATCCGAACAAGTTCAGTTTCACTTCGTCAGAACAGAATCCAAACTTCCGGACAAGGATATTTGCCAAAGCGTATATCATTCGGACCTGACGGTAAATGTCCTCATCTTCAGACATGCTCATGTACTTTAATAACAATGAAAAGAGCCAGAAATATGTTTTTTGAACCATTTTTTTCTTTTGATTAGTTGAAAATTTTGTGTTTTATTATAATTTTTTATACATCAAATTCTATCCTATGGAAGATAAATCCATGCTTCATCTTTATGAATCATATTATGTATTTCCTGACTTTAAAAGCTGGAAATACAAATAAACAGTCGGTTGTTTCAGGTGGAAAAAGATTAACTATGGCAGATATTTAACACAAATGATAGGTTGTGTCTCGTTAAAAAGGCGTGTAATCACTGGCGGTTCTAGACCAGATGTACCAGGGGGCCAGGAGGGGGCCAGCGTGTTTTCATGGGGGCCCAGGAAATCCTGAAATAAAAAACAGGCCTAGGGATTCAAATATAACAGCATAAAGTAAAATTCCCATTTAATTAGATTAAACTAAAATAAAAAAAGGTCTAATTGGATCAATATACATTCATAATTTAGGAATTTTACATATTTTTGACTTAATTTAAGCTAAAATTACAGTTTTCTATAAAATCTGTATTCGAAAAAAAAAGAGAAGAAATTCTTCTTTTTTTATTTTAAAAAACATTTAGCAGATGAAAACTGGGATCCTATCTCAACACCACTGAAGCCATCACCTTATTGTTTTTGAATAATTAGTAAAACAGAATTTGTAAAGAAAGAAAATGAGAGTATTATGTCTTCAGAACAGGGGCCAGGACATGATCTATGGGGGCACTGGCCCCCATTGGCCCCTGTCTAGAACCGCCCATGAGTGTAATATATTGCAGCTCAGCCTGACTCGGGGCAAAACTTCTCTTTGGATATAAAGGATTGTAAATCCTTAGTTTAGGGTTGAATCCTTCAGAACTCCAAGGATCTCCCTCATTGCCATTTTAAATAAATAAAGACACTAATGTGTAGAATAATTATTAAGCCACTTCAATGATTTCTGAGCCAAGGTCTTAGTTCCTGAGCGATTTTACAGGAAACCCAAAGGTTTATATAACATTTATTCTCCTGTTTTCAGCTGACGCTGTAGTTGTAAAGCTGTCAAAGCTTCAGCAACATTACGCCTCTGTTCCAGTGAGGGAACAGGGAGTTTATACATTTTTAAATGGTTTCCTTGCATATTTTTTTTTCATTTCTAGGTCATTTCTCTCATCCTGTAGTTGCCCTGTTAACTTTAAGCTTATACAATAAGTGTTTAAGCATCCCCACATGAAAATAAGAACCTTCAACCCTTCTGGATGAATTATTGTTAGGGTCTCTGGGGGCGTTGTAAAAAAAGGCATAAAGACTACAGGAGAAAGAACAGCAGACAAAGGAGCAGCGCTGTGACGGGGTTTCAGGGGACATCTGATAAATATTTTAAATCACTATCAAACCCACGAGTCTGGACCGGAGAGCAACGCGTGTTTTAATTAATTCTGTCCGACAGATGTCTCGGGAAGCCGGAGCAGCAGGATTACCCAGGAGTCACATCAGCGGGCCATCTTTATGTATTCAGATAGTCACACACGTGCTCTGTATTCAGCAGCAACCCAGCGGTGCAGTCAAAGTTCCCCTACAGCTGCAACACAACCGAGGACCCAGTAATGAGCCGGCGCCTTTTTAAAGTCCAAGAGGCTCTTAGCTGTGTGCAGAGAAACAACTGAACACGCCGTCTGCGTCACTGCAGAACACAATTACCGTACACTTTTCGACAGGAACTGTGGCTCAGTTCAGTAAAGCATTCCATGTTTGCACCACTAAACGCTCTGAGGCAGACTGGATCCTGACCTCAAGCTTTGTTATCGTCTGTCACTTCAGCAGGTCGTTCAGATTAAACTACGAATGTGTAGAAAGCAGGAGGCTGAATCTTTAGAATCTGCAGCTTATTTAAGCTCCTGTCACACCTCGATGATTTAGAACAGCTGGTGCCTGACGTACGGAAAATCTGGCAAAAACGCTGGCATACCTTGGATAAGTTATGGGTACATTTTGTATAAGTTATGAGCACGCTGAAACATGCTGGCACATGTCACCGCAGGGTATGTATGACATGCCAGAGTATTCCAGCGTATGCCATACATGGGCCATAAGGTACAGGTCAGTTATCTGATGGTTGACACACGTCAAAGGAAAAGTCCGGTCAGTAAGGAATAATCAATGGATCATTATTTATACTTAAAACTAATACTTTCGCGGTGATTTAATCAATTTAGTGTTAATCGGGAAAAAAAAAATAAAAAGAATAATTTTTCGTCACGATCGCTGAGTCTGGGAGCGGCCATTTTTGCCCAAATATAGTAACCCCTCCCTCCTGCCATCTTCCAGCAGTGACGTCACGGTGCGGTAAGCCTAGCGCCATTCTCCCCGCTTTACAAGCTAAATCAATGGGAACTACTAGACACATCTGCAATCAACAACAATTATTGAAGATTTCCAGAGGACTTCACCATTGAAATTCACCAGAGCTATAGTGAAACTGACAATGCCCACGTGCATGGCAGCTGGATGTCGGTAAAAGTGAAAATAAAAGAGTTATTTCCCCTTTCCGATTCCTGATCCTCCACGGACGGGTTGGTCGTCATCGAACTTCTGGCCAGAGAAAAAACCCGTAATATGTAGCCAACATTTGGAAGAAGAATGTTTTCAAGATGACTTGGATAATAGCGCGTTGTGACAAACACCAGATACAGCACTGGGACTTGATCAACAGTGTAGTGTAGTGTTCTTTGACAAACATGGATGCCTCCAGTAAAGCACATTCACATGCAAATTACTCTGAATTAAAAACACTGATCATTTATTGAACAGGATGGAATCATTTCATATTTAAAGTAATTTAAGAAGTTTCAATTCTGAAAATGACAGACTTTTCCTTTAAAGCAGAGAAGATGGAAATAAAAAAGGGAACTTTTTGATGGATATGAGGCAGACACCCTGTCTACTTTTAAGGCTAGACTTAAAACTTTCCTTTTTGATAACGCTTATAGTTAGAGTGGCTCAGGTTATCCTGAGCTATCTCTATAGTTATGCTGCTATAGGCTTAGACTGCTGGAGGACATAGGGACCCCTCTTCCATCATTCTGCTTCATTCTCTCTCTGTTCTCCTAACTGCAGAATCTGTTAGTTCAATCTCTAACCTTCTGTTCTCTCTGCTTTTCCTCAGAGTAGCTTTGCCTCGTCTGTTCCTGTTTGGCTGTGACGTCATCCTGGAAAGAAACATCAGCTGTGCTGCTTCCATCAACACCCTTGTTTATAGATGTTGGAGATCTGCCTGTTTTCCAGAGTGGTCCTGTTTCTCTGACCGTGACTGGCTGGATGTGCTCTCTTCGTCATCTGGCATGGGAGCTGCCTTGGAGCTTGTCTGCCTGGCTGTGTGTTTCCTGGACAGGGCCGCCTTTTACAGCTGCTTTTTGTATCTCTGCTTCTGTCTCCTTGAACCCCAGTCGGCCTCGGCAGATGGCCGCTCACACTGAGCCTGGTTCTGCTGGAGGTTTCTTCCTGTTAAAAGGGAGTTTTTCCTCTCCACTGTCGCTACAAGCATGCTTAGTGTGAGGGATTGTATTTGAGTCGCTGCAATCAACTGGTTTTCCTTAGATAGAAAACTTTGTATCAATTTGACTGTATGATCTGGTTGAACTGTAAAGTGCCTTGAGATGACATGTGTTGTGAATTTGACGCTATATAAATAAACTGAATTGAATTGAATTGAATGTACAGATTCCACCTTGTTGTTTCTGTAACCACCGGCTTCATTTTTTTTTTCTTTGTCAGTTTTCAGCAGCAGAATTTATAATTCTGAATACAGCTGCTCTCTTTCCCACTGGGCTGAAAATGCCAATAGGGAAGGTTGGGTTCAAGGATGCGACCCTCTGTTGGTGCTCAGCCCCAGAAGAGACGCCTGGGAATCATTATTTCATTGTTTATCACTAATATCTTATCTGATCTGTCATCATTTCTTTACTGATATAGTACTTTTCTGTTAAAGATAAAATATTTTAAACAGAACAGATGTCTGTTGCTGGAAAAAAAGGTTTTGTGGGTCAGTATTTTAACTTTGTTCCTCACTGTCCATGATGTTTAACGCTTATTAATCTTTTTTTGATCATGAGGCTAAGAAATGTAATGAAGGACAACGCTGAAAATGTTTTCTTGTACCCACTAGGATTTCATACTGAATTTGCAAACTTGAGAAAAATAAAAATAAATAAGTGAAAACTGTTTTTATGAAATTTCAAGGACCTTTCTAGATAAGAGCAAAAATGTCAGATCAATTAGAATATGACAATATTTTTGATTAGAATAATTAGAGCAAACCAGTAATTAGGCAGAATAGTTAATAGTACGGCATCCCTGTCTGCCAAAGCTCTCGGTTTGATCCGGAAGAAGCGGCCGGCGGCAAACTTTTTTTGTTCTTCATTTCGGCCAGAGGCAACATGGCGGTGGAAAACAGACAGGGGTGCCGTACTAGCTGTGATCGGCTTAGTTGTTTCACCCAGTCTGATAAGAGGAAAAACTCTAATAGCTGTCTGTTAGTAGCTAATTGACGTTTTGTAATTCTGTTTAACAAAAAAAATTCCTCATTGAGCCGGGAACAGCGCTGAGCCCAGCCGTTGTGTCACGTGACCAAATGAGCTGATTTCATTGGCTAGAAGCTGCTCGACTCTATCGAGTGTAGATTGCTTTGGCTTGAGTTCAGCAAAACAACACTTTTGCAGCTTAAAATTTACCAGATAAAAATTGAGTGTAAGGAATTCAATGTCTAAAACATTTCAGTGTTTAAAATTCGGTGTTAAAAAAATTCAGTGTTTAAAATGATGCTTAAAATTTGGTGTTAAAAAAAAGGCAGATTCCAATGAGACTGTTTTTCTTCTATAATCCTCCCCCTTAAAGGGCCAGGGTGAAACACGGTTATTTTAGATGTTTCACAGCTTGAATTTTGTTGCCTTTAAAATTCAGATCAATTCAACAATTGAAATCAGATCCGATTTTTTCCAAAACAATATATGTTATTTGTCCTTTTATTATGAAACTTAAGTGAAGAAAATAAATAATTTAAACAGATTTTGTCACAAAAAAATATAAAATGAGATTTTTCAGCCATAATGCCCAGGTTTAATATAATATATTCAAGGCCAAAGACAAGCTGCAAATGAATAAAAAAATGTGGTATCTGTTTTTAATGAAAGGAGTTTAGACATGTTAAGATATATTTGTATGAAACAGTGTCATACATTTTATTCTGTGAGAATCTGACATTGCTCCACATCTACTGTAGATGTGAACAAGGGAAGAACATCATTGGGGCAAACAGCTAAACCAGACATTGAACAATTTTTTAGTACTTATATTTATAAGATTGAGTAGCAGTTTGTTCTAAATATGACTGCAGGGGTTTAATTAGAGGTGTAACAATACCTCTATCTACCCTGATGCATCGATTAAATAATTAATGACCCTGTTGCATAGATAAAGGAAACATTGGTCCACATTGTCAGGATACACTTTTAATTTGAAGTCAATCAATTGATTATGATAACTTTTATAGTTATAAAAATACAGTTTTTTATTTATTTAAAGATGCCTGCAAGATTTTAGGAATAAAATTGTAAAATATATGATTTGATATTGGGCAGTGGCGGCCTAGTGGTTAGGGCATAGAGCTTTGATCCCAGAAGTTCTAAATTTGAGTCCCACTTCCACAGACTGCCACTGTGGGTCCCTGAGCAAGACCCTTAACCCCACTCTGCTCCCTGGGCGCCGCACAATGGCAGCCAAAGGGATGGGTTAAATGGAGAGGTGAATTTCTCCAACGTGAGATCAATAAAGTTAAATTATTATTATTGTTATTATAGAAATGTAAATAATTAAAAGGTAGAAGATATCGCGTTGTATTGATCGCACATCGTAATTAGCCTCGTGAGACCATCCTGATCTCGTGAGCTTTCAAGGTTTCACTCGCAGATCAGTCTGGAGACTCTCCGTTGAAGAAAATTTGGAGCCGTTCACCAAACGAACGTCCAATCAGCGTTGGCTTTGAGGCGGGTTGAGGTGTGACGCAACGAGAAGCGCGACAGTTCAGTCTAAAGAACATGGCGGCTTCAGCCGATGAAACTAGCGTTAGCGTGGCTATGGAGCAAGTTTTATCGGAATTACAGAGTATTTCTTCACTGAAAGAAGAGCAAAACACTGCTCTGGAGGCTTTTCTCAGAGGAAAAGATGTTTTTGCTCTTCTCCCGACTGGTTTCACCAAGAGTTTGATCTATCAATTGGCTCCTCTTCGTCGTCGCTCTGTTAGTACGTCATATGCTTCGTTGATCTGATTGGTTTATTTGGCACGTCTATCACCAACATAGGCCAATCAGCTATCCAGTATTTTCGCCCCTTCCCAAAATTACTTCAACGGAAGGTTTCCAGATGGATATACGGAGTCAGGTTACATCGTAATGTGATATCAGCAAATGTCGTATCATAATAAAAAACAATTCGCTATAACTTTGTGTCACAATAAAGGTGGAGATTTATACTGAGAAGTAATCTGACTTACCGTTCGTCTAGTGACCAATACGAGAGTTCTTTTGCTTTAAGCGTGTTTTTAAAAAATAAAAAAAAAGATAATTTATCAAAAGCAAATAATATTTAAAAATGTAAATATAGCGGAATAATTTCATTGAGAAATACTTTACATATAATTTAGTTCAGTAAGGATTTGTTGTTGTTTTTTAAAGAGTTATTTGGAGGCAGAGAGGGACGTTAATTCTGTTCCAGTGAGCCATTAGTCAGAGTCATTTGGGAGAGATTAGGCAAAAAGGATTTATCTCAGAAGATTGACAATTACAGGAGGATCATACTGTCCCTGCTGCTGGCCATGCTGATTCATAGATGTTTACAATCTGCTGGATTACCAGGTCAAAAATGTCAACTGGTCAAAAAGAAACTGTTTTTATCTTTTTACAAAAGTAAAACCCCTTAGATTATTTCTATTCAGTGACTCTGCTTATTTTTTCACAGATTATCCTTTCCTGTAATCAGACAGATTTCATGGACATTAACAAGCACAGAAAAAAGGGGCAAAACGAGCCCCGTATTAAAGCATTTAGCGCTAATCTGCAGATCAGTAATCAGAGTTCGTAACCAAACGACTTGTTTTATCCATGCAGAGTTTAGAAATCATGCCCACTGGGCTGAAAAAGATCACATAAAAAACATATGTAAAACAGATTTAGGTGTTAATGTTTCTGTGCACTACTGCATCTAGCTGCGTGTAAATGGTTTATTACATAACTGCTCTATTTGCATACGGCTTAGAGGCAGCTGATCGGCATAATGAAGGTGAACACATGAAAACAAACAGAGGATTAAATCTAGACGAGTGAAACACAGGTGAACAGAGACAAACATGGGAAGGCAAAGGTTCTCAGTTACTCAGGTTTCTGGTAAAAGTTTCATTTGAATTTTTGTTGCCATAATCTAATCATCCTTTAACACTTTAAACCTGGACTTCAAACTCTGCTCGCGTTTCATATCTGCTTTTAGTCCATTTATAAAATGGCACATCGGAACGAAAAATATGATGAACCCAAACAGGCCGATGGAAAGATGGTCAAAGTACATTTTATATTAGATGCAGAAAAACGGTTTATCTTAAAGTGCAAAGGAATTAGGGGTGTAAATCACATCCATCATGGCGATTCGATTCAGTATCGATTTCCTGACCCAACGATTCGATTATAATCGATACTCAGGAATACACCACGATACGATTCAATTGTTTTTTTGTTTTTTTTTACCTTACAGGCTAGACATTGTTTCAAATTTCAAATAAATCAATGAAAGCTGTAATATCGTTACGCTTTTTTCTGAGAAACAACAGAAAATAACAGAAGTAGAAAAGTTGCACCCCACCTACTCCTATTAAAACCTCATTCCCTGAAAAATAATAATATCCCTGCGTTATAGATTCTGAAAGGCTTTGCATCAAAAAATCCTGCAAAAATCCTGCACATAATCAGTGCAATGAGTGCAATGTAATACCTCTGCTCCAGACACCCCGCCCCCTCCACAGACGCTCTGCTGCTCCTCTCCCAAATTGTAGCTGACCGCAGGCAGCGCCGCAGACAGGAGGCCGGCTTGTTTTGTTTTTATGACCCAAATTGCGGAAAACAACTCGTGAAGTTTGACCCGCTAGAAGAGCGAGGTGCGCGAGAACGCTGGGACCCTTTTTCCACCTGGATCTCTGCTCTTTTTGGCCCTCATTTCCCTCCGTCGTCGGACTAAACTCGCCCCCACTTCCTCACCGCCTCGGCCGTATCTAGACCCACAGCGTGTAGCTCAGACCACGCTTCAATACTGAGCATGATTTAAAAATGTCTGTGTCAAGCTCACTGCAACACACTGCTGTAAGAGTATAACCAGGAAGCGAGGTAGGACGGCAAAATAGGTTTAGCGCCACCGCAGCACGGGAGGGAGAATTACACCCAGGAGCAAATGGATAAAAATAGACCGGAGGGAAAAAAAACATGAATCGATTCTCTTGCGGACGTGTCGATGCATCGGATCGTCGGCTGTTGGATCGATGCATCGATACAAAACGATTATTATTTACACCCCTAAAAGGGATCATAAAGATGCCCCTGCCTGTCTTTGCCTAGGGCCCCAAATTTCCTAAACCCACCCCTGACTGAGTGTTGTATCTTTTTTTAGCAGTATTATAACTGTATTAGGGGCCACCTGTCAATCACGGGCCCCTAGAATCATTCTTATTTTTCACCGTTACCTGAGGGGATGTGTTGTGTTTTTCCAAACGTAAAATCCAAAGCAAAACAATATTGTTGGTCTTGGCTTCAAATAATCTGAGCCTCAGCTTTCTTTCATGGACGTATACCATTACTGCGCGGTGCATAGTTCAGCCAATAAGTCCACTCACCTGTGATGATGAGCGTAGGTATAACCCCTGCCTCACTGAGCATTGGCTGAATGTGGCTGTTATACAAGGTGAGCGCTTTTCCTTTTCCGCTCTGTGGGTTGACAAACAGCATCAGCCTGCATGGACGAGGTAACGAGCTCAGCAACGCCCCTGGATAGGACAGAGGAGAAGAAAACAAAGGAACAAATCATTTCGCATCCAAGGGGTTCTTCATCAGGCTCATTACAGGGTGGTCACTCAGATCAAGGAACCATGACTCAGCAGGTTTTTGGATAGGAAGGGATGCTCTGCAAACCATAACACTACTGGGACAAAAAAAAAAGGCAGGAGTCGTGGAAAGCTTTCGTCACATACTTTTAGATTTTGAAATATAATTTATCTCTAAAGCTAATCTTGTTCTCTACCTTCCAATTAGCACAAACACACAGAGCCCTTTGTGATTCAAGATAAGTAGATATTTTACTTTATGATTTTTTTTACTCTCAATATGAAAAACAAAGCATAAACAAGTTTGATAAGAAAATGGCACCAACTGTAGAACTTTGATTTAATAAAACAAGACCTGTAGGATGGAGCGATACTGAAGTATGGTGTCAGATTTATTTCAAAATACACGTGAGCAAAATAAACATACTCAAATGTATGTTAAACTACTTCTGCACGTGGTTTATCTACCACTGCACAACAAAATCACCAATGCGCGACAAACTGCCGCTTTGAGAGCAGAAAATCGCTCTCCGCCCGCACCAGCTCCTCCCAGGCGTGCTCGGGATCTCAACGCACGGGGAGAAAAGCAGTCCGAGTGCTTCGATAGCACAGCCATCCTCGACTATGATCCCGAGGGTACCTGGGAGGAGCTGCACTGCAAAAATGATCTAGAAATAAGAGAAAATTTATTGAATCAAGTGCATTTACTCTTAATTTGTCTAGGTAAATAAGATGATTTGCCAATTGAATGAGGTTCTTTTACACTTAAAATAGGATATTTAGAGAATATGCACTAGAAATAAGACAATGCAATATTTCTTTTCCTATTTTAAGTGTGAATTGTCTTGTTCCTTTGGCAAAGTGTCTTACACTGGAAAAAATAAACATCCAGAGAAGTAATTTTTTCTTCAAATAAGTGCAGTTGTTCTTGAATTGAGAAGGTAAAGGAGACACTTTGCCAATGGAACAAGACAATTTACACCTAAAATGAGAAAACACAATTGCGTTGTCTTATTCCAAGTGCATTTTATCTAAATATCTTATTTTAAGTAAAAATACTAATTCCATTGGCAAATCATCTCATTTACTGCTCAAATTAAGGTTAAATACACTTAATTTAAGACGTTTTTTCTCATCTCTAGATCGTTTTTGCAGTGTACCGCCTGAATTCAAGAAAAAATGCACCTATTTTAAGGAAAAAAATGACTTATTTAGATTTACATTTTTTGCACTGTGGTTCACGAGGAGAGCGATTTTCTTTTCTGGAAACGGCAGGTTCTTGCGCATGTTGTGCGATGGTAGATAAAACGCGCAGAAGTAGTTTAACATACACTTTGAGTATGTTTATTTTGCTCACGGGCGTTTTGAAATAAATCTGACGCCATACTTCAGTATCTCTCCATCCTACGCATCTTGTTTTATTACATTAAAGGTCTACAGTTTTTGAAATAAATCTGACGCCATACTTCAGTATCTCTCCATCCCACGCATCTTGTTTTATTACATTAAAGGTCTACAGTTTTTGAAATAAATGTGACGCCATACTGAAGCCCAGAAAACATTATCCAAACAACAAATGCTGAACTAACAGTAGGTCTTAAAATTTATTTTATGTTTTTTTTTTTTTTTTTTGTTGAATTTCTTGAGGCGTTTCATCTTTATGTGAGTTGATAAATGTGACAATAAGACATTTAATGTCCCTCAATAAAAAGAAATACAGAGGAACACTGTAAACATGCACTCCATCGCCGCTCTTATTTTAAACACTTTTTGTGGGGTTGGAAAATATGCAGCACACTCTCGCAAAGTGACTTATTTAACAAATTTCCGCCCAAACACAGACCGCCGCAGTACAGCCTGAATGTCCCGCCTGAACCCGAGGGAAACCTGAAGCTACAGTAATTAATGTCCCCTGCAATAAAAACCATTATTCTGTGGGCTTCACAGAACAGGCTGCAGCTCTGGCTGCTCAGCACATCATGGTGATTCACATTTATGTGTTGATGTATTTTCTCTGCACCAGTTGATTATATTATCAGTTCATCCCATGAAAAGGCTTTAAATGCTGTAAAGTGTGAAAGCAATGGATCATCCACATCTCTACGAGTTCAAACAGGATTGATTCTGTCTTTTTAATCTTGCACAATTTATACAGATTCACATAATAATTCATTTTAGTGACAATTTCCAAAAGCTGAGAGCATCATAGAAGAACTAGTAAAAAAATGCAGTCAATTTTCTCACAGTTCAACGTCGTTGGTTGGGATTTTATGTGACAGGCTGAGAGAGCAGAGCGTCATTAAGTGGAAGATGATGCATGGTTAACATTTTTCTCACAAAGGAAAATATGCAAAGTGTTGTTCGCCTTTCGGTCATCTCCTTCAGAGTTAATGATTTGTAAAACCAGTTATGTTTCAGGGTGTGTCTCTACCTGCTTTATACATCTAAAGACTGAAGTTTTTGTCTGTTGATCTTTTTAAAGGAAAAGTCTGGTCAGCAAGGAATAATCAATAGATAATTGATAATTATCTATTGATCCAACGCCAATCAACAGTGGCGTTGGATGTAGGAGTTTGCCCTGAAATCGAAGGATTGACGGTTCAAGCCCCGACTTCGACTTTCAGTATCGTTGTGTCCTTGGGCAAGACACTTCACCTGCATCGTCTACTGATGGTGGTCAGAGGGCCTGGTGGCGCCAGTGTACGGCAGCCCCGCTTCTGTCAGTGAGCCCCAGGGCAGCTGTGGCTACAATGTAGCTTGCCACCATCAGTGTGTGAGTGAATGGGTGAATGAATGTAGTGTAAAGCGCTTTGGTCAAGTCTCCTGACTTGAATAAAGGCGCTTTATAAGTACAGGACATTTAACATTTTGCCATTTACCAATTTTTATAACTAAAACTAATGCGTTTGCAGTGATTTAATGAATTTAGCGTTAATCAGTAAAAGAATAAAAACACTTATCATTTATTGAACAGTATGTAATTATTACATATTTAAAGTACTTTCAGAAGTTTGAATTCTGAATATAACCGGACTTTTCCTTCATAATGGAATTAAAGCATTAGCCTCGTGAGACCATCCTGATCTCGCGAGCTTTCAAGGTTTCACTCGCAGATCAGTCTGGAGACTCTCCGTTAAAGAAAATTTGGAGCTGTTCACCAAACGAACGTCCAATAAGCGTTGGCTTTGAGGCGGGTTGAGGTGTGACGTAACGAGAAGCGCGACAGTTCAGTCTAAAGAATATGGCGGCTTCAGCCGATGAAACTAGCGTTAGCGTGGCTATCCAGCACGTTTTATCGGAATTACAGAATATTTCTTCACTGAAAGAAGAGCAAAACACTGCTCTGGAGGCTTTTCTCAGAGGAAAAGATGCTTTTGCTCTTCTCCCGACTGGTTTCAGCAAGAGTTTGATCTATCAATTGGCTCCTCTTCGTCGTCGCTCTGTTAGTACGTCATATGCTTCGTTGATCTGATTGGTTTATTTGGCACGTCTATCACCAACATAGGCCAATCAGCTAACCAGTATTTTCGCCCCTTCCCAAAATTACTTCAACTGAAGGTTTCCAGATGGATATGCGGAGCAAATCCATCTGGCGGAGTCAGATTATTAAAGCATCACCTGCAAACAGAAATGTTTAAATCTTTCCACAGAGTTGATTCAGTATTGAACACATGCATGAACTTTGATATAAACTGATGTATAAAAAACCTTGGATAGTTAGTAATGATCCATCCACAATTATTCTGCAGAATAAATGCTATTAAAATACATTGAACTTAAAGGTACACTATGCAACCGGTGTTGATTTTCCAGCGAGGCTCCCCCCAGTGGGCGAAAGTAAAAGTGCACTGTCGTAAATATGCTCAGCTGTTCTCCTGGTTTCTCCGTCAAGCCAGGCGCGGTTGTTTTGAGCTTAGCAGACAGGCGAACGCAATGAATCACCATGTCTACTGCGGTATGTGACTATTTTGTTCCAATTTTCGAGTTTGAAAATTTAGCATGTTTTCATACATTATTTGTCATGCATGTGTCTAAATAACAAAGATTGTAGTTAGCCAAGGTCTCGCCGTAAAGCAAGACCAACTCTCGCGATGCACGAGACTTCTGAGCCTGTGGGTGCGGGCCGAGGACTCCTGCAATTGCAAGTACGGTATTTCCCCTACAGACCACCAGGGCGGCCGAGAAAACCTTTGTTCGACCTGAAATGACTCTTTTAATCATCCAAAACGTTATGGAACACATTAATTAACTGAAAAATGTTGCATAGTATGCCTTTAAGGAAACAAACAAAAAAATGAAGGCGTATGCAAACATTTGCAGGTTTAGCTCTAAAAATGCTAAAAATTAAACGGAAAATAATACTGTAAGGATTCTGTGTTTCATCCTGTGTTTGGTTCTATTGGGGTCCATACGGTTATGTGTATTGTGTTCCTTTCTTTTATGTGTTTCCTTCGCCTGACTCTGCTGACTCCTGCTCCCATGTGATAGGCAGCGGTTTCAGGACCGGAAGTGTTGAGCGGGTTGAGCAAGGCTAACAGAGAAGCTACCAGGTGTGTGCTAGCCATGTTTTAGGGGTGTAAGCTGTAGCCTCAGGAATAACAGCTCGTGTTTTCTAAATAAACATTGACGTCGGCGTTACTGGCATCATTACAATACTATGAAGCAATGAAATGTAACCAGCCTTTTATAAAAACGTCTCCCCTTTGTCATTTTTCTTTAAATATACACTATATTGCCAAAAGTATTTGCTCACCCATCCAAATTATTGGAATCAGGTGTTCCAATCACTTCCATGGCCACAGGTGTATAAATTCAAGCACCTAGGCATGCAGACTGTTTTTACAAACATTTGTGAAAGAATGGGTCGCTCTCAGGAGCTCAGTGAATTCCAGCGTGGAACTGTGATAGGATGCCACCTGTGCAACAAATCCAGTCGTGAAATTTCCTCGCTCCTAAATATTCCACAGTCAACTGTCAGCTGTATTATAAGAAAATGGAAGTGTTTGGGAACGACAGCAACTCAGCCACGAAGTGGTAGGCCACGTAAACTGACGGAGCGGGGTCAGCGGATGCTGACGCGCATAGTGCGAAGAGGTCGCCAACTTTCTGCAGAGTCAATCACTACAGACCTCCAAACTTCATGTGGCCTTCAGATTAGCTCAAGAACAGTGCGCAGAGAGCTTCATGGAATGGGTTTCCATGGTCGAGCAGCTGCATCCAAGCCATACATCACCAAGTGCAATGCAAAGCGTCGGATGCGGTGGTGTAAAGCACGCCGCCACTGGACTCTAGAGCAGTGGAGACGCGTTCTCTGGAGTGACGAATCGCGCTTCTCCATCTGGCAATCTGATGGACGGGTCTGGGTTTGGCGGTTGCCAGGAGAACGGTACTTGTCTGACTGCATTGTGCCAAGTGTAAAGTTTGGTGGAGGGGGGATTATGGTGTGAGGTTGTTTTTCAGGAGCTGGGCTTGGCCCCTTAGTTCCAGTGAAAGGAACTCTGAATGCTTCAGCATACCAAGACATTTTGGACAATTCCATGCTCCCAACTTTGTGGGAACAGTTTGGAGCTGGCCCCTTCCTCTTCCAACATGACTGTGCACCAGTGCACAAAGCAAGGTCCATAAAGACATGGATGACAGAGTCTGGTGTGGATGAACTTGACTGGCCTGCACAGAGTCCTGACCTCAACCCGATAGAACACCTTTGGGATGAATTAGAGCGGAGACTGAGAGCCAGGCCTTCTCGTCCAACATCAGTGTGCGACCTCACAAATGCGCTTCTGGAAGAATGGTCAAAAATTCCCATAAACACACTCCTAAACCTTGTGGACAGCCTTCCCAGAAGAGTTGAAGCTGTTCTAGCTGCAAAGGGTGGACCGACGTCATATTGAACCCTATGGATTAGGAACGGGATGTCACTTAAGCTCATATGTGAGTCAAGGCAGGTGAGCAAATACTTTTGGCAATATAGTGTATCTAATTTCCTCTTAATTTAAGCAGGTAAACAAGGAAAAATTATGATTTAAAATAAATGTATTAGCTTATTTCTAGTGCAAAATATCAATTTATTTAATTTACACAGCAAAAAATACTAATTCTGTTGGCAGATCGTCTTATTTATCTGCTGAAATGAAGGTGAAGAACATTTATGGTGCAGTGCATTTTGTGTCAAAGCTATCAGAGGACAAATAAAAGGAGCTGTCTGAACTGCAGATCCACACATCCGACTAAAGCATAGAGCAGTTTTCAGGTCAGAGAGAGAAACAAAAACCTGCAGCGGTATTCCTTCTGGACAGTTGCTGGTCTTTGTTCTGCAGTCAACTGAATATCCATCATAATAAGACTGACAGCTGATAAATGAGGCAGAAATGAGGTGCAGCAGCTCTGGTTTCAAACCAGTCTCCATCAATCCACAGGGTTACAGAGTTTGAGCTCAGGAATGCAGGAAAACGGGTGAGAAAAAAAAAATTATGGGATGTAAATGGCTCCTTTTGTCTCATTGCAACTGAAGCTTTAGCTGATCTGAGGTTGACTCCACAACCTGCCTGCCTTTATGTTTTACAGAGAATGGGGGTGCGGTTATTCTATAGTGCAAAGACTTTCTGCATCCATGTTAAAGGTTATTGTTGTTCTTTAAAGGAAAAGTTCAGTCATATTCAGAATTCAAACTTCTGAAATTACTTTAAATATGAAATTATGACAAACTGTTCAATAAATGATCAGTGTTTTTAATTCAGAGTAATTTTCATGTGAATGTGCTTTACTGGAGGCATCCATGTTTGTCAAAGAACACTACTGCCACCTACTGGTTTGTGACGTCACGGTGCGGTATCGGCTGTTGATCAAGTCCCAGTGCTGTATCTGGTGTTTATTATTATCCATGATAGTGATGACTAGTGCATTTTGCACAACAGAGAGTAATTCATTAATGAAGTGTTTTTTTTTTCTGGCCAGAAGTTCGATGGCAAATCCTCCCTCTTCAAGTTGGCGATCCAACGACCAACCCGTCCGTGGAGGATCAGGAATCAGAAAGGTGGAATAACTCTTTTTTTCCACTTTTACCCGATGTATTCCAGCATCCAGCTGCCATGCACGTGGGCATTGTCAGTTTCACTATAGCTCTGGTGAATTTCAATGGTGAAGTCCTCTGGAAATCTCATGCTACGTTCACACCTAAAGCAGGAGAGGCAGCAGGAGCAGCTGCTTGATGCGCCTCAAGGTGCAGCAAAAGGTCCCGCAGCGCGTTTAGAGCAGCTGAAGCTGCGCCTCATGAGCTTCTGAGCAACTGACGTGCTGTTTTTCACTTTGTCCAATTCAGCGGCTGCTGGAATTGAACAAATTGAGCTTTTGCTGCTGGACGCACCACATCAACCAATCAGAGAAGCTGATCTGGGAGCTGGCAGGGAGTCAGACACAGCACTGCTGATGCATAGCGCTATGATCACTCCTCTGAAACACTTTATTAACGCCTAAATTAACTTAAAATATAGAAACCTGCCAGCAAAACATGTTCACTTTTATTATCCATTTCTTATCCAAATATTTATTAATCTTCCCTAGCAACATTATACAATTGGTTATTTTCCTACACTTCAGAGGCGCTTTGAATGAGCGCCCAAGAAGAGAAATGATACATTCTGTCGGTGGAAATGCACCGTTGCATGAGAGTCACTTGGTAGAAATGTTATTTTAATAATTCATATTAAATGTAGCCACATACTGTTAAGTAAAACTGACCTGACAATACTTTAAACGTCAATCAGAAGGAATGAATGATTTAGTTTTAGCTTTATTTGTGCAGCTCTACGTCAATTAATGAGTCGTATTTAAACTAAGGAAACATTGAAGTTAAAATATATAAAAAAAAACTCTAGAGATTAGGTTTCAGCTACATTTTAGTCTGAACCGTTGGAGTGTTTACAGCCACAGCAATTGCTAATCTAGCCAAACACCTAGTTTGAATAAACTACATGTAAAACCTTTCTATCAGTAGATAAACAAAATTACAGCATCATGTTTTAAAGCCTCACAGGACTCCTGAGGGAAACACACAGAAATGCCCTCATGAATCAGCTGCTATGGCAGCTGGCAGAGAACGCCCTGACCTCGGTAAGTGTGTGTGTGTGTGTAATCATGTACAAAACAGCCCAGCCTGACTAAACTGTCATGTCACTTCCTGTGTGCCAGTCTATTCCCTCTCCTAGCATTCCTCAGTCAGCTAAGTTGAGGTTTTCCTCCTCCAACATCTGTGCTTCGCTTGCATCATGGCAGCAAACCAAGGCAGAACATACATCTAATTAAGGATTGGACAGGAAACTTTCCCCAAACACTATTAAACCACGTGGAAGTTATATTTTGCTGTGCTCAATGTCATGATGGCAGATAATGCGTGTGGCGTGTCTTATTTGGACTTGGGTGTGGACGTTAATGTTCACAGATGTATATCGGTCTGCACACTAATTCACTGGTTGCTTATACATGTATATATAAATATATGTGGATAAAACAGCAGAGTACATGGAGGTTTGGCCAGATTTTTAGAACAGCTTCAAAATAAAACTCATTGCTTATCTTGGATGTAGTGATAAGGCTGATAAATTCAGAGGCAATTAATCACCGTATTGAAGTTTCGCCGAGGCCTAGAAGATGAAAAATACCAGCAGAAAAGCAAACCACCGCTCTGCATCTCAACTATGTTTACGTGATCTGTGATTACAGGCGTCTCATCTGCTCCCTTCCAACTGACGGCATGGGAACTGTCCCAGATCTGAAAAGAAAAAAATTACCACAAGGTCTTTGCAACAGGAAATAACTGCCTTAATGAATGGGAATCTATAACAGTTTTCTAGTTGCATACGGTGAGAACATGCAGATTCTTAGGTTTGGGACAAAGGACCTTTGTGAATAGGAAGTGCTCTGTTGTTAACTCAGGGTTTTGCTTATCTTCCAACATAGAAGCAACATTTTAATGAACAGAAATTGCAATGTTTGTAGTGAGTTTTATACTATTTTTACTGAAGGTTAGATAACTAATTTTTTTTGCATTTTGATTTTTATCATCATCAGTCAGACATCCACAAAAAATCCTTTTCTAGTGTTATGATAATTATCATTGATGATGTGTGAGTTTATTACACCTTAATATTAGCTGCCTGTTGCGTGTCAGAACTGATGTTTTCCACAATAGTTTATCTAATTATAAACAGTTCCTCGGTCCGGATGTACAGTTATAATCTTCATTCTGTACGTGGCAAATATTTGGGAATGGAACGAGAGCGGCGTCCTTCTAGCCGCGTGAGACCATCCTGATCTCGCAAGGTTTCACCCGCAGATCAGTCTGGAGACTCTCCGTTAAAGAGAATTTGGAGCCGTTCACCAAACAAACGTCGGGTTGAGGTGTGACGCAACGAGAAGCACGACAGTTCAGTCTAAAGAACATGGCGGCTTCAGCCGATGAAACTAGCGTTAGCGTGGCTATCGAGCAAGTTTTATCGGAATTACAGGGTATTTCTTTACTGAAAGAAGAGCAAAACACTGCTCTGGAGGCTTTTCTCAGAGGAAAAGATGTTTTTGCTCTTCTCCCGACTGGTTTCGGCAAGAGTTTGATCTATCAATTGGCTCCTCTTCGTCGTCGCTCTGTTAGTACGTCATATGCTTCGTTGATCTGATTGGTTTATTTGGCCCGTCTATCACCAACATAGGCCAATCAGCTAACCAGTATTTTCGCCCCTTCCCAAAATTACTTCAGCGGAAGGTTTCCAGATGGATATGCGGAGCAAATCCATCTGGCGGAGTCAGGTTAGCGTCCTTCAGCTAAGAACAAAGTATAATATTTTGATAAGGCTGGAGCCATGGATGTCTAATCATCTGCAAATATGTGTGATGTAATGAGGTGATGATGTGGCAGACTGGAGATGTATAAAATGCCTTTTTAACTGTTAATCAGGACCACTTCCTGAGAGGTGAGCAGCTGCCTTCTGTAAACTCTAAGCTATTTCTCTGATCTGAGTAAGATTACAATTTCTATCAGAATCTATTGTCATGTCTAATGGTTATTTAATACATATAAGTTATAAAGTGTTATTTAAAGGTATACTATGCAACCGGTTTTGATTTTCCAGCGAGGCTCCCCCCAGAGGGCGAAAGTAAAAGTGCACTGTCTTAAATATGCACAGCTGTTCTCCTGGTTTCTCAGTCAAGCCAGGCGCGGTTGTTTTGAGCTTAGCAGACAGGCGAACGCAACGAATGACTAATGCTGCGTTCACACCGCAGCTGGCGCGACAGAAGCAGCGAGTTTACATGCAACGTAACGTCAAGGCGCAGCAAAAGGTCCCGCGGCGCGTTTTGAGCAGCAGGCGCAGCACGTCTGAACAGCTGAAGCAGTGCGTCGGGCGCGTTTAAGCATCTGACGCAGGGAGAGAGACACAGCGCTGATGATCACTCCTCTTAAACAGTTTATTGACGCCTAAATTAACTTAAAATGCAGAAATCTGCCGGCAGAATATGCAGTTTGGATTATTTAGATGAAAAACACCTACCAGCTGCCGCGGTGAACCGCGAGGAGGCGACCCGGCCAGAGGCTGCTGATGAAGGGATCCCTACTGTCGGCGCACCGCTGGTATGTGGGGGTCTGAGCGGCTCCGACAGAAAAAATATTGAAGGCAGGATAATAATCTGAATAACTGACGACACGGATGAAGTTCTCAGGTGTATTTCCTCACTTAAAAACATATTAAAACTACTTTATTCCCACTGATCACAGCAAATATAGCTGCAAGGCAGAGAAAGGATAGTGAAGCTCCGCCCAACGCGCCTCAGACACACTTTTGCACCGCGCAGCCAGAGCAGCAAAGCTGCTTCAGCCGCGCGTCAGAACTAACTGGTACAAGCAGCAAAAAGGAAGCAGCAGACGCGATTTTGCTGCGTCCGATGTGAACGTAGCATAACTGCACAAAGATCGCCACTGTGCTAGCAACGAGAATGCTTTTAACTGGGGGGTGTAGCAGTTCTCGCCGTAAAGCAAGACCGACTCTCACGAGACTTCTGAGCCTGTGGGTGCGGGTCGGTGCTCCTGCAATTGCAAGTGCGGTATTTCCCCCACAGACCACCAGGGAGGCCGAGAATACCTTTGTTCAACCTGAAATGACTCATTTAATCATCCATAACGTTATGGAACACATTAATTAACTGAAAAATGTTGCATAGTATGCCTTTAAAGAGTTTGTCCCCAGCGATCTCTTTTCAGGAAAATGAACCGGAGAGATACTTTTTGAAGAGTTTCAGTCTGGCTGATACCCAGCTATATCTGTCTATAAATCCAGATGAAGCTCACCCATTACATAGATTACAGGCATGTCTTGAAGACATAAAAACCTGGATGACTCTTAACTTTCTGCTTCTGAATGCAGACAAAACAGAAGTTATAGTCTTTAAAAAAGAAGCTGATTAGCCAGTCACTTCATTTGGATGGGATTAAACTGATTTCAGATAATAAAGTAAAAAATCTTGGTGTTATTTTTGATCAGGACCTGTCATTTAAATCCCATATCAAAGAGGTTTCTAGAATATCCTTCTTTCATCTGAGGAACATTGCAAAAATTAGAACTATCCTGTCCAGGGGTGATGCTGAGAAACTAGTCCATGCATTTGTTACTTCAAGGCTGGACTGTTGTAATTCTTTACTATCAGGAAGTCCACAAACTGTAGTTAAAAGCTTTCAGCTGATCCAAAATGCTGCAGCCAGAGTTCTGATGAAAATGAAAAAGAGAGATCATATCTCGCCTATCCTGGCTTCTCTTCATTGGCTTCCTGTTAAATCAAGAATAGAATTTAAAATCCTCCTTCTCACATATAAAGCCTTAAATGGCCAAGCTCCATCTTATATCAGAGATCTGATTGTTCCTTATGTTCCTAACAGAGCACTTCGCTCTCAATCTGCAGGTTTACTAGTGATTCCTAGAATTTCTAAAAGTAGAATGGGAGGCAGATCTTTTAGTTATCAGGCTCCTCTCCTGTGGAACCAACTACCAGTTTTAGTCCGTGAGGCAAACACCCTGTCTACTTTTAAGGCTAGGCTTAAAACTTTCATTTTTGATAAAGCTTATAGTTAGGGTGGCTCAGGTTATCCTGAGCTATCTCTATAGTTATGCTGCTATAGGCTTAGACCTTTTGGAGGACATAGGGACCCCCATTTCATCATTCTGCTTCATTCTCTCTCTGTTCTCCTATTCTGCAGAATCTGTTAGTTCAATCTCTAACCTTCTGTTCTCTCTGCTTTTCCTCAGAGTTGCTTTGCCTCGTCTGTTCCTGTTTGGCTGTGACGTCATCCTGGAAAGAAACATCAGCTGTGCTGCTTCCATCAACACCCTTGTTTATAGATGTTGGAGATCGGCCTGTTTTCCAGTGTGGTCCTGTTTCTCTGACCGTGACTGAGTGGATGTGCTCTCTTCATCCTCTGACATGGGAGCTGCCTTGGAGCTTGTCTGCCTGGCTGTGTGTTTCCTGGACGGGGCCGCCTTTTACAGCTGCTTTTTGTATCTCTGCTTCTTTTTCTATGTCTGCTTCTGTCTCCTTGAACCCCAGTCGGCCTCAGCAGATGGCCGCTCACACTGAGCCTGGTTCTGCTGGAGGTTTCTTCCTGTTAAAAGGGAGTTTTTCCTCTCCACTGTCGCTACAAGCATGCTTAGTGTGAGGGATTGTATTTGAGTCAATGACTCAATGCAATCAACTGGTTTTCCTTAGATAGAAAACTTTGTATCAATTTGACTGTATGATCTGGTTGAACTGTAAAGTGCCTTGAGATGACATGTGTTGTGAATTTGGCGCTATATAAATAAACTGAATTGAATTGAATTGAATAGATAGAGCTCCAAGGTGCAGACACAGAGCTTCTCTTTAACACTAATGACCGGACAATTTTGAGCTCTCAATGTTTACTTTTAGTCACTAGGAGCGCTAGACCTGCAACCTCCAGATTTAACCCCCTAAAGTCCAGTTGCAAAACTCTGTAGCTAATTTAAACAGTCTCTCTTGATGTTTTAAAATCTGATAGCAAGGCAAGGCAAGGCAAATGTATTTGTATAGCACAATTCAGTACAAAGACAATGCCAAGTGCTTTATATGATTAAAATACAGGAGGCAATCCTAAACAAATGTGTTTTTAGTCTTGATTTAAAGGAACTCAGGCTTTCCGCACTTTTACAGTTTTCTGGAAGTTTGTTCCAGATAAGTGGAGCATAGGAACTAAATGCTGCTTCTCCATGTTTAGTTCTGGTTCTAGGTCTGCAGAGCAGGCTGGAGCCAGAAGACCTGAGTGGTCTGGAGGGTTGATACACTGATAGCAAGTCTGGGATGTATTTAGGTGCTAAGCCATTCAGAGATTTATAGACTAACAGAAGGATTTTAAAGTCTATTCTCTGAGATACAGGGAGCCAGTGGAAGGACTTTAGAACTGGGGTGATGTGCTCTACTTTCTTAGTTTTAGTGAGGACACGGGCAGCAACAGACCAAATTGGACCAGCAGATTAAGAAGTCATGGGGTAACTGGTAAAGAAGAAAAAAACATTCAGGCCTCGAGATTAAATCCTACATCCAAGAACCAAAAGTATGCACAATCAGGTAAGTTTCATATCTACTATCTAGCCTTAAAACAACTTTAGCTTAGACTGCTATAAGTGGGTCACATGACTCCTTTAGCGACTGATCTGGCTCTCCAAGGTTACTTAGGAGGGTTTTTAAGAAGCGCTATTAGCCCATCAAGCATTATACTTTGGTGAAAACTTGTGTAGCTTTAAGTTGGGAGAGAGAGACAGACTTTTGGCAGATAACAGGAAGGCTTAACTTATGTCATGCTATAGCGTTGAACCTTGTATGTAGTAATGTCTGAAGTCTAAATTTTCACGCAGACTGCTTTAGTAACGTTGGTCTCCTTAGTAACCTAAATTAGATCATAAAGTTGTTTAAAATTTAAATTTTCCTTGAAATATCAGAAAGTATATTTTTTTTACAGTGACTACTCTAAATTCCGCCCCAATGTTACTCAATGGGTACTCATTGCATTTAATATAAAAAGTATAAGTTTTCTTTTTTAATTGATGCAAAAAGGGAAACTGGGATCAACTAAAATAACAATTAGTGTGTTAAAGCAGCACAGCAGTGAGATGGAATCACTCTATGCAGTGATTCTGTGAGTTCTGTCAGTATTTTTAAGTGTTAGACAAATTCTAGCGATGACATGATGAGCCCATCTGCCAGTCCTACTGATGTCTCTCTGTATCAGCAGTGAGGCAAACCTAAGAGACGTTCTAAACTTGACAAAAAGCTGTTTAAAAACTGCCAACATGTCAACATGCGGAGATGAGCTCACGCTGCTCCCAACTCGGCTGAACAGTTCTGGAAAATTTTGATTGAGCCGTCACACTCCGTCAACTTTTAGTTTCACAGGAGATGTAAGAAAAGAGAAGAGGGAAAAGGATGCATTTTGTTTTTTTGTTTAGGAGGATCTGATCATAACTCTGGGACTGTCAGTAAGGGGGGATGGGGGGTGGGGGGATCTTAGGCAGGAATCTGACAGCTATGACTGCAGAAAGGAACTGCAGAAGTTCCAATAAACCTCTGGAGATGTGGCATAGTTAATATCCGACAGCAAATAAATAAATAAAATCCAATATTACCATTAATAAAAAGCTTTCAGGGAGAAACCAAAGGCTGCTTGTTTTTTTTACAGAAAAATGCAAAGCAGAAAACCCTGAAAGGGCTTCAGAAAGCAGCAGGACGACTTCCTTGTCTGCCTCAGCTAAAGGTGTCAGTCTGGGGTGGTGGTATCTGAGGACCCAAACGCAGAGATCAGGAGGCAGAGGTTGCAGATTTAATAAGGCAACTGAGGCAAACATCCAAAGTACAAAAATACAAAGAACAAAAAAACATTTTAGGAAAAACTCATGTTGGAGGCCAGAGGTGAGGAACCAGCACTGAGTGGCTGCAGAGGTGGAGTATATAAGGGAAACAGAACAAAGGATGGAATAATGAGCTGAATATGGAGCAGGTGTGGATGGAAATAACTAGAAGGAAGCCAAAGGGAAACGAAACAAGCACAATGAACAGAGAGTAACTAAAGACTGCTTGAATATAATGGAAAATAAACCAAAGATCAACAAGACTCAGAGTCCCGAAAGGCGAGAACCATAACAAAAGGTGAGTCAAAAATTAAAACAGAAGCTTTGGGATTCAAAAGAAACAGAGTCTTAAATAGTCAACCACTGATTCTAACTATTAAATCATTTTTCCTGCTGATTCTGAGCTCTGAAAAAAAAAGCCAGGCTAAAAAATATACACCAAACAGGAGGGAATCCAGTAGGTAGGATTAGTGGATTACCCTATATTTAACCACGCCCTCTCACTCTTAGACATTAACTCAACTTGTTTTATTAGTTGTTTTTTTCTTTTTTCAAAAAAAAAAGTCTATGTATTCTCTTGCTATACATAAAGTATTTAGGACGTAATAAGGCCTGAAACCTGAAAAATGACTAAAGCAAAACTCAACCTTTTTGCTTTAAACACTTTGTTAATTCAATAGGGATGCACGATATAATCGGCCCCCTATCGGTATCGGCCTTAAAACTGAATATCGGACATCGGCCACCCCACCGATATTTGATCAGCTTCTGAGTTTCTAAAGTCTAAAAAAAAAAACTTCTTCTACTTCTTCTTCTTCCTCAAAAACTTATTTTTTACAGACTTAAAAACTTCTAAAGACGAGGGAAAAAATATTGATACATTAAAATATCCCAATATCTTCATATGCTGATATATTGCCATTTAAAAACACCATATCAATCTCTTTAACTAATGAAATATTGCTATATGTCATCGTTATGCTACGAAATCCCCCGAAAATTCACCAAATGTTGCCATATTTTTATATGTTGATATATTGACGCGGTATCGATCTATTTTACTAGTTAGTTAGTTTGTAACAGAACGATGAAATTTCACGAGATTTTGAAAGTAAAATAGATCGATACCGCGTTTTTAAAAATCAATTTGATATCAGCATATGAAAATATATTTGAGTATATTATTTTTGAAAGTGTCAGAAATGGATAACAAAACTGCTATTTTCAATGACTACTTATTTTTGTCCAGCTTTAACATCGGTATCGATATCGGCTATCGGCTACATGAGTTTTAAAATATCAGCATATCGGATATCGGCCAAAATCCCAATATCGTGCATCCCTATAATTCAATGAAATACGTTTTTAAAAAATTTTTGTCGCTAAGCCTAGCGCCATTCTCCCCGCTTTACAAGCTTAATCAATGGGAACTACTAGACGCATCTGCAATCAACAACAATTATTGAAGATTTCCAGAGGACTTCCCCATTGAAATTCACCAGAGCTATAGTGAAACTGACAATGCCCACGTGCATGGCAGCTGGATGCTGGAATACATCGGGGAAAAGTGGAAAAAAAAACACAAAAAACCCGTAATATGTAGCCAACATTTGGAAGAAGAATGTTTTCAAGATGACTTGGATAATAGCGCGTTGTGACAAACACCAGATACAGCACTGGGACTTGATCAACAGCCGATACCGCACCGTGACGTCACTAACCAGTAGGTGGCAGTAGTGTTCTTTGACAAACATGGATGCCTCCAGCAAAGCACATTCACATGAAAATTACTCTGAATTAAAAACACTGATCATTTATTGAACAGGATGGAATCATTTTATATTTAAAGAACTTTCTAAAGTTTGAATTCTAAATATGAGCAGACTTTTCCTTTAACTTCTATTAAAGCAAAGGTTAAACTCTTATTTAAAGTACTTTATACCGTGTTGCTATATTACAACTTTCATCCTTCACCTCATAAGATAAATAATGGATTAAAACTATAAATATTTGTGTTTCTGTGTTCATATGTTAAGTTATCCAATAGTTTAGAGCAAAAAGTGATGGAAAAGGTTTGACCCCATGAGGGGGAATTGCTGTGTATGGGTCAGGGCTCATGTTTAGGACTATGGTGTGAATTGAGTTTAGGTTGGGGTTAAGTATGAAGCCGTAATGGTTAGGTTAAAGCTAAGGGTCACAGCTGTAAAAACCAATCAAAGTCAATGGAAAGTCCCTGCAAATATAGTGAGACAAGTTTGTGTGGGTGTGAATAGTGACATGTAGAAAGCAGCAGAGGAAAGTCGTTTTACACATGCATCGATGGCAAAGAGGCTCCAGAGTCCAAAGAGGAGAAGAGCCTGGATGAGACATGTAAAGATCGATTCCTGTGAATATCTGTTGAGATGTCCTCAGGGAGACATCAGCAGCTTCTGATGCAGCCTCTCTGCACACAGAGATGCTCTTAGTGCTGCACAGAAACCACTCTATAGATTAGCAGCAGAGTAATAAGCTCCCCCCCCTTGATAAACGGGGCCTGAACCCAGCAGGATTAGGCTGTCAAGGGTTTTTACATTTTTCTTTTTCCTTTTCTGAGAATCAGGAAGTGTGATTATTGGTCACTGGATGGTTTCTATGATGGGCGTGTTTAAAAACATGACGTCAGGATGAGTAAATTATTTTTGGTGTGGAAAGCACCAGATAACTCACACTTATCACCACCAAGCACACATCCCCCCCCTCCTCACACACACACACACTATCGGCTTAAAAAGTGTAAAAGAAAGCTGCCAGTCATCTGCAGGAAGCATTAATTTGATAATTTTGATATTTCTCTCCACTTTCTGCTTTCACTGACTTTTTAACTGCAAGCTTTACATTTTTATCATTTTATATCTTTAAATTGTTTTTCTAGTGAGCGAGGAAGCCAGTTGCACTGCGTTATACGCAATATTTAATTTTAAAAGATGAAAAATAACATTATTCTTTATGTTTTTATTGCAATTATTCACTACATCACAGTTAAATTCATCCAAACCTGTTGAGAAGAATTTGTCAACCATGAATTACTAGACAAGCATCAGGTTCCTCAATATTTCAACTATTACGCTGTTGTTTATTATTATATTTATATGTTTTTAGGCTTAGCAGGTTAAAAGATAAAGCTTTATGTATTTCAGTACATTTGGAAAGTTGGAGGATCACAATCAAATGTATTTTTTTATTCAGAAAGTAAATAAGCGAGATCAACGATCTTATGCCAGACAACTCTTCGCTTAACAAATAAATCCTGTTCAACATACTGATGTTCAGCATCACCTCCATGTTAGCTAGAGGTAATGTATTAATAGATCTATATAGATCTATATTTCCTCCTGTTTTAGCTGCTAGCAGTCCTCCTGAGAGCCGCCTGCTGCTTAGCCTCTTTAATTGGTTACCAATGGTTTCCTAACAGCTATATTGTTCTATAATTTCTTACTTCAAATCTTGATTTAGTCATTTATATTTATGTTTTTGACATTTCAAGGCACAGCAATATTTTTTTATAGCAAAAAATATTAAAATATTAAAAAGTAAGGATGCCCGCTAAAATAAATGCACAAAAAAGAAGTGGATTTTAAGTTTGAGGCTTTTATTTTCTATTGTTTAGCATTTAAAAGAGCTTAGCTTCACAAAAAAGACTCATCAAAGTTGGTTCATTATTTTACACTAATTAAAAAAGACTGTCAGGTAGTTCTCCCTTTAATATTGTTTAAATCTTCTAATTTGTCATCAACATGACCCCAAAACCGTGTATTGTCTCATTGATGTGATGAAGGTATCATCGCAGCTCTACTCACCTGTAGTTTGGTACTAAAAGTGCTAACCCTTTCGGCTTATTAAGAAAAATCAGGCTAAAAACTCCTGCTAGCATCAACACTTAGCATGCTGGTGAAGATTCTCAGTCTTCCAGGTCTTAGTTGTTCAAAATGTCAGAAATAGCGTTGAGTTTCAGGTTTTATCCAGCAGCCTAACAAAGCCTTGTTTTTATTTATAAAACATGCAAATAGAAAGAGACAAGCGGGTCCCCCCCTTTGGAATGGGGGTCGTTTGGCTTCTTTGTTAGCCTGTAATGCTCCATACCTGTCTATGTCTCTGAAAGGGGGGTCGTTAAAGGGAATTGTTGGCCTGGCTGTCCAGGCGATGTATCTGTTCCCCTGTATGGCAGTTGGGGTTGCGATGATAGCTGGAAGGAATCAACTCAATCGCTGCATTGAAGGTTTTTGAAAGCTGAAATCTGAGTCCCCCCCCCCCCTGTTTAAGGTTCGTTTTTCTTTCTTAACAAAGATGGCTTCCTTCACGCCCCTCTCAAACCACCAGTCTTCTTTGTCCAAAATGTAAACATTCTGGTCCTCAAAAAACTATCCTTTGACCACGCTACTTCTGACATTTTGAGTTGAGAAAGATTCCTGGATGGGAAGCGAATCGTCTTCAAACTTGCAAACAAAGTCCAGTGTTTTTTGTTTTTTTTTTCTTTTTTGGAAGACTTAAAGGGATAGTTCAGGATTTTTGACATGAATCTGTATGGCATCCCCATCACCAGTGTCATGCAATCACACTGACTTACCCCTGGCAGCATCCTGTGAGCAGAGTTCTCGTCCAGCTTTGGTCAAGCCGAAAGTAGTCCGGCAGGTTTGCTAGACCCAGCGAAATAAAACGTTTCTCTTCCCAAAACATTATGTGTTCAAAAGAGTGATATTTTTGCATCCCAAAAACATTGTAGTGGAAAAAGTCACACGTCGTTATCACTTGGTCCTATTTTCTCTCTGTTCGTATCAGTGCGCGCCGTCATTCTGACAGCGAGCTCAACTTTGAGGAGGGCAGGGAAGTCGCTGTTGTTTGTGATGCAGACAGCAGCTGCTGCAACTCCGACCTCCTCATCAATGGAAAGGTTCTGTATCTCGGGCATTACTAAATCCCACTCGTGGCAACAGTAGCATCCACCTCTGTCTGCATTAATTCGCACTTGAAACAAGTGCACCATGATTTGTCGCCACCCTGGATATCGCAGCTCCAGCTGAGGCTCCTGCGGCTCCGGCTTCAGCTTCCATCACTTCTCTGTCCACCCTCTCTCTTTCTGCCCGATCTAACTCCATTTGTCGAAGTTCATTGTCAGTGTACTCGGGTTCATAAAGATATCCCTTGGGTCTAAGTGGAAGTCGATGTTTTCCTCGTCGCTCTCGTAGTCAGACATCTTCCCCAGTAGTAAACAATCGCGAATCAAACAGGTAGGCCCTTAACCTGACAACAGCCAGATGCATGCCTCGCTCCGCCCAGCTAGGAGCTAGGCGGAGCGAGACATGCATCTGGCTGTTGTCAGGTTAGTAGGCCCTAGCTGTCAGGTCATGGTGTCGCGCGCACTGATACGAACAGAGAGAAAATAGGACCAAGTGATAACGACGTGTGACTTTTTCCACTACAATGTTTTTGGGATGCAAAAATATCACTCTTTTGAACACATAATGTTTTGGGAATAGAAACGTTTTATTTCGCTGGGTCTAGCAAACCTGCCGGACTACTTTCGGCTTGACCAAAGCTGAACGAGAACTCTGCTCACAGGATGCTGCCAGGGGTAAGTCAGTGTGATTGCATGACACTGGTGATGGGGATGCCATACAGATTCATGTCAAAAATCCCGAACTATCCCTTTAACATCATCTTAAAGGCTCTTTGAATACATTGAACCAGCTGAAGTCTGTGAACATAAATGCGGATTATCTTAGTGTCTTCGTCTTCTTTTGGATTTAAATCAAATCCCCCATTAAGAAACATGCATTGCTTCTTATTCCGTCATAATTATTGCTTTCTGAACTTAACTGAACTACACTGCAGCGCAGTGTAACTTTTAGCCACTAGGAGCACTAAACCTTTAACTTCCAGGTTTGAATCTGATGGCAGACCCATTTGGACCAAACCTGACAACAGCCAGATGCATGTCTCGCTCCGCCTAGCTCCACTCACATACATCTGGGAACCCGCTCATTGAAAGTGATTTCCCCAACCGAATTTATGGTCTGTCCAATCAGGACGCAGGGCGGGTGTGTCCTGGAGTGGAGAAGCGACCGTGAGATTCCAACAACAATGGCGGCTCGCATTGAGGAAGCAAGCGTTAGCATTGATGCTGCTATTTCTTCTGTGTTGTCCAATCTATCTGATATTGTTTCATTAAAAGAACATCAGAGAACGGCTTTGAAGGCTTTTGTTGGTGGAAACGATGTTTTCGCCCTTCTCCCGACCGGATTTGGCAAGAGCTTGATCTACCAAATGGCTCCTCCTCTCACAGCGTCACGGGTTAGCTTCGGTGTGAGTGGTTGAAATAGCACGTCAATAAAGATGACAGACAAGTGGCTTATCCAATCATATGCAAGGAGTTTTGATAAGGCCCAGCCTTCAGTAAAAGCAATTCCTATGGCGGGTTCCCAGATGTATGTGAGTGGAGCTAGGCGGAGCGAGACATGCATCTGGCTGTTGTCAGGTTAATTTGGACCAGCAGATTTAGAAGTTGTGGAGCTACTGGTAAAAAAAAACATTCTACAGACTAAATACTACATCAGAGATCATAAATATTTCTGGGTCAAAAAGTTATGCAGTAAGTGACTGTGTAAGATGTTTTAGACATCTCTGCATGTGGTAAAGACCTTAAAGATAAAATCAAAGTCAGCAGGTTAAACATAGAAGAAAATGGCCGGACCTTTCTCATGCTTTCACTTTCAGAATTAGTGTTAAAGATTAATATAGATCTATAGCGAAATCAGCACTCAGTTTTTCGAGGAAACATGTGGTTGGCATATTTGGAAAGACAGAAAAACCAGGAAGTTCCTCCCTAAAAATGAATCACCCTCCAGACTTGGCATCCTGAACCTTCTGCATAATACATTATTTAACAGTTAGTCCTAAAAGCTCATGCTTTTATCTCTTCAGAGACCTTTTGGAATGAATTAAGGGTGGCACTGCTGCCTTGCAGCAAGAAGGTTGTGGGTTCGATTCTTGGCCCGGGATCTGTCTGCATGGAGTCTGCATGTTCTCCCTGAGCATGCCTGGGTTCTCTCAGGGTACTCCGGCTTCCTCCCACAGTCCAAAAACATGACTGTTAGGTTAATTGGCTTCTCTAAAGTCTCCTTAGGTGTGAGTGAATGGTTATATGTCCTGTTTGTCTCTGTGTTGCCCTGCGATGGACTGGCGACATGTCCAGGGTGGACCCCGCCGATTGACAGCTAGAGATGGGCACCAGCACCCCTCGCGACACCAATTGGGACAAGCATGTTAGATAATGGATGGATGGAGGGAAAAAAAAGCTAAAATCTCATGTTTAGTTTGAATTTACATCGTTTACCTCAGATTATGCCCTAACATCGTATTTGACTCTGGTTTTGACAACTAAAGGGCTGCAACTAACAATTAGTTTTCTAATCGATTAATCTGCTTTCAATTAATCAACCAATAATAATGTAATAAGGCGTTTAATAGAAGATGTTTCCAGAATTTCTACCAAGTGAAGATAAAAGTTTGACTGGAGATAGTGTTGTGCCGATGCCTTTTTTGGCCCTGATATCGATACCATACCGATACTCTGTAGACTCTGTAGCTGGCAGTGCAGTGTCGGACGATACCGATACCATCTGTTTGAAATTGATGTGTGTGTATATATATAGAACTGCAGACTACTTGGATGTAAAATAATTGCCATCATGGTTTGTCAAGCTGCTGCCTACCTTTGTGAAGCAGGAAACAGACTAAAACAAAGTGACTCCAGTAGAACTTTTTATTGCCTACCTGGAATGAGTGACAATAGTTTATTAAACTTTTGGCTCTCAAAATGGTATCGATGCCCTATTTGTTGGTACTCGCTGATACGATACCACCATTTTAGTAATGGATCGGGGCCCCGACAGATACTGGTATCTGTATTGGTGCAACACTAATTTCGACCTTACAAACTGACAGTGTTCCCTCTAAACTAGATCTTTCTGTCGGATCAAGAAAGAATTGGTTGATTTTAATGTCTTTGTAAATGTATGTCTCCAAATAAAAGAAGCGGTTCGACAGACTGGGTGTTTTTTTATCCTCGCAGCCACTTCTAGTCGATGTGGTTTTATTACTGTGTTTATCTCTGGGTTAAGAAGGCAGAAACTGAATCCAGATGATCACAACCACTGAAATAATCCTGGCTAGCATTCAGTTATTGTTTTGTTTTCAGACGATACCAACAACCTGAGTTTAACCTGTTTGGATTAATAAATCAGTCTGAAAGTCCCTTTTTTTGTAATTTTCTTTGTGTAGAACAGGTTCAGCTTTTAGGGTAACTGCACTCCCATCCGGGGGGGGGATTTATCTTTAGGCAATACTAGGCAGATGCATAGGGCCCCAAGTTCCTGGGGGCCCCCATAAAACTCTGTTTACATGTATGGTTAATACAACTATTCCTTATTTGTCTACATTATGTTTTTGATAAAAATCCTTTAGCTAAAATGCCATCAGAATGCTTATAGTATAAAGTGTGTCTCAAGCCCCCCTGTATCTGTAGAATGGGTCTGTTTGATGTGTTGTCTTCTGAATTCAGAAGGCCCCCTGTCTGTCTTTAACTAGGGCCCCAAATTTCCTTAATACGTGCCTGCTCCCATCATTTGCTACTTTAGGTACAGTAGTCCAGAACCCCAAATGTTGAGGTTCTGTAGTTAAAACTCATCCTTCCAGTTGGATCTAGATGGTTAGATTCAGACGTTTCCTTCAGTTTCTTTATCGTCCTTCTTAGTGTCCATGTTAGTTAAACTGCTAATGTTTCCTGGTGGTTTTATTAGCGCAGGATGCTATTAGGTGTCAGAGCGTCGGTGCTGATGTCAGTGGGGAACCTTAGCTCCTTATCAGGCTGAGCTGTCACTGAACAGGTCCTGTGGTCATGACTGATAACCTGATCTGTGTTGGGTGGATCTACACAGTGAGTCAGGCTGCAGCTCTTACCAGCAGCATGCCGTCTGCATGTTTGGACAGCATCTCTACCCAAATCAGAAGAGAAGAAAAAGTCAGTTTATAAAAAAAAATAAAAAATGGACTCGCCCTTAAATGATATATTAAATTATATTTTCTGCAGAACCATGAAAATCTATGTGTCACTCTATCATTAGTTTTTTTTCCAATTTGAAGCTGAGCTTTTTTAAAATAACTTTTTTCTTTTTCAATTGCGTGTCAGCAATTCCTTTGTAGTTGCTTTTTAATTCATTATTTCCTGATAGAATGAATTTGAAAGAAAATAACGTTTCCTTTAGACTTAGACTTAGACTTAGACTTGACTTTATTAATCCCTTGGGATTACTCCCTTCGGGAAATAGTATTTCCAGTAGCAGGAAAAATTGCACATACAAGAAAATAGAGGATGTTTAGACACAGTATATACAATAGAAAAATAAAATTAATTAAATAAGGTGTAGGAAGATGTATTGGGGGATGAGGATAGACAAATAAATACAGAGGGCTATAGCAAAAACAATGACTTAAATTAACAGTTATGTAGTGTATTGCACTTGAATGGTTGAGAAAAAAGAGTGTCCAGATTATAAAAACCAAAGCGAGTATCTACAACTCCTTCACTTCTGTTCTCTTAACTCTATTTCCTGCTCCCCCCCAGAGAGGAGTTATAGAGCCTGATGGCATGAGGGACAAAGGAGTTCCTGAGTCTGTTGGTCCTACATTTGGGAAGGAGCAGCCTCCCACTGAACAGGCTCCTCTGGTTGCTGATGACGGTGTGCAGGGGATGACTGACATTGTCAATAATGTCCAGCAGTTTGTCTTATTTATATATACAATAAGAGCCCAAAAAAATAAAATAAAAAATGATTGTATACAATCGATGCATCTAGGGCTTCAGCTAAGCATTACTTTGCAGATCGATTAATCAATTCCAAACAGACGGTATTGGCCGATACTGCACAGCCAGGTATCGGGGCCAAAAAATGGCATCAGCGCAACACTAGTCGAAATGTAGCTTTAAGGTTTCAATTATATCTAATTGGAAAAAAAACAACATGAAAATACAAACTTTTTATAATTGCCCGAGGCAGCGTTTTTAGACTATACTATTATTGTCTATTATTATTGGCTTGCAATACCCAATAACGACCTCCAGGTTCAATGTGCATGTTTTCTAAGCCATTCCAAGGCTTTGTTGGGCTACTCGATAAAAGCCAGGAACTCAATGCTAATCCAGACATTCTGTATTGAGAAAACTTCCTGGATGTGAAGAGAAATGTCTTCAAAACTGGGAAACAAAGTCCTGTGGATTGTGTTTTAACTTTAACTTTTTGGAATGACTGACCTGGATGACTGAGAATCTCCACCAGCATATTCACCTTTTTTGGTTCCCTATCAAAACATTCTGTGATCAGTTCCTTCTATTGCAGCCTAAATTTATCTGATTCTTCGCAGTTCAGTACCGAAACGCTAGCCTGGGTGCCATTACGAACTTAGTCCCGCCCACAAGGTTTGAGGTCGAGAAGTTCGGTCTGGCATTGCTCAGTAGTAGCGCGAGTATGATCGGCCACTCTCTGGCGATCCAATCAAATTGTCAGGGCGGGCTTTATACGATGATGGACAGATGACCAACAGTAACGTAATCAACCACGTGACCAAAGCACGCTTGGGTGACAACAACAATGGCTGCCGCTGGAGAGTTGAGGTGTGTAGATTCTGCTATTAGGTCTGTTCTAGAAGATATCGACAGCAAATTAATTTTAAAAGAGGAACAGAGAAACGCGATCAAGGCTCATCTTCTTATTCTAGGCGTGCAATTGCACGCTTTGATTTTTGTTGACAACAACTATGCGTCGCTTAACATACGTCACGCACTCCGTTGCTCTTATTGGTCGTAGGTCTATCCAATTGAGTGCAGAGGCATTTTTTTTCCTGGTTCGTTCGAAACACGCCCCATAATCACAGCTCTATGGAGCAGCATCAGACTCATTCTGACTAGAATTGAGTAGGACTACGTCAGGCTACCGAAACGCAGCAGCTCAACCCATTTGACAGCCATGTTGTGATCAATACTCGGCCTCCGCCTAATGCTCCTCTATGACATCCCAGAGACCCTTCATCTGTTAACGGCTTAAAACCCACCGGGTCGCCGGCGACCTGGTGGACCTTCAGTGGCGGTAATAACTCAGAATGCATAAAATTCTACCGGTAAAATTTTACCAGAAGGTAGAGCCATTGCGCGAAGCTCCAAGCTAACACCAAATGCTTCATACTATAGCTAGAGGTCTAAAATTTTCTGCATTTGTGGTTAATATGATGTAGAACAAATATAATACAATAAAACCTGTTTTTTCTCAAGAATGTCTTTATTACTGCTGTTCAAAAAAGATCTATCATTTCCGAGAATTAAAAAAAAACAACTTTGAGTCATGTTTGAACTGATGTAGGTTGGTCTGTGTTCTAGTCACCCATTTTTAATTTATATATTAGGAAACTAGAGGGTGTTAGCTTTCAAATAATGTATCACACATGTAATTTGGGCTTACAGTTCCTAATTTATTTGCTTTTCCATTTGGGTATGCGAAATAGGCGAGGATGTTAAGAGGTTAAGGGCTACCTTTGATCAATGCTTTTTTATTTTGTACACTTGGATTATTATTATTTATTTTTACTCTTAAGAAAAATCCCATTGCAGTGCAGTTATGGTTTCATCCAGAACTGAGAACGTGGGAACGTATTCAAGCTAAATGAGACATGAGCATCCTGACACTTACCGTGACCTGCTGATGCATGCCTTACATCACGTCTGCTCAAAAGGGTTTCCTCTTTCATATAACCCACAAACCACCAACTACTGTGCATTTTCTATTTAAAATAAGGTCAGACGATCTAAAGCATAATCATCATTAAAAAAAACCCAACTATTTTAAATAAAAGATATTAATAAAAGGAAATAGATGCTTAGATGCATGAGAAAAAATAACACCCAATAGGTTTAATTGAAAGGGACTAAATGGATCTTCAACAATGAACAAGAAGAATGGGAAAGCAGGAGGCTTCTTTTAACTTTTTCTTTAAAGAAGGGATCAAAATAATGCAAACAGCTATAGATACGCAAACCTCCATGTGAACACACCTTTTTTCCTCCATTTTATCCCAGAAGCACAAACAGAGCAGCAGAGATCATAAAGGACGCGGTTGGTTAGTCCCGGATAACAAGCTTTTTGAAAAGAGGACTATTCTCTCTTTCAGGTAGCTTTCAGTCTCAGACCTGGGGTTGCATTACAGCGTCGGCCCACTGAGGAAAACGAAGCTGGAAAAAAAGAGACGCTCTGTGAATAATCCTGGGCCTGCAGCAGAAGTCAAAGCCTGCACTGACAGAAATAAATAAATACATAAAGGCCAGCCTTTATTTAGACCAATGGTTTGGATCCTAGATTGATTGTGAAGGTCCTTTTTTCTACCAGAAAATTCCACGGATCCCGACAGCTCCGACGGGATGAATGAGGATGAATGAGGCTGGACGTTAACAGAGGCGACCTTGAGAGTGAAACTGAACACCGCCAGGTTTAGCCGTATGGAAGAGAGGAAAACATGCAGGCTGTTTGAACGCTTTCATTTATTCCCACGAACAGCATCAGTTTGTTACTTATGATTTTATAATAAATATGACAAAATAAAGGATTTATTGATATTTTCATTATGACATCTAGTAGACAGCAAAGATCAAAAAGTAGGAAGAAGAATAATCCCATAATTGTTAAGAGGAGTTTTATCCAGGGTTCCTACAGCAAAAGGCAAGTTAAATTCAAGACTTTTTAAGACTTTTTAATGCCACTTGAAATAAAAATTTAAGACCAAATTCACAAGAAACACAAGAAAAACCTGCTTGCGAAAACTTAACCCAAAGGTTTATTTTAACATAAACCACTGCACTAATGTTTCAAATGTTGAAAAGCTTCCCATACAGGAAGAAAGCTAGAAACACACAAATGACAGATATATTTTAACAATTATTTAACTGAATTCACAAACTTTGTTTTAGCAGGGAACAAAACAAATCAGTTTTAAAGCCCCAACATAACCAGTGCTAAGTCTTTTTTGCAGCTATTTTTCTTTGTATGGTTTTCTTAGTATGTTTGATTTGGTGATAAGTGGAGGCGTTGCAGAGACAAGGGTGGAACTAAACTGAGAAATACCGGCTGTTTCTCTGTAACTCCATTTTGACGCTTTGTGTTTCGTGCTTCGCATGTGCGACTCCACTGCCTTAATTCCCATCGTTCTGAGCTTGAATGACTTCTTGCACTAAATCCACTGAGCCTCATGTATGTTCCCTGGTTTTAGCCATGGTGAAAACTCTTGGCTGGAGACAATTTTGGTTACATTTACACTTGCTCATATTTTCCAGACAAAAAGTTAATGGTGCATCTCCCAAATGTCCCGGCCGCAACAACGCTTTATTGGTTCCGCTATCGGGACGGAACCAATAATGGAGAGCCGTTTTTTTTTTAAATAAAAAAAATTGACAATTTTAATGTTTTATTTAGATTACAAAAATAAATTGTAATAAAAATAATCGTATTTATGATGTTTTAAAAATTAAGACCTACGAAAGACTGATTTAAGACATTTTAATACCAATTAAGGCCTTAGTTTTATTTTGAAGAATTCAATGCCTTTTAAGACTTTTTAAGGACCCGCTGGAACCCTGTATAAAGGTTTTGCCTTGATTATCTTAATTTATTTTGGTGATCTGCTTCTATCTGATTCCATCAGTTATATTTAGGAGATACATTTTTAATTAAACCAATTTCTCTTTTTTAATAAAACAATATTGAGGCACCTGGTAGTTTAGCTTTGAAAAAGGAATTAAGCAGATTAAGCTTTTTAAAGACCATGGTTCGCCAGAGAAGTGCAATCGTTGCATTTTTGGTTTGTTTAATGAAGAAATAATTAATGATAATAATAACAATAATAATTATTCGAAGCCATGTTTCTGTAATGTTTGATTTATTACTGTAGACATTAAGAAGACTCAAGAAAACATCACATGACTGAGAGCTGTCCCTTCAGGGAGTTTTAATTTGGGAGGTTTTTGCTCATTTTGCTCTTTAGTTTATCTCTTTTTTTCTTTTTTTTACTACAACACACCTGAGCGACCTGCACAGCTGCAGACAAATCTACTTCCTGTCTGCTGCTCCATCCTACTATCACTTCTCCACAAAACACCAAGGGCCTATTTCCGCTTTGGGATCCTAAATATCTTTTCTTTTAAATTTGTTCTACTCTGGATTTTAACTTTCTTTTACCTCTTTTTTCCTTCTTCTGTACAGTTTTTGTTTTTCCACTGTGGGTTGTGAAAACCGGGGATTTGGGCTCTAAAACTGAACTAAAATGACTTTTAGATCAAGAAAAGGTTTGTATTGATAAACAGATGTTTGATCATTAAAATCTGTAATGAGTCTCAGACATGTTGCAGCAGCTGAACCGTTCAAATGATCAGAATGATCAATATTCTGAGAAAGATATTCCTCCTTTAATTGGTTTTTAAAAATATAGTCGCTGTTTTTTTTCCCTACAAATTCCAGTGAACCAATGTTTTTTCTCCCTCAAGTTTTATAATGAACAGGGGCGAATTTAGCAAATTTGGGTCCCTAGGCAAAGACAGACAGGGGGCCCTCTGAATTGAGAAGACAACACATAAAAAAGACCCATTCTACAGATAGAGAAATGTTAATAGAATAGACATCCATTATCTGTTCTAGGTTGTGTCCCTCTCTTCTTGTCCCTTTTCTTCTTGTTTTCCTCTCTATGTTTTGTACTCGGCTGACTTTTCATGCTGTCTCTAAAGGAATGAAAGATTTTTTCCAAGCACTAAGCTCACTTAGCTGATTGCTCCTTCCTGTGTTTCCAAAAAGGCCAAAGTAAATAACCCAGTCCTTCTTTTCACTGTAGACAAGCCATGATCTGCTTATCTGTTCTCCATTTTTCATTTGGATGAAATAATAGCTGCATGAATCATGACAGCAGACAAGATAGAGGAGAGCAGGAGGCTGGGTTACCAATCTACTCGCTCTGGAGAGCAGAGTTCGCTGCTTTTAGATGTTGTCTCCAAAGTCTCCAGTAGCAGAAAAAAGTCGCTAGATTTGGCGCTAGGAGCTTTTTAGAAATCAAAGTGCTAGAGGGGTCTGAAAAGTGGCTAAATATAGCGACTAAAGCGCTAAGTTGGCAACACTGCTCTTTGCATGGTTTGTTATCAAATGGTTTGCTGCTGTCTGTTTGGACCTTTCTGAACATGTGCAGCAAATGGACTGATCCAATATGGTGGACACTGAAGGGGGGGCTGAGACACACTTAATATTATAAGCGTTCTGATGGCATTTTAGCGAAAGGATTTTAATGACAAACATAATTAATGTACGCAAATAAGGAATAGTTGCATTAACCATACATGTAAACACAGTTTTATTACAGATGCCTAGTATTGCCTAATGGTAAATCCCCCCAATAATAAATATGACCAATGGCATGTCTTACTAATAAAATAAAAAAATTATTTTACGAAATTTAAGCTGGGAAAATGTTTCACCACAAAAACTGAAAATATGATGAACTAAATATTTGCAGCTAGTGGTGTCACACGGTCAGCTGGTTTATCAGTTATAAAAACACATCTTAAAACTAAACATGATGAACTGAAGAGAAATGCTTCCAATTATAATATTTTATCCATAAAAAAAAATTAGATTAATAGATTTTATTGATAAATCACACAGCCCTGTGAAATATATGACATATTTGATAGTTACCCTCTATCTCTATAGAAATGCTGGAAGCTGATAATATTTCATCTTAGGACGTCGGATGAGGAGAACAAACAGAAAAAGAAGGTAGAATTCGCTAAAGAAGCTGTTATTCAAGTAATTATTAGTTTTTAGGTTTAACAAAGGGCAATTTTGAAGGTAACAGGAAAATAACAACATATTTAGGTTAACATGTTCGACCAGAACCAGGGGAGGAAACGCACCTTCGTCCAATCAGCTGTGGCGCTCCTCTGCGCTTTTTGAAGACAGAGACAGAACCATGTGACCTGCAGGACGTCTGATGTTTGCATCTCGCTCACATTTAAGGTTCTCAACTCAAACATTAACGAGTCTTTGGGCTTCAAGAGATAAAATCTAATGAATTATTCAAAAGTAGCAAGAAATACAGCAAACTGCCTCCATTTGAATAAAAGCAGCGAAGTGAAAAGCAGCTAATGGAGAAATCTGTCCCCGGGTCCCATTGCAATTATGGAACAGCTTACATCCTCCTCAGACAATGGCACACAGAATGGTAGCATGTTTCATTTTTATCCAAAAATGTTGAATAAAGCTAAGTGGGCGACAGTGTGCTGTACGGGTGCGGAGTGGAAGAGATGACAAATAATGAGATCAGTTTTCTGCAGAGTTCAGAGCAAACGGCTGCAACAGCAGGTCAGTCCCACCTGCTTCTACCTGATCGATGTCTTCTATGTTAAGCTGCTTTGATCACTGCTGGTTCTGGTTTATTTAGTGCAGAGGGAGCAAACCAAAAAAAGAACAAAGAAGAGGAGGTGCAGCAATCAATCAGCCAGTTTCTCAGCTCCTTTTTGATCACCTCAATACCGATAACATCTACAAAGTTTTTCCTTTAACAAAGTTAAATTCATTAAACGGTCCTAAAATGCATTCAAATACATCTAAAGAAGCCACTTTCAGTATTTAGTGTAACTATAAGTATTTGTTCTGAGATAAAGGCTGAGTCAATGTAGGATTTTTCATAATTAATGTTTCTTACAGGAGTGAAAAAGCCTGATATCTGTAGCTGAAGTTAAAAGCCTCTGATTTAAAGCTGAGCTCTATCACTGGATCATTATGTATACCTAAAATAAGAATAATAATTTTCGTTGCAATCACAGAGTCTGGGAGCGGCCATTTTATGCCCAAATATAGTAGCCCCTCCCTCCTGCCATCTTCCAGCAGTGACGTCACGGTGCGGTAAGCCTAGCGCCATTCTCCCCGCTTTACAAGCTAAATCAATGGGAACTACTAGACACATCTGCAATCAACAACAATTATTGAAGATTTCCAGAGGACTTCACCATTGAAATTCACCAGAGCTATAGTGAAACTGACAATGCCCACGTGCATGGCAGCTGGATGCTGGAATACATTGGGTAAAAGTGGAAAAAATAGTTATTCCACCTTTCTAATTCCTGATCCTCCACGGACGGGTTGGTCGTTGGATCGCCAACTTGAAGAGGGAGGATTTGCCATCGAACTTCTGGCCAGAGAAAAAACCCGTAATATGTAGCCAACATTTGGAAGAAGAATGTTTTCAAGATGACTTGGATAATAGCGCGTTGTGACAAACACCAGATACAGCACTGGGACTTGATCAACAGCCGATACCGCACCGTGACGTCACTAACCAGTAGGTGGCAGTAGTGTTCTTTGACAAACATGGATGCCTCCAGTAAAGCACATTCACATGAAAATTACTCTTAATTAAAAACACTGATCATTTATTGAACAGGATGGAATCATTTCATATTTAAAGAACTTTCAGAAGTTTGAATTCTAAATATGACCAGACTTTTCATTTAAGTAAAAATATTACAAGATACTCCAGTCATCTTTGCTGCAGTGGGTGGAGGATTTAACCCAGAATGGGGCCCCATGTTAACATCTGCTCAGGGCCTCTAACACTGTAGGAGCAGCTCTGTAAACTGGAAGATCGCAGCAGGAGAAACAATCATGTTGTCAGAGGATGGATGCTTCTGTTTATTTATATAGAGTAATGGGACATTTTTGCAAAGCTGCTCATTGGGAATCATTATTCTGGCTTCCAGGACTCATTACTGAACAAACAAAACATTAAATAAAACAAGATAAGAAGGTTTGCATATAATGAATAGATTATTTAGAGGAAGAGAAGATAAATCATCTCACAGTAGGTCATTGTTTACCCGTTACCCTTGTGACTGCTTCAAGCAGGCAGCGGTATCAGATCAGGGCCACTAATAATCTTTGGGTTTTACGCCAATAAACACAAACCACAGAGTTACATTTTAGGAGTTTTACTTCACTTTTCTAGTGGAAGTTTAAGTCGGATATAAATAACATTTTTGATCTTGATAAGGGTTCCATAACAACCTAATAATCTATTAGTTCATGGCTTCCATAAACTCAAAAATGACCTGACTGATTAAAGCGTTTGTAACCAAAACGTAGTGTCATGATAATGTAATCATGCTACTGTCTATTATGGGATCCTTTTATCTTTTTAGGGTGGAGGAAGGAGTGAGAGACAGTCAGAAAAAAGCCCCATGAGGCGTAGTAACAGAAGTGACATAAATAAAAAAATACACAACCTAAAGTCATGCAAACTAGGTAGTTCTATATTTTTTGAGTGATGTCAATTTCCTTTATGATGAACTAAATGTTTGCAGCTAGTGTCACACAGTCAGCTGGTTTATCGGTTATAAAAACACATCTATAAATAAAACATGATGAACTGAAGTCAGCCTGAGCTACGGAAGCCAGATAAATGCTTCCATATAATATTTTATTCATAAACAGAAAACTTGATTTATAGATTTTATCGATACATCACCCAGACCTCTAAAATATAGAACACATTTGATACTTATAATCCAGTAACTGGCCAATAGAGGGCGCTAGGGCGCCGCCCGACCAAATGACCCTGATTAATACATTTAAATATATATATATATATATAATAATATTATATATTATATAATATATTATATTAATATATTAATATATTAATATATATATATTAATATATTAATATATATATATTAATATATTATTATATTAATATATATATTAATATATTATATTATATATATATATATATATATATATATATATATATATATATATATATATATATATATATATATATATATATATATATATATATATATATAATTTAAATTTAAACTAAAAACTAAAATATTTGGAAATATATTGATATATCTTTTAGATGTTCAAGATAAATATTGAATCTTTAATGACAAGCAAAGCGTCATTTAATTTTTTGTCGGATTGGTGACGTATTTCCGCCCTAGGGAGCAAAAATCTTTGTAAAAGTTGTACATGATCTCTGTAGTTATGAGCCATTTTTTTAGGTGCAATAAATAAATGCATGTTGGGTATTTAAAGAATACGTTTTTATTATGAAGTTCTTCCCCTGGATGGATGTTTGGTTGTTCATGAATGATGACATGTTCACCTGTTTTATTTTAAGAAGTGTTTTGCTTGTAGAAATACATTTTGTTATTTGTTATTGCATATTCATTGGTTTAATATACATCATAATTATTATAAGTAGGCTA
Source organism: Cyprinodon tularosa (assembly GCF_016077235.1). Lineage (NCBI taxonomy): Eukaryota > Metazoa > Chordata > Actinopteri > Cyprinodontiformes > Cyprinodontidae > Cyprinodon > Cyprinodon tularosa. The sequence goes on along the minus strand of NW_024039413.1, from coordinate 162,066 downwards.
AATGATTATTATATATTTGCTAAATTTTAATACTTGGGTGTATTATTTCAAATATATAAAGTTTAGTCCCTTAATTGCATAATAATCAGGTTACCTTTATGCAATTCAAACAATAAATGATGTATTAGAAATAAATAAGCTTTATTAAACTAAAAAATGCATCATGCAAGGTCTGTGCTGCTGCCATGCTGGAGATCAGCCTGTTTTTCAGTGTAGTCCTGTTTCTCTGACTGTGACTAACTGGATGTGCTCTCTTCATCCTCTGACATGGGAGCTGGCTTGGAGCTCGTCTGCCTGGACGGGGCCGCCTTTTACAGTTGCCTTTTGTATCTATGCTTCTTTTTCTATGTCTGCTTCTGTCTCCTTGAACCCCAGTGGGCCTCAGCAGATGGCCGCTCACACTGAGCCTGGTTCTGCTGGAGGTTTCTACCTGTTCAAAGGGAGTTTTTCCTCTCCACTGTCGCTACAAGCATGCTTAGTGTGAGGGATTGCCTTGGAGTCAATGAATTGATGCAATCAACTGGTTTTCATTAGATAGAAAACTTTGAATCAATCTGATTAGATTTGTGTTAAATTATCTAAATTATCTAAAAAACATTTTATGGAATTTGTTATGTAATAAAATAACAAATCTAAAAAATTTGGTGAAATGATTCTGAGAGTGTATGGGGTAGGCTTGCATCATTTGGTAAACTCATATTTTGCCACTTTGGTCAAAATATAAACAGGACGAGAATAACTATGTTTTCATTTATGAATAACACGGAACCATAATAATAATAAATTACATTACTGTTTAATTAGAGAGAGGTGATTATTCCCATGGTTCCAGAGGGTTACCTGTGGCACAGGTAAATGGAGCCTCTGTAATCAAGCATGGCGGACCCCGCTGCTCTTTGAAGTGCGGTAACTTTAACCTAAAGCTTTGAAGTTTCTCCTGGTTGCTAGGGACCACTCACCGTCTCTAAGGTGCTGTTGCCGGGCAGAGCGTTCTTGAACGGCGCGAGCCCACTTCTCTGCCTCCTCCAGGTTAGCGCGCGGGTCCTGGAGCGCCGCGAGCCGAAAGCACTGCTCCACGCGCTGCCGAGCCGGCGCAGCTTTCACCCAGCGGCGCTTCTTCAGCGGGTAGAAGTAGGCAGCAAAGTACGCAGAGGGGTCTGCCCCGTCATCCCCCCGGTAAGCCTGGGAACCAACGCAGTCCCTCAGACTCAGCACCACTTTGCGGCAGCTGACAGGTGCCGAATCGAGCCTCTGGATGATGAAGTCCTTCTCGGTCAGATTTACGGAGCACCGGGCTTTTCGGTTGCTGCTCAGTGTAAATTCTCCAAACAACGTGACGGGACCTGAAGCGTTCCTAAAGTCGGATCTCCTCTGATCCATCCTGATCGGATGTCAGAGGGTGAGACACGGACGGGATCCGGGACAGAGCTCCAGCTGCGCTGTCTCATCGCTGATGCGGAGCAGAGCGGAGACTGCAACTGACAGCCTCCCACTGATCGGACGTCTGTCAAGATATACGGAAAAAAAAACTCCACATCCGGGTAGATTTCAAAATAATCTGATGCCACTTCAGAGCAGGGTAGATTTAAAAATAATAGCTACTTTACAGCAGGGTAGATTTCAAAATAATAGCTACTGTACAGCAGGGTAGATTTCAAAATAACAGCCACTTTACAGCAGGGTAGATTTAAAAAAAATAGCCATTTTACAGCAGGGTAGCTTTCAAAATAATAGCCACTTTACAGCAGGGTAGATTTCAAAATAATAGCTACTTTACAGCAGGGTAGATTTCAAAATAACAGCCACTTTACAGCAGGGTAGATTTAAAAATAATAGCCATTTTACAGCAGGGTAGATTTCAAAATAATAGCTACTTTACAGCAGGGTAGATTTCAAAATAATAGCTACTTTACAGCAGGGTAGATTTCAAAATAATAGCTACTTTACAGCAGGGTAGATTTCAAAATAACAGCCACTTTACAGCAGGGTAGATTTAAAAATAATAGCCATTTTACAGCAGGGTAGATTTCAAAATAATAGCCACTTTACAGCAGGGTAGATTTCAAAATAATAGCCACTTTACAGCAGGGCAGATTTTTTTTTTTAAATAGCTGCTTTACAGCAGGGTAGATTTCAAAATAATAGCCACTTTACAGCAGGGTAGATTTAAAAAAAAATAGCCGCTTTATAGCAGGGTAGATTTCAAAATAATTGCCACTTTAAAGCAGGGTAGATTTAAAAATAATTGCCACTTTGCAGCAGGGTAGATTTCAAAATAATAGCCACTTTACAGCAGGGTAGATTTCAAAGTAATAGCCTCTTCACACCAGAATAGATTTCAAATTAAAAGCTACTTTACAGCAGGGTAGATTTAAAAAATAATTGCCACTTTGCAGCAGGGTAGATTTAAAAATGATAGCCACTTTACAGCAGGGTAGATTTAAAAATAATAGCCATTTTACAGCAGGGTATATTTTAAAAAAATAGCCACTTTACAGTAGGGTAGATTTCAAAATAATAGCTACTTTACAGCAGGGTACATTTCAAAATAATAGCCACTTTACAGCAGGGTAGATTTCAAAATAATAGCCACCTTACAGCAGGGTAGATTTAAAAATAATAGCCACTTTACAGCAGGGTAGATTTCAAAATAATGGCCACTTTACAGCAGGGTAGATTTCAAAATAATAGCTACTTTACAGCAGGGTAGATTTCAAAATAATAGCTACTTTACAGCAGGGTAGATTTCAAAATAACAGCCACTTTACAGCAGGGTAGATTTAAAAATAATAGCCATTTTACAGCAGGGTAGATTTCAAAATAATAGCTACTTTACAGCAGGGTAGATTTCAAAATAATAGCCACTTTACAGCAGGGTAGATTTCAAAATAATAGCCTCTTCTTACCAGAATAGATTTCAAATTAAAAACTACTGTACAGCAGGGTAGATTTAAAAAATATTAGCTACTTTACAGCAGGGTAGATTTCAAAATGATAGCCACTTTACAGCAGGGTAGATTTCAAAATAATAGCTACTTTACAGCAGGGTAGATTTAAAAATAATAGCCACTTTACAGCAGGGTAGATTTCAAAATAATGGCCACTTTACAGCAGGGTAGATTTCAAAATAATAGCTACTTTACAGCAGGGTAGATTTCAAAATAATAGCTACTTTACAGCAGGGTAGATTTCAAAATAACAGCCACTTTACAGCAGGGTAGATTTAAAAATAATAGCCATTTTACAGCAGGGTAGATTTCAAAATAATAGCTACTTTACAGCAGGGTAGATTTCAAAATAATAGCCACTTTACAGCAGGGTAGATTTCAAAATAATAGCCTCTTCTTACCAGAATAGATTTCAAATTAAAAACTACTGTACAGCAGGGTAGATTTAAAAAATATTAGCTACTTTACAGCAGGGTAGATTTCAAAATGATAGCCACTTTACAGCAGGGTAGATTTCAAAATAATAGCTACTTTACAGCAGGGTAAATTTAAAAATAATAGCCACTTTACAGCAGGGTAGATTTCAAAATAATAGCCACCTTACAGCAGGGTAGATTTAAAAATAATAGCCACTTTACAGCATGGTAGATTTCAAAATAATAGCCACTTTACAGCAGGGTAGATTTCAAAATAATAGCCTCTTCACACCAGAATAGATTTCAAATTAAAAGCTACTTTACAGCAGGGTAGATTTAAAAATAATTGCCACTTTGCAGCAGGGTAGATTTCAAAATAATAGCCATTTTACAGCAGGGTATATTTCAAAATAATAGCCACTTTACAGCAGGGTAGATTTAAAAAAAAAAGCTACTTTACAGCAGGGTAGATTTCAAAATAATGGCTACTTTACAGCAGGGTAGATTTCAAAATAATAGCCACTTTACAGCAGGGTAGATTTCAAAATAATAGCCACTTTACAGCAGGGTAGATTTCAAAATAACAGCCACTCTGCAGCAGGGTAGATTTAAAAAATAATAGCTACTTTACAGCAGGGTAGATTTCAAAAATAATAGCTACTTTACAGCAGTGTAGATTTCAAAATAATAGCCACTTTACAGGAGGATAGATTTAAAATTAATAGTCACTTTACAGCAGGATAGATTTAAAAATGATAGCCACTTTACAGCAGTGTAGATTTCAAAATAATAGCCTCTTCACACCAGAATAGATTTTAAAATAATAGCCACTTTACACCACAGTAGATTTTTAAATAAGAGCCCATTTTGTTTATCTATGCAAAAAAAGAAGAAAAAAATCAAATATTTAATGTATGATATACACTTTTTCTTTTTTTTCTTCTTTTTTTCATAAAGAAAAATCTCTGTCTTTGCCTAGGGCCCCAGATTTCCTAAATCCGCCCCTTGTTAAATGCATGTTACGTTAATTGAGGAGGTGCAAGCATTCACTGTGGAAAAAGGTTATTTTTCTAATTTATTTTTTTTTCAATCTCAGTAATGTAAGCGTAACAAATAAAAGGCTAAATCAGTGGAAATTTAGGCATATAAAATTTATTATAGGATTGTGCACATTGTTATTAAAGCTATTGCTTCCCTTTCTGTTCTTTTCCTGGGAGTAATCTACTTATTTTAACCACCTTTCACTTAAGGCTTGGTAAATCTATAAAAATGGAGCCTAGGCGGAAGTTCAACTGAAAAAAATTATTACTATTTTCCTCATTCACCGGCCAATCAGCATCCATAGTTCATCCTAAAAGGGACTCCAGTCCACATCTTATAGAAGGCGCCTTTGATTCAGAGAAGCCCGATTCAACCCGCCTCCAGCCCCTTCTCCACCATCGTAGCTAAAGCTTCATCAGAGTGTCATTTCTAACAGACTCTTACTGTCTTATCTCAATGGTCCGACAGAAAACTGCCATATTGAACCTGATTCTACCACAGGTTACTTCCCTAAGGGGAGTTTTTCCTCTCCACTGTCACTTCATGCTTGCTCAAACAACCTGCGTTATCCAACTGGACTTCCATGTTCTGGTCCCAGAGTGAAGCACTAGTATCAGTTCACGGAGCCCACCGGATTTCTTCGTATAGCTCACCGTCCAGCTAACCAGCAGTCTACAGACTGACCAACTTCATCTATCTCCACTCCACCACCAGTTTCAGGCCTGGGGGGGGAAACATCCCTATTATTTACTCCTGTTCACGCTTATCAAAACAAAATTTAGCGCTAATGTTTCCTGCCAAGGTCTGAGCACCAAAGACTAAAGTAATTGTATGAATAAAGTTCTTCTCATTGTCTATTCCTTCCATGTGAGTTTTTCATATTGAAATGACTATAAGCAGGAGTAAAAAGATCAGATCACAGAGAAACTGCAGCAGTTGGCACAGCTGTGAGCTCAGGTCTTCAGCAGGCGATGGCATCCAAAAACTGAGGCCTGAAAAATGTCATCTTCTGCTTCTTATACCTCATGAGTCTATGTGTTGCATCAGGTTGAGGTTTAGAGGTCAGTTCCTGAAACGCCATCAAAACCCTGAGCTTGCTAAACTTGACATACACAAGTTCACCCTCACAAAGAATTACAGGTGCTAGGCTTCAGGTACTTAGAGATTCACTTCCATACAGAAACCCCACATTCATATCTTCAGGTAACACAGAGTACATGTCAGACTTAATAATATTACTTTAGCGATAGTTTCAAGGTGTTGATTTATTGTATGTCTCGTACCGTGTCTTTCGGTTGTGCTGTTCTTTTTTCATCTCGTTACAGGTGATGAAGCAGACTGAAAATGTTTTGTCATTGTCTCCTTTCTATCTCTTCTTTCTTTCATCTTTTCTCCTTTTTTCCCCTTTCTTCTTCTGTTTTTCTGCTCTATTTATGTTGCAGTGTCCATATAAACTGTAAAACTCCCTGCATAATTATAATAAAGCAATTTATATGAAAAAAAAACAAAAACAAAAAACCCTGAGCTCGTTCTCTGCTGCATCTGCGCCTCAGGATCACAGCTCTTCTTTATCAATCCGGCCTCTAGGATGAACTGTTATTTGTGCTCATTGTTCGAACAGAAGGTCTGTCCTCATTAGACAGCCTCTGTTACACTATGTGATGGGAGACTATGTAGGACTCTATCAGATAGATAATATAACAAAAACATACATGACCAATAAAGAACAATCCTAACAACAGTTATTATCATGTATTTCTCACGTCTGATTACAAGTGTCTTTCCCTAATAAAGCTTGTTAATGAACACAACTGTATGCAACGATAAGCCTGGAGCTTCCTGCAGTTCTGTCTGGTTGTTAGACAGAATCATGCTTTTATGATTAAGGGTGCACCCATTTTTTTTATTTGATTTCTTTTAATTTTTTGGCTTCACTTTGTTTAGCTGAAGATCTTTAAAATGAAAGCTGTGTGGTCTAAGAACAAGGAAAAGAAAGGCTGTGCTTCCCCCTAGTGGTGAACTTATGAACAACAAAACAGAAAGGAGCACAAAGCAAACTTTTTGTTCTAAAAAGATTAAGTTAAGCATAATGTAAGACGTATAACGTTCAGTTTGAATGCATATGTGACTCAGCAGAAGCCGAATTGTAGTTTAAGCTCAAAGAACAGCCAAGCTAATCCATAAACTGTTTAAATTCGGAGTTGGGGGGGTCTGGGGGTCGTAGTACTCTGAGTGCTGATGTACAGGGGTGGAAATGTAGATTTTTGCCTGATGTGTTTATGTAGGTATGTATATGTTCATATATATATATATATATATATATATATATATATATATATATATATATATATATATATATATATATATATATATATATATATATACTCCGAACACCCTCTCCCAATTAGAGGGAGAGGGTGTATGAATAATAGGTGTTTATTCTTCATACCTCTTTTAAGACAATTTCTTTTAATCAATGTAATTTCTCTGGCTGTATATACTGACAGGTTTATTTGGTGGAGGTTTTGTTTTCTATTTATGTTCAGGTGAATTTAGTTAGTTTGGAAATATGTGTCTGGTTTGGTTGATGTTAACTAGTCTCTTTTATGTGTATTTGGTTCATTCATTTATTGTTGTTTTTCAAATTGTCTGAAATAAATTCCTATTTATTCATTAATTCATTAAAACTTTCAACAATGAGGATGAAAACTAAAAGTAACCATAATGGGGCCATTTTTTTATTTTGAAAACTGAATTTTTATTTTAAGAACATAATTTTACTGTGATTTTTTTTTATGGTTTTATAGTCAACAATAGATATATAATATTTTATATTCTATATCTATATATATATTCTATATATACAACTATATATATATTATATATACAGGTGCTGGTCATAAAATTAGAATATCATGAAAAAGTAGATTGATTTCAGTAATTCCATTTAAAAAGTGAAACTTGTATATTATATTCATACATTACATACAAACTCATATATTTCAGATGTTTATTTTGTTTAATTTTGATGATTACAAATGACAACAAATGAAAATCTCAAATTCATCATATCAGAAAATTAGAATATTGTGAAAAGGTTCAAAATTGATGGCCCCTGGTGCCACACTCTAATCAGCTAATTAACTCAAACCACCTGCAAAAGCCTTTAAATGGTCTTTCAGTCTAGTTCTATAGGCTACACAATCATGGGGAAGACTGCTGACTTGACAGTTGTCCAAAAGACGACCATCGACACCTTGCACAAGGAGGGCAAGACACAAAAGGTCATCGCTAAAGAGGCTGGCTGTTCACAGAGCTCAGTGTCCAAGCACATTAATAGAGAGGCGAAGGGAAGGAAAAGATGTGGTCGAAAAAAGTGTACAAGCAAGAGAGATAACCGCACCCTGGAGAGGATTGTGAAACAAAACCCATTCAAAAATGTGGGGGAGATTCACAAAGAGTGGACTGCAGCTGGAGTGAGTGCTTCAAGAACCACCACACACAGACGTATGAAAGACATGGGTTTCTGCTGTCGCATTCCTTGTGTCAAGCCACTCTTGAACCACAGACAGCGTCAGAAGCGTCTTGCCTGGGCTAAAGAGAAACAGGACTGGACTGCTGGTGAGTGGTCCAAAGTCATGTTCTCTGATGAAAGTAAATTTTGCATTTCCTTTGGAAATCAAGGTCCCAGAGTCTGGAGGAAAAGAAGAGAGGCACTTCATCCACGTTGCTTGAAGTCCAGTGTAAAGTTTCCACAGTCAGTGATGGTTTGGGGTGCCATGTCATCTGCTGGTGTTGGTCCATTGTGTTTTCTGAGGTCCAGGGTCAACGCAGCCACATACCAGGAAGTTTTAGAGCACTTCATGCTTCCTGCAGCTGACCAACTTTTTGGAGATGCAGATTTCATTTTCCAACAGGACTTGGCACCTGCACACAGTGCCAAAGCTACCAGTACCTGGTTGAAGGACCATGGTATCCCTGTTCTTAATTGGCCAGCAAACTCTCCTGACCTTAACCCCATAGAAAATCTATGGGGTATTGTGAAGAAGAAGATGCAATACACCAGACCCAACAATTCAGAAGAGCTAAAAGCCACTATTAGAGCAACCTGGGCTATCATAACACCTGAGCAGTGCCACAGACTGATCGACTCCATGCCACGCCGCATTGCTGCAGTAATACAGGCCAAAGGAGGCCCGACTAAATACTGAGTGCTGTACATGCTCATACTTTTCATGTTCATACTTTTCAGTTGGCCAACATTTCTATAAATCCTTTGTTTTTATTGGTCTTCAGTAATATTCTAATTTTCTGATATGATGAATTTGAGATTTTCATTTGTTGTCATTTGTAATCATCAAAATTAAACAAAATAAACATCTGAAATATATGAGTTTGTATGTAATGTATGAATATAATATACAAGTTTCACTTTTTAAATGGAATTACTGAAATCAATCTACTTTTTCATGATATTCTAATTTTATGACCAGCACCTGTATACAACTTTTATGAGTAAATCATTGTGGATTGTACGGAAGAGGATTAGGGCCACTGGAAAAAAAAAAAGTAAACTGATTTTTAAATTTTATTTATTTATATTTATAAAATATATAAATATTATTTATAAAATTTTAATTTTATTTCTCAGAATTCTGACTTTAATCTCAGAATTCTTACTTTAATCTCAGAATTCTGACTTTTTTCTCAGAATTCTGACTTTAATCTCAGAATTCTGACTTTTTCCCCATACTACACTGAAATAAAATAAAACAAATCAGTTAACTTATTTTTTTTTTCAGTGGCCCTAATCCTCTTCCGTAGGATTGAAAAAAAAACTATATTTGCCTCAAAAAAATTAAAATAAATTAAAATAAATGTACGGTTGTTTGTGCTGGTGGAGATTCTCAGTCATTCAGGTCATAGTCATTCTAAAATGTTAAAGACAACAATCCACTGGACTTTGTTTCCCAAGTTTAAGACGTTTAGCTTCCCCTCCAGGAAGCTTTTTCAATTCAAAATGTTCGAATAAGCGTTAAATTCCAGGCTTTTATAGAGTAGCCAAACAAAAGCCTTGTAATAAAACATTAACATTGACGCTGGAAAACCAGCTCCATCCCTTAATAATGGGAGTTGCTGAGGTCGTTATTGGCCTGCAATACCCGATCCTTATGGAGGACCAACTCTGCCATATTTTAAAATAAATACAGATATAAATAAATGAAACAGAAAAGAGAACTTTTAACTCAATATTCTGAGCTCTGTGAGTTAAGAAGATGGGCCTCCAAGCAATGGGCAGAAGTTCACCCTTTAAGACACAGCCCTCCTCATTTACATAATGAGGCAGAAATGCATTCAGAAATGTAAAAACGACAGGCAGAAATAAATACAGTGAAAAATACAAAGGAAAAATAAACAAACATATTATCACATGCCGAAAAATAAATACTTAAAAAACAGTAATAAATACTCGTACTCGTACTCGTCGTCTCCCGCTTTATCCGGAACCGGGTCGCGGGGGCAGCAGACTAAGCAGAGACTCCCAGACTTCCCTCTCCGCAGACACCTAGGCGCTCCCAGGCCAGCCGAGAGACGTAGTCTCTCCAGCGTGTCCTGTGTCGTCCCCTGGGCCTCCTCCCAGTGGGACGTGCCTGGACCACCTCCCGAGGGAGGCGTCCAGGGGGCATCCGAAGAAGATGTCCGAGCCACCTCAACTGACTCCTCTCGATGTGGAGGAGAACCGGCTCTACACTGAGCCTCTCCCGAATGACCGAGCTCCTCACCCTATCTCTAAGGGAGAGCCCAGCCACCCTGCGGAGGAAGCTCATTTCAGCCGCTTGTATCCGGGATCTCGTTCTTTCTGTCATGATCCAAATTTCATGACCATAGGTGAGGGTAGGAACGTAGACCGAACGGTAAATTGAGAGCTTTGCCTTTTCGCTCAGCTCTCTCTTCACCACGACAGACCGGTGCAGCGTCCGCATTATTGCAGCAGCCGCACCGATCCGTCTATCGATCTCCCGCTCCATTCTTCCCTCACTCGTGAACAGGACCCCAAGATACTTGAACTCCTCCACTTGAGGCAGGGACTCTCCTCCAACCTGAAGGGGACAAGCCACCTTTTTCCGGTCGAGAACCATGGCCTCGGACTTGGAGGAGCTGATTCTCATCCCGGCCGCTTCACACTCGGCTGCGAACCGCCCCAGCGCACGCTGTAGGTCCTGGCAGGAGGGAGCCAGCAGAACTACGTCATCCGCAAAAAGCAGGGATGAGATCCGCTGGTCCCCGAACCAGACCCCCTCCGGTCCTTGGCTGCACCTAGAAATCCTGTCCATAAAGGTTATGAACAGGACCGGTGACAGAGGGCAACCCTGTCGGAGTCCAACATGCACCGGGAACAGGTCCGACTTAATGCCGGCAATGCGAACCAGACTCCTCCTCCGATTGTACAGAGAACGGATGGCCCCTAATAAAGGGCCCCCCACTCCATACTCCTGGAGCACCCCCCACAGGGCAGCACGAGGGACACGGTCGAATGCCTTCTCCAAGTCCACAAAACACATGTGGACTGGTTGGGCAAACTCCCAAGAACCCTCAAGCACCCTGCAGAGGGTGTAGAGCTGGTCCACCGTTCCACGGCCAGGACGAAAACCACACTGCTCCTCCTGCAGCCGAGGTTCGACAATAATAATAAACAGTAATAAATAAATAAAGTTAAAGATTAATGATATGCTTATTTATTTATTGAGCATTTATTTATTTCTGTATTTATTTTTCAATATGGCAGAGTTTGTCCTCCATAGATACTGGCCCATTCCTCTGAAACGGCAGTGGTTAAGGGTCATTGTCAGCCTGACTGACCTGGTGAGATATTCTGTCTCCCTGCATAGCGATGGGAGTTGAGATGGTTTGGGGGGAAAAAACAACCTTAAACAGAGCGGGTGGACAAAAACCTACAACGCAGCGACTTATGATTCATCCCCATCCTGATGATGTCTAGATGTAGATGTATAGAATATGGCCCTGAAATAGTATATCATGATTATACTTTTTTTAAACTGGTTTGTGGCTTTTTTACTGTGGTAATGTTTGCCTGATGGATGCAGTTCTAATAACTGGTGGAGAAGGTGAGATGAATCCCTTTGGTGCCATCAGCACCTCTGGCTCATATCCTCTGCAGGATTGCTTCTGTCAGAGACGCTGCAGCTTCAGCACCATATTGAGATGCAGGATTCAGAGCACACAGCTCTATGAAAGGTCCTGAAAGGGGAAGAGTTCTTCTGGAAGGTTTATTATCAGCAGATGTGAGGATCATGATAAATCCTGAAACAAACAGCGCGACAAGTAAGAAAGCAAAGCAGCAGAATCAACGAGATGCGGATCACTACCAAGTTATAACAGTGAATGGTGATAATTTGATCTTCTGATCGGTGGGTGGCGCTATAGGACCACCATGGAGAGGTGGAGAAGTAGAACGGAACCACCTCTGTCTTCTAGCACGTCCTCAGGACAAAGATAAGAGCGACTGAAGCCTCCATCTTTATCACTTCTGTTAGAATAACAGCGAAACCATGAGCGGAAGAGGCAAAGGAGGTAAAGGACTCGGTAAAGGAGGCGCTAAGCGTCACCGTAAAGTTCTCCGTGATAACATCCAGGGAATCACCAAACCCGCCATCCGCCGTCTGGCCCGCCGTGGTGGAGTCAAGCGGATCTCAGGTCTGATCTACGAGGAGACCCGCGGTGTGCTCAAGGTTTTCCTGGAGAACGTCATCCGTGACGCCGTCACCTACACCGAGCACGCTAAGAGGAAGACCGTCACCGCCATGGATGTGGTGTACGCTCTGAAGAGGCAGGGCCGCACCCTGTACGGCTTTGGAGGTTAAACTCTCACTCCTGCTCAACAAACACAACGGCCCTTTTAAGGGCCACACATCTGCTTCCCTTCAAGAGCAAAATCTCCAAATACGAATCATAAAACATTAGATAAATAAAAATAAATTTCCAGAATGTAATAATTTAGGCACTCTGCCGTGGAGCTGAGTGGCTACAAACACTAAAGTAGTTAAAACATTAACAATGCAAAGGAAAATTGACCATACCTACATGATTTTACGGCTTGCTTCTTGAGGGGCAAAAATAAAATGAAATACTTAAAAATGTATGTATTAAATGGCCAAGAGAGTTTAACAGGATTCATCGTAAGACCAGAGAAATTTAGTTTATGCAATGGTATCATCAGGCCCACTTTGACTGGAAGTTTTGCCCCAATAAAAATAAAAATCATTGACTGCCACATTATCACTTCATTACATCATTCACATATTTCTAAACGTGACTACGTATGTCGTTTTGTACACCTTTCGTATTTCCCTTTTTTAGAGGTGCAGCAGTGATCAAATGTAAACTGTGGGAGAATAAAAAACATGGTGCGCATTGATATGGAAGATCAGAGCAATAAATAATTATGATGCAGTTTTGCAGTGTTGGTTTGGTGTGGGTCTGATGCAGAGGAACATGATTTAGTTTTTCCAACAGTTCAGTGGTCTGATGGCAGATTGCTGAACTGTTGGAGACATCACTGGCTCCAGCCATATCATGGTAACAGTGGTCTAACTCTAGGATCATCTGGATGTAGTGACAAAGCTCTCTGTTAACATTTATCCTCTCTATGCTCTCATTTCCAAATGTTCCTGTTAGAAACCTGCTTGGAAAAACATCCTTAAACTCCAGGAGAAATGTGGAGCCAGAGTTATATTTAATGGCTCCTACCTAAATGAGCAACATTCAGGTTTTAGTCTCAATGAAGCCTCTGATGGATTTAGATATGTTTCTTTTTTTACTCAATCAGTCCCCAAATAAACACATTTAAACGCTGTTTTTCTTTGTTTCTTTGGGCTCTGAGGATGTGGCGCCTTTTGTGTCGCTGCTAAACAGATCGGGCGGGAATTTTCAAACCCATGTGAAGCTCCGCCTCCTCCGGTAAACCTTGTGGGCAGCTCAGCCAATCACAGCCAGGGAACGGTACAGCTCAGTTTACACTCAATGTGTTTATAGAGGAGTGTTTGGCTCGCTGCAAATCATTGCTCTCTGCTAAGAGTGAGGAACCATGCCTGAACCCGCCAAGTCTGCGCCCAAGAAGGGCTCCAAGAAAGCCGTGACCAAGACGGCCGGCAAAGGAGGAAAGAAGAGGAGAAAGAGCAGGAAGGAGAGCTACGCCATCTACGTGTACAAGGTGCTGAAGCAGGTCCATCCTGACACCGGCATCTCTTCCAAGGCCATGAGCATCATGAACTCCTTCGTTAGTGACATCTTTGAGCGCATCGCCTCAGAGGCTTCTCGTCTGGCTCACTACAACAAGCGCTCCACCATCACCTCCAGGGAGATCCAGACCGCCGTGCGCCTCCTGCTGCCCGGGGAGCTGGCCAAGCACGCCGTGTCTGAGGGCACCAAGGCTGTCACAAAGTACACCAGCTCCAAGTAAACTGCGCAACCAACATTACAACAACCCAACGGCTCTTTTAAGAGCCACCCACTGCCTCTAGAGAGCTATGATCCTACTTCCTCTATTGTTTTCATCTTTGCTAACCGTTAAACTAATACACACACTAAATGGTGATTGGTGCTTTCCAAAAGTGCACTGATCATACTTCCTGTTGGCAAACTGTCCTACATTCACTTGGGGACATCAGTATCAAACAGGTTGTGAAAACGTCTGTCAGACTAATGCCTGCAGTGAATGGTGAGGGTTTGGGTACAAAGGGTGTGCTATGCACTGGCGGTTCTAGACCAGACATGTACCTGGGGGGCCAGCATGTTTTCATGGGGGCACAGAAAAGCATGAAATAAGAAACGGGCATAGGGATTCAAATATAATAGAATAAAGTGAAATTTCTGTTTGATTAGATTTAACTAAAATAAAGGTCTTATTGGATCAATATACAGAATTTGGGTAGTTTACATATTTTTGACTTAATTTAAGCTTAAAATTAGTTTTCTATAAAATCTGAATTAGAACAAAAAAAATGATAGATTCTTATTATTTAAAAAAAACATTTAGCAGATGAAAACTGGGATCCTTTCTCAATACCACGGAAGCTATCACCTTATTGTTTTTGAATAATTAGTAAAACAGAATTTGTAACCATGTCTGTTCCAGTGCATATCATTGGAGTATTATGTCTTCAGAACAGGGGCCAGGACATGGTCTATGGGGGCACTAGCCCCTGTCTAGAACTGTCTATGGCAGACTGTTTTATCATAAAAATCAACTTCTGACTATCTGTCATTTTTAAGTTGTCAAAATGTTAACTAGGGGAAACTACGTTTTGACTATCCTAATGATGAATTAAGATATCTGAAACTATATTATGACTAGTGAAAATAACACTTAAAGATAACTTCACCCTCTTCTCACTGAGGGTGTCTCTTTTGGGGACTGTCAACCAGTTCCTGAAACAAAGACTGTTGCAGAACAAAATCAACATATCCCTTGTCTTGTGTCCAATTCTAACACATCCAATAGTAAATCTTGCTACTATATTACATAAATGAGGAACATCCTTTTTCATTTAAAATCCTTATACTTATTTTGGACAAATTTCAGATATTTTTCCTAAAGAGCTGCTGTTGTATGAACAACGAATCAAAATCTGTGTGAAATTGCTCTACTAGGCTGGTAACATGACACACTCATTTGTTTTTACATTTTTAAGCCTAATTTTTTTTTTTTTTTTTTTTTTTTTTAAATAGCAAAATTACAGTTTTTCTCAAATAGCTTTTGGTCATGTAAACCTTTCTACTAAACTAGACAGATGAGGTACACCCTGAAATACTATTGAAAGTACAAAAACATAAAGTTCATCCTCTATGTGCTCAGCAGTATTGTAAAACAATACATTCTCCTCCCCTTTCATCCAGTAATTTTCATTTACTTGCTTGTTGAATGAATTTTCTTACCTTGCAAACAAGGAAAACTATATACTCTACTACACTACTATAATTACTAATATACTATAATTTTCCAAAAATACATAAACGTATAACTTAATTAAGCCTAATTTATATAGCATATGCACTTTTTAGATTTCCACCAAAAATGCAACGTGATTTTGACATGATAATTCAAAATATATTAAATACAAAGTCGGTCTCTAGATTAAAAAAGAAAAACAACTAGTTTTTAGATCTTGTGTCTTGAATAACGAGGTAATTTAAGATATCTTTAACCTGATTTATTACTAGTCAGAACATAAGGTGAGATACCTGAAATTGAATTTATGACTAGTCGTAATTCAATTGATATCTGAAATATACCTTTCAGATCGTCACTAATGTTTTGCAGATATCTTAAACTGGAGAACCCAGACAAATGAATAGCAAATCTTGCATTATTTCGACTAGTCAGAATAAAAATACAGATATCTTCATTAACTTATATGTCTAGTCAAAAACCAATTCAAGATATCTTGAACGTAAGTTTGCTAAAGCTGCTTTTATGATAAAAAGGCCTGCCAGAGTAACCCTGCATCGGGGCGTCTGTTTAAATGCACCCATGCTGTTTGTTTGTTAAAGCATCTGGATCTAAAAACAGGATATATTTAAAAAGTCATAATTCTGCCCATCCAGACATCTTGATGTAGAGAATGTTCTGATTGTGTGGATCTATTACATAAAAAGATGGCAAAGGGACATTGCATTTACAAAACTTTAATTTACATACATATAGAAAAAGCAGTTAATACAAAATTGAAGGGATGAAATGCTTAAAAAAAAAAAAAACTTTTAAAAAAAAACAAGTAATACACGTTCAAAGCGTAGGAAATAAAGATATGCATGATCCTGAACATGCGGTCTACCTAAAAGCAAATCTGAATTTTGATATCCGATTCTTCAGAGGTTTTAAAACATGAGCAATTCAAAATAAGAGAATAACCTGGAAACCAATATGATTAACAATGATTTTTTAGAGTTACTCTTAAAAAATGTAAAAAAAAAAATAATAATAATAAACAAAAAATAAAAACTCTTTAGAGAAATTGCAGAAATGTTCTGAGTTCTGTTAGGATACATTTAGTAGATAATCATAGTTAGAGCAATGATCACATTTTCATTTAATGAGTGGAGCGGTCCCCTGTGCTGGTCCTCAGGGCCCAGAGTCATTCATGCTTTTAGAATAGAAAACAGAAAAGAAAATCCCTCTATTGTCCCACATTGGAGACATTCTGGTAGTTTTAGATGCCTCCATAAACATGTTTTCTTCATCTGGTCTCCAGTCCAATTTATGTTTAAACAATGAGTAAGAGCTTTCTGATAGTTACCACATGGTGAAAGCAGGTGATAATATTCAAACCCATTGTTTCTATCCCAGGGAGTCACCCAGAGAATGGCTATTACAGAAGTTAAAAATTCAAAAAATGAATAAATAAGTTAATTAAATAGAAATATGTTTATTGATATTGAATGTGTCACAGAAACTGAGCTAAAATCCCAGTAATCTATGGCAGTAAACCAGTGACAGGTTGCAAACTGTCACTGGTTTAGCTCCACATGAATCTGCCTCAGACTAACTGTGTAAAGGAAGCGCAGACTGACAAAGCGCTGAGAAAACTTTATCCAGACAACAATGTTTAGTTCAAGCACAACTATCATTTAGAAGTGAAGTTTTCTTCCTATCAGGAGTTTAAAGCAGAAAGGTTGACTTTGATCAACGTTGTTAGGAAGTGTGGCTGCGTCACCAGCCTCCATCTTCAGTGTGTTTGCTGCTGCTACTATATCTTCATTTTAGGACTAAATGATGCTCAGCAGATTGTTGCTTTTGTTCCCAATCTTTCCATGAACTTGTTAGGAAGCCTCCAGACCGTGTTTGGTGTGGATGAAAGGTTTAGAGGAGGAGAAAGGAGGAAAAACCCAGAGATGATCAGCCTGTTCCGCTGTGAATCGGTGCAGTTTAGGAGCTCCAGTAACAAAGTGCGGAGAGCCTGAGAGATGTTCATGAGCTGAACATGAAGAGAAACAAGTCCGCTATGGAGGCATTCCACTGTCAGCCTGTAGAGCCGAGAAAACACAGAGTTTTCACCTGTTTTATGCTGCCGAGAAAACACAAACACAAGCCGTCCATGTTGGAGAGAGGAGCCCAGAGCGGGCTGAGTCTCTACGGTTCTCACGGTGTGTTTAAGAGCAGCCTGCTGCTCAGGATTTCTCATTCACCATCTGATTGAGGTCGAAGAGCAAACAGACAGAAACAAGAAGAAAATGGCAGAAGTGGCTCCAGCTCCCGCCGCGACTCCGGCCAAAGCGGCCAAGAAGAAGGCGTCCAAGCCGAAGAAGAGCGGCCCCAGCGTCAGCGAGCTGATCGTCAAGGCCGTGGCCGCCTCTAAGGAGCGGAACGGCGTGTCTGCTGCCGCCCTGAAGAAGACTCTGGCTGCCGGAGGATACGATGTGGATAAGAACAAAGCCCGCGTTAAGATTGCCATCAGAAGCCTGGTCACCAAAGGCACCCTGCTCCAAACTAAGGGAACCGGAGCCTCTGGCTCCTTCAAGATGAGCAAGAAGGTGGAGAGCAAGGCCAAGAAGCCCGCTAAGAAAGCAGCCGCTCCTAAAGCCAAGAAGCCCGCTGCCGCCGCTAAGAAGCCCGCCGCAGCGGCCAAGAAGCCCAAGAAAGCGGCAGCAGCTAAGAAGCCTGCAGCCGCCAACAAGTCCCCTAAGAAGGCCAAGAAGCCTGCAGCGCTCAAGAAGGCAGCCAAGAGCCCCAAGAAGGCAGCAAAGAGCCCCAAGAAGGTCACCAAGAAGGCTCCTGCAGCCAAAAAGTCTCCCGCTAAGAAGGCAGCCAAGCCTAAAGTCAAGAAGGCAGCAGCAGCCAAGAAGAAGTGAGCTCCATCCTGCACACATCAACAGCCCCACAAAGGCTCTTTTAAGAGCCAACACCTCGTTCTTTAAGAGCTTATTCTGCCTTATCACTAAATGCACATCAGCTTTTATCTCCAGGAACAACAGGAGCCTAACCAGATAGTGAGCCCACAACAGCTCTGATTACACTTCTTCTACAAGTTGAGTCATTATAAGGATATGATGGAATCAGTTTATCTATTTTTCCATTTAATAACATATTCCCAGCAATTTAATCTGTTTATCTAGCCCATATCCAGATTTTGATATTCATGTTTAACTTTATTTTTTTATTTGCACTAAGTGTAGCTACAGAGTAATTATCTTTTTACCCTACTAAATCAACATACAGCTTTGTTTAAGCAACACATTACAAGAGTACTACTAATAATTATACTAGTAATAATACAGTAATACTAAGATATTTGTGTTATGCAAAAAAAAAAAAAAAAAAATTAAGGAAATGTTCTACAAAGATTGAAACTTAAGGCAGTCTCAATTTGCACACAAGGATATGATGTCATTCTAAAAATCAAAGCACAAAAAAAATTCATGCTTTCCACAAAAAGAAAACTTACAAATTTAGGAACATCTACAGGGGATTGTTATTATAAATACAGAAGAGGATTAGGGCCACTGAAAAAAAGTTTAAATTTAATTTTTATTTCAGTGTAATATGGGGGGTCAGAATTCTGATATTAAATTTAGAATTCTGACTTTAATACCAGAATTATCACAGAATTCTGACAGCTAACAAACATGTTAGCATAAAGCTGTAGCCATGTCTGTTTTAGAGACTAGCTCTCTGGTTTTAATCACCTTCTGCTCTTCCATTAATGAAACAGCATTATACCAGGAACCCCTCTGGCACATAAAAAGTCGCCTAATTCTGTCATTTTCCACCAATGTGTCACTGTTCCTCCCAAACAACTTCATCTTTGTCAGTGAAGCTGTTTGCTCCACATCTCCTCCTTCATGGTTCCCATCTACATTGAAAGCCAAAACACTGCATGAAAAGTGGGATTTTCGTCAATATACGGCACTGTAGATTGTCGTGGAACTTCAGGTTAGCGGCAGTATACGTCAATTTGCAGGCTTCGACGAAAACTCCCGTAAATTGTCAGAAATTGACGTGGAATTTCTTAGGCAGTGTTCCCCCCATGCCTCCCCCCCATGGAATTCTAGGGGAGGCTTTAACATGTAAATGAACATGCTGTGAGCTATACAAATGCAAACCAGGGTTGCAGGGGGGGTTTTACCCCCCCCTGCAACCCTGGGTAAGAAAATCTCTGATACAAAGAGATCAGGTATAGCCTCTTACATTTTAGCTTGAATTGATTTATTTAATTAAAGTATAGAGACCAAAACAGATCTTTAGCTGACAGAGCAATACATTTAGAGCAGTAATTATTTTTTTTTTAATTTGCATTTAAGATAAAAAATAAAATGTTGTCTGTCAATATGCTCAATTCACAATTACTTAAGTGGAAAAGTTTCAAGAAATGATTCTGAGATGATTCACTTTATAACATGGCGCATTATCCTGTTGGAAGTAGCCATCAGAAGATTGGTACACTGTGGCCATAAGGACATAGGTCAGCATGCTAAATTGGTATTAAGTGGCCCAAAGTGTGGCAATAAATATCCCCCAAATAGATGGTAGAAATAGATCAGGCTCAGTATAGCCTAATTATAGACTCTTACATTTTAGCTTGAATTGATTTATTTAATTAAAGTACGCTAGATTACTGTGTATGCAAATGTTATGTAAAAAAAATACACAAAATAATTTACTTCAAAAATTAGTTTTAATCAGAATCAGTTGGCTGTAATGGTTAATTTTTTTTTTTAGATTTCCACTTTTTTTTTTTTTTGTTATTGAATATATAAGAAAACAATAACAATCTCAAATAACAAGTCAATAACAAATATTTCAATACAAGAAGAAATATCACAACTCCTGCTTTTGAAAAATAAAATTAAATGCACAGGCTGGAACAAAGTATAAAATAAAATAAAATAAATAAAAATAAATAAAATAATAATAGTAGTTAAAGTAAATTAATCAGTGGGGACTACCAACTGAAATTCTTCAATTAACTCAAACAATTTAATTGCATTTAAATTCTGCATCTTTCTCAGACATCTTTTGAAAAGGGAAAGTTCATTTTTGAGAGCAGAGATTGAGAGGGAGCATTTTGCATAGCGACATTTATGGATATAATACTTTGTTACAATTATTAGAATATTGATTAAAAATTCCAAATTTTTTTTTCTTTAATGGATAAACCGAATTGAATGTTTTGCCGGGAAATAAAATCTAAATTTATTGTTTTAGTTTTTGGGAATATATACAAACTATGCTCTAATTTCTAGATACCGATCTGTTTTTGCTATAATTAAATTTGACAAACCGGGTCTTCTCTACATTCTTTTTTCTGTTTGGTGCGATTGCAATAGCGGGTCTTGATCTGGACGGACCGGAGGGGAGCAAAAAATAGCTCAGCTCCGTATTTTGACGGTGAAGGACGGAGAAGACTGTCACATCAGCTGCTGTGACCCTCACACCTGCAGGTCATTCCCTAATCAGCAGTGGACTCAATATAAGGACGGAGCCTCCACCTGCTCGCCGTCAGATTGTTGTCTAACCCCTAGTGGTAAACACTCTCAGGCCATCTGTCTGCTCAAGTCTAGTTTGACTAAGCCAAGTTTGTTCCCTCTCCTAAACCTGCCTGTTTTCTTCCCCCAGTGTCTCGTCTGATTATCTGGACCCTCATCCTCGCTTGTTATCTTGGACCCCCTGGTGACGACCTCCTGCCTGCCCGACCACCGATTCAAGGATTGCCCCCAAACTCTGACTGGTTTCACGGATCTGACCCTTGCCTGTCTGACCAAGAGTAAAATAAACCTCCTAACTGTGCCAACTGCTCTGTCTGTCCATCTGTGCCTGTAGAGCGTGACAGTACAATCTGACGGACAACATGGACCCGGCTGAGCAGCTGTCTGCCCCCACCTCAGAAGTCCAATCCCTGAGGGATCTCATATCACGGCAAGGGAGAGCTTTGGGACAGAGCGAGCACAGGCTTACTGGACTGGAGACAGCAAGCCAGACCATTCACATGGAGCTCGCACAGTTGACGGCACAAGTAGCACACCTCACATCTTTGCTTACCTCTGTTGCAGCTCCACAACCGCCTCTAGTCCCCCAGGCTCCAGCATCCGAGGTTCCTCAGCCACAACCGGCTTCTCCTTCGGTTTTTTCCCAAGCCGCAGCCCCATCTGTGAACCACAGCGGAGCGTATGTTCCTGATCCACCTCCTTTTTCTGGTGAGCTCTCCAAATGCCGAGGCTTCCTGCTACAGTGCCAGGTGGTCTTCAGCCAGCAACCCTCGGCTTTTGCTTCTGACCTTTCAAGAATATATTATGTTATGGGTTTGCTGCGGGAACAGGCTCTAGCATGGGCGCTTGCTTTCTCTTCCTCCAACCCTCTAACATCTCTCACCTTTGCTCAGTTCTCCTCCGAATTAAGCCGAGTGTTTGATCATCCTGACCATGCTGGAGATGCATCTAGGCGCCTATTAAAGCTCCGCCAAGGTCCCCGAAGTGCTGCAGAGTTTTCTGTGGATTTCCGCACCGTGGCAGCCGAGTCCGGATGGAACAACAGATCTCTTAGAGGAGTATATTATAATGCCCTAAATGAAGCCTTAAAGGATGAACTCTCCCTCAAGGAAGAAGCAGCCGATCTTAACTCTCTAATCACCCTGTCAATCCGACTAGACAACAGGCAGCGTGAGCGACGCAGAGAACGGAGCGGGCGACTTCCTGTTTCTCGGTCTGTCCAACCAGTCATTGGGGCCCACAGCGCCCCCTCTGTCACTTCCCCAGAACTGCCGCCTACCCCTGAGCCTTCTGGTGGAGAACCAATGCAGATTGGAGGCACACGTCTGTCAGCTGCAGAAAGACTGAGGCGACTCCAATCTGGAGACTGTTTCTATTGTGGCAAGCCTGGCCACAGAGTAACCAGCTGTCCTCAGCGGCCAAAAGACAGCGCTCATTAGAAGTGGGGAGTCTAATGAGCAATAATGAGTTCCCCCAATCTTCTAATCGTCTTCAGGTAAAAGTTAAACTGTGTCTTGACTCCTCTTCCCATTCTCTAGCTGCCTTGATAGACTCTGGGGCAGAAGACAGTTTTATTGATGCTGAATTGGCAAAGCGGCTGAATATTCCCATTGAACCTGTTAGTCCGCCATTGTCAGCAAAAGGTTTAAATGGCAAACTATTGTTTTGTGTTTCCCACCAAACAGTCCCAGTTTTGACAGTAACCTCGGGTAATCACAGGGAGTTAATCCAATTTAAGATTATTCCCAACTCCAGTTTTAGTATTGTGTTGGGACACCCCTGGCTGGTTCTCCATAACCCTCATATAGATTGGTCTATGGGGAGGATAGTTAGTTGGAGTTCGTTTTGTTCAGGCAATTGCCTTCGCTCTGCCCTACCCAACTCTGACACCAAAGACGAGGTTGTAGAAACCCCGGATTTGTCACAGGTTCCTTCTGAATATCACAATCTAGCAGATGTTTTTAGTAAGACCCAAGCCCAGACACTGCCCCCACATAGACCATATGATTGCTCCATTGACCTTCTCCCAGATGCCCCACTCCCTTCCAGTCGCCTGTACCATCTCTCTAAACAGGAACTAGGGGCTCTGGAGAGTTACATAAATGATTCCCTGGCGGCTGGTCTTATTCGCCGCTCTTCATCCCCTTTAGGGGCAGGGTTCTTCTTTGTAGGCAAAAAGGATGGTACCTTACGTCCTTGTATTGATTATCGGGCCCTGAATGAAATTACCATTAAAAACAAGTATCCGTTACCCCTCATGTCTTCAGCATTTGAACTGCTTCACGGTGCAACTATCTTTTCTAAACTAGATTTGCGTAATGCATATTATTTGGTGCGCATCCGTGATGGGGATGAATGGAAAACTGCTTTTAAGACTCCTGTAGGCCATTTTGATTATTTGGTGATGCCGTTTGGTCTAACTAATGCCCCAGCAGTTTTTCAGGCTCTAGTGAATGACGTCCTCAGGGACTTCCTGAACCATTTTGTGTTTGTCTACCTAGACGACATATTAATCTTCTCCAAGACCAAGGAGGAGCATGTCAGTCATGTTAGGCAAGTTCTCCAACGACTGCTGGAGAACAAACTATTTGTCAAGGCAGAGAAATGTGACTTTCATTGTTCAACCGTGCATTTCCTGGGTTTTATTATTGGAGAGGGACAGATTAGATCAGACCCAGCTAAGACAAAAGCAGTGGTGGAGTGGCCAGAACCCAAGACCCGTAAACATCTCCAGCGTTTCCTGGGTTTTGCCAATTTTTACCGTAAGTTTATCAAGGACTACAGTCTAGTGGTCCAACCACTGACCAAACTCACATCCACCAATCAACCATTTGTGTGGTCACCAGAAGCAGCTGCTGCTTTCAATGCATTAAAACAGTTGTTCGCCTCCCCACCAGTTCTTATCCAACCAGATCCTTGTAAACAGTTTGTAGTGGAGGTGGATGCTTCTGAGACTGGGGTGGGAGCAGTTCTGTCCCAGTATGGCAATCCTGCAAAACAGTTGTTGCCCTGTGCTTTCTTTTCAAGGCGATTAACAGAGGCCGAACAAAATTACAGTGTGGGAGACCGTGAGCTGTTAGCTGTTAAACTGGCCCTGGAGGAATGGCGCCATTGGCTGGAGGGTTCCTCCCAACCTTTTTTAGTCTGGACAGACCACAAGAATCTGTCTTATATACAGACTGCTAAAAGGTTAACACCCCGTCATGCCCGTTGGTCCTTGTTTTTCTCCCGCTTCAACTTTATTCTAACCTACAGACCAGGCTCCAAAAACGCCAAACCTGATGCATTGTCTCGTCAGTTCGACCCCAATTTACCCAAAGAGGAACCTGAGACCATTCTGCCAACCTCTATTGTGGTGGCTAACCTCTCCTGGGAGATCGAACAGTTAGTGAGACAGGCCCAACAAGAACAGCCCACTCCCAGCAACTGTCCCACTGACCGCCTGTTTGTTCCCGAAGGGGTTAGGTCTGAGGTTTTGCAATGGTCCCACTCCTCCAAGTTTGCCTGCCACCCTGGGGTACAAAGAACCATCTCCCTCTTAAAGAGGCACTTTTGGTGGCCGTCAATGGTTCAGGACACCAGTAAATTTGTCTCTTCCTGTACAGTCTGTAATCGTGGGAAGTCCAGCAACCAGCCACCCTCCGGTTACCTTCAGCCGCTTCCAACCCCAAGCAGACCCTGGTCCCACATCTCATTGGACTTTGTTACTGGTCTCCCTCTCTCCCAAGGTAATGCAGTCATTCTAACCATAGTAGATCGCTTCTCTAAGGCTGCACATTTTGTCCCCCTTCCCAAGCTGCCCACTGCTGCAGAGACTGCCGACCTCCTTGTTCTCCATGTGGTCCGGCTCCATGGCATCCCTCTAGACGTAGTTTCGGACCGAGGACCACAATTCACCTCCAGGGTGTGGCGAGCCTTCTGCCAGGCTCTAGGAGCCACAGTTAGCCTGTCTTCTGGTTTCCACCCTCAAACCAATGGTCAGACGGAAAGGGTGAACCAAGACCTTGAAGCTGCCCTCCGTTGTATCATCTTGGACAAACCAACTTCCTGGTCCCAATACTTACCATGGGTAGAATATGCCCACAATTCACTTACCAGCTCAGCTACAGGTATGTCCCCGTTTGAAGCTTCACTGGGTTATCAACCCCCTCTTTTTTCCCTCTCAGGAGCGGGAACTCGCTGTCCCTTCAGTTCAGCATCACCTTCGAAGGTGTCACAGGGTTTGGCGAAGAACTCGAGCAGCACTCTCCAGAACTGCAGAAAGAAACCGCCGTCTCGCCGACCGTCACAGACACCCAGCCCCCAACTATCAACCTGGACAGGAGGTCTGGTTGTCCACCAGGAACTTGCCACTGAAAGACACTTCGAAGAAACTCTCGCCCAGGTTTGTTGGACCCTTCACTATTGACCGAATCATAAACCCTGTTACTGTTCGCCTTAACCTCCCCAGGACAATGAGGATCCACCCATCCTTTCATGTTTCCCAAGTGAAACCTGTCCTGTCCAGTCCCTTGTCTCCTCCTGTTCCGCAACCCCCACCCCCCAGGATCATTGATGATGCCCCTGCATACACAGTGCGGCGGCTGCTGGATGTTCGCCGCCGTGGACGTGGTTTCCAATACTTGGTAGACTGGGAGGGTTACGGCCCGGAGGAACGCAGCTGGGAACCACGTTCTGCCATCTTAGATCCTCAGCTCATCCGGGACTTCCACAAGAGGACAAGACGCCACCGGGCGCCTTGGAGGAGAGGACCTGTCACATCAGCTGCTGTGACCCTCACACCTGCAGGTCATTCCCTAATCAGCAGTGGACTCAATATAAGGACGGAGCCTCCACCTGCTCGCCGTCAGATTGTTGTCTAACCCCTAGTGGTAAACACTCTCAGGCCATCTGTCTGCTCAAGTCTAGTTTGACTAAGCCAAGTTTGTTCCCTCTCCTAAACCTGCCTGTTTTCTTCCCCCAGTGTCTCGTCTGATTATCTGGACCCTCATCCTCGCTTGTTATCTTGGACCCCCTGGTGACGACCTCCTGCCTGCCCGACCACAGATTCAAGGATTGCCCCCAAACTCTGACTGGTTTCACGGATCTGACCCTTGCCTGTCTGACCAAGAGTAAAATAAACCTCCTAACTGTGCCAACTGCTCTGTCTGTCCATCTGTGCCTGTAGAGCGTGACAAAGACGTACGTGGGCGGTGACGAGCGGAGGATGTGGAACAGCTCTCATTGATTTACATGACAGACAAGTAATACAGATAGTAGGATGGACATTTTATTAGAAATAAATCATACACTGTTCAGAATACGAAACATGGGGCTGATAGTTACATTTGTGTGGGTTCCAGTCAGTGATGGGACTAACGGCGTTGAAAGTAACGGCGTTACTAACGCCGTTACCTTGTTTTAGTAACGAGTAATCTAACTAATTACTTTGACTGTAACTATAACGCAGTTACCATTGCAGGCACCCCGTTACTGCGCGTTACTCAGGTCGCACAATGAACCTTTTTTCATGATAGGACTCGTGCGCAGCTGCGTGAAGCTGACACCCCACCCACGTCAAAAAACTCTGCAAATAGACTGAATGGTTAGTGCAACGTTAGTGCAGATTTGTGCAGAAAAAAATATTGTTTGTGCTACTTTTGTTTAAGAGATATTAAAGATTTATTTTAGGTCATCCAGAGGTGCGCGCCTTGTCCTGAGAGGGGAGGATGAGAATGGCTGATGAATAGTGAGATTCCGTCTGTCAGTTGAATAGGTGGGTGTTTCTGCTGGCGGGTGTTAACGTACAGCACACACAGAGAGATGGAGAGTGAGGATGACTCCAGCAGCAAAACAGCGTTTTCCACATGGAAATACCGGTGTTACGTAGAGCTGCGTTTCCCCATCACATAACGGTTTCCTCTGCATCTCCACACAGCGCAGGCGGCAAGAGTCACCGCGCAAGCGACAGGAAACGAGCATGCTCGCTAAAGGCGCGCAACAGTCGCCCTGTGCTCGCGCCACAGGAGAACTATGGAGAGCGTGAACGATCAAATGAACCTGACAACAGCCAGAAATGATAGCCTATATGGAGAAAGGGAGAAATCTGGATGGATGGTTGGATGGATGGATGAATGGATGGATGGATGGATGGATGGATGGATGGATGGATGGATGGATGGATACTCTGCCTTCTCAACCTACTGTTTTTTTTTATTTTAAACATTATTTGATGGCCTTTGTGGCAGGGATGGAGATCCATATTTTATGTCACACACAGAGTATACATCTAGATAGATAGATAGATAGATAGATAGATAGATAGATAGATAGATAGATAGATAGATAGATAGATAGATAGATAGATAGATAGATAGATAGATAGATAGATGTTGCAGTATCTATAACAACCCAAACACACAGGATTTCAGAATTAGACATCCCCAGTTATTAATTTCATATACTCACCAGATCTGAATGTCCTGTTATAAAACTTCACATGGCGTTCCCCCCTGATGTCATTTACGTTGAGTTGCAATAAATGCTAAACTCTCTGCAAGTTCTTGTCTTTGTCGTCCGCTCTATTCAGCTGGCTTTGGAAACACACGGCGAGAAGGTGGGGGCTGGGTGGTGAGGTTTACGGGGGCGAGAAACTCAAAAGTAACGCAATAGTTACTTTTACTAGTAACTAGTTACTTTTATTGTGGAGTAACTCAGTTAGTAACTCAGTTACTTTTTGGGAGAAGTAACTAGTAACTATAACTAATTACTTTTTCAAAGTAACGTGCCCAACACTGGTTCCAGCACATATTGGGGTGGAAGGAAACGAGAGGGCAGATAAAATGGCAAAAAGGGCAATTAAACATTCTATTAGTTTTATAGTTAAAATAAGTAAATCAGAAGGAAAGAGTATTATTAAAGAGAAACTTATGGAAATTTGGCAAAAAAGGTGGGATGAAGATAAAACAGGAAGATGGTTTTATAAAATTCAGAAGATGGTAGGAGAAAGAAGAAATGGAAGAAGAAATAGAAAGGATGAAAGAGTGATAACAAGGTTAAGATTTAATTAATAATTTATTTAATAATATTTAATCATACACTTTTTAAAATACAAAAACATAAAACGGGCAAATGTGATTTCTGTGATAAATATGAAACCATAGAACATGTTATATTAGAATGTCATAAATATGAAAAAGAGAGAAGATATATGAGAAGAGAGTTTGAAGACATTAAGGAGAAGGTTAATTTATTAGATATACTGAGGAAAAATTTAGGGAGTAAACACATACAAATAATTATTCGATTTCTAAAGAAAACGAAATTATTCCATAGAATTTAATTATAGTAAGTGTGTTTGTGAGTGAAGGAATGATATACAAAGCTGTGCACAAATATGTTTATATTTTTAAGTGTGAATGTGTGAATGTATGTTTAGAAGAAGTTAGGGTAGAATGTATCAGGATCAATATTTAAACCATCACGAACCACACTCCATACCAGTAAGTGGCGGTAATGCTACTAACAGTTTGTTGCCAACCGCCATAAAACTCGACAAGAAGAAGAAGAAGAAGACAGACAAGTACTCCGTACGTGAGCGGGGCGGAGCGCTGACGGAGTATGTGGAATCTGGGGGTAAAGGAGGACAAATACACGTCCGGCTGGGTGCAGCGCCGGACGCCGGACAGTGCAATGAAAATCCGGACTGTCCGCCCTAAAGCCGGACATCTGGCCACCCTATCTGCAGTCGAGCAACTTTGCGGGACTCGAGGAAGAGAAGACGGGTGCACAACGCCACGCTAGCGGTAAATATATGATTACTGGTAGCTATGCTAAAAGCAGCCTAGCTTAGCTAGGCAAGCTAAAGACAGCCTAGCCTAGCTAGGTAAGCTAAAAGCAGCCTAGCCTAAAGCTTTACTAAAGTGTATTTTTTGTGATTCACAGGAAGCATTATGCCGTCTTAACAACTCGGAGACTAATTGCAGGCGCTATGAACCGGCAGGGGTAAGGTTTAAAGAATATGCTTTCATTCTGCGGTAAAAGGACATGGATACGGATGGATACCGATCATAGCTTTACTTTTTTTTTTCCACAGACTACAGTCGCCTCACAATGAGGCGGTGACCTCCTATTTGCTCGGATTTGCACGATGTTGATAAAGACGACATTGTGTGTAAGTGACTTGTTTTAATGTTTTCTCCTTCCTTGTTACTGTAACTTGCGTTTTATTTTTTTTTTTTTTTTTTATTCATACCACTCTCATTTAATTGTTTTCCAGCTGCCTGTAAGACGTATTATGAGACGGTATGCAGGAGCTTCAGATACACGCTGCTAGCCAGCACGCTGCGTGCGGAGGCCGCCAGGTTATCTGCTCGGAGCCGGGCCAGACGAAAGAGGGTAAGACTTTATTTGGTGACTATTTTTCGGGTGCATTGATAGATGTGTTGTGTCCATATGCAGTGCGCTGATTCATGTTTTTTTTTTTTCAGCTGCTGAAGGCGAGGCAGAGTGTGCTGGCAGATGAGGAAGTGGAACTCTGTAAGTCCGCCACCGTCGACCTCGTGTCCGACGAAGAAGATGGCGTCGTCGGCGGTGTCTCTGGATGGATTGTACGGTCGTCGCCATTTCGTAGGCCGGATCTCACTGAACTCTGTGTTAAGCTGCAGTCCCGGTTAGAAGCGATGTCGAAGTACAAGGCCACGCACAGTAGGCGTCTGCACATCGGACCTGCCTCGGAGGGAATGCTGCCTGTTACCTCCAACCCCGAGGAAGCAAACGGACCGTTCACGGAGTTGTAATTTTTAGATACGCATGTGTTTGGATACGCGTTGTATATAGTTGTGTGTGTTTTAATAAAGCTCTTTCTTTGCATAAACAGCTTCCTGGCAAATCTTCATTTCCTGTATAAATTCATTCATGTCCTTGATGGTAGCATAATAATTGTGTAGTAGTGTAGGATAACATAAATACACAGCATATGAATGAATAAATATATGAATGAATAAATATATGAATATATATATATATGAATGAATAAATATATATATCTGAATAAATATATATATGTAAATATATATATGCCAACCAATCACGAGTGACTTCACTTGTTTAAAAAGAAGTGGTTCCGTCCAATACTCAGTAAGAAAATTAAAGCCTGGCGTGGCCACGTGTGGTTTTGCTGCCAATCACGAGCGATTTCATTTGTTTGAGAATAGTGGTTTCAGCCAATACTGAGAAGGTTATTCAAGCCAGACCTGGCCAGCCGCGCGGGTTTGCTGCATTCATATGCTAATTAGGGCCATTAGTACAGCTGATCGCTCTCCACCTACGTCACTGTCCGTTTCCGACAATTTGTGGCACGACAAACGCGGACAAGCACGGGTTGCAAATTGTCGGAAACTGACGAAAATCAGGCAGATCTGCGGGAGTTTACGGGAGTTTACGGGGACGAAAATCTCACTTTTCATGCAGTGAAATTCTGAGATTCAAGTCAGCATTCTTAGAAAAAGTCAGAATTCTGAGATCAAAGTCAGAATTTTCATTTTTTTCATATTAAACTAAAAATCTATATATATATATATGTATATATATATATATATATATATATATATATATATATATATATATATATATATATATATATATATATATATATATATATATGTGCTGTATTGTTTCAGGGGCATCTTTGCACAGTCTGCATCGGGGGTCCTGCCTGGTGTGGTAGACCCTGGCCTCTATTGATCTTGTACTGAGTGCCTGTTCTTGTGCTGCCATGATTAGTGCCTCTGTGCTGTCCTTCAGTCCAGCCTTTTCCAGCCACTGGTAGGATTTTTTGATGTCAGCCACTTCTTCTATTTGTCTGTGGTATACGCCGTGCAGCGGCTTGTCCCTCCATGATGGTTCTCCTTCCTCTTTCTTGTCCTCACTTTCGGTTTTCTCCTGCCTGAGGTGCTCACCCAGCCATTTGTCTTTGGGGGCCATCTTTCTGATGTACTCCTGGATCTTAGTTGTTTCATCCTGGACAGTGGTCCAGGATGAAAAATCTGTGAATTGTGGACAGTGTTTCAGTGCCCCTGAAACAATACAGCACATAACAGCGGGGTGTAAAATGCAGGCAGGAAGTGCATACATGGAACGCCACAACCAGGTAGCTGTCATAGTGTACAGGAACATCTGCCATGAGTATGGGCTGGAAGTCCCAAGGTCAAAATGGAAGACACCTCCTAAGGTAGTTGAGAATGACCGAGCTAAGATCCTATGGGACTTCAAGATCCAGACTGACAAACAGGTGATGGCTAACCAACCAGACATCGTGTTGATCGACAAACAGCAGAAGAAGGCAGTAGTGATAGATGTGGCAATCCCAAGCGACAGCAACATCAAGAAGAAAGAACACGAGAAGCTTGAGAAATACCAAGGACTGAAGGAGGAGCTAGAAAAAATGTGGAAAGTAAGAGCAGCAGTGGTGCCAGTGGTAATTGGAGCACTGGGGGCTGTGACCCCCAAACTGGGAGAGTGGCTACAGCAGATTCCAGGTAAAACATCAGAGGTCTCTGTCCAGAAGAGCGCAGTCCTAGGAACAGCTAAGATACTGCGCAGAACCCTCAAACTCCCAGGCCTCTGGTAGAGGACCCGAGCTTGAGGATGACACATACCACCCCACGAGGGGTGAGAAAACAGTTTATATATATATATATATATATATATATATATATATATATATATATATATATATATATATATATATATATATATATAAATATAAATTTGCGCTCCCTCAGCATGCGTGGGTTCTCTCCGGGTACTCCAGCCCCTACAAAACACAGAGAGGAAAACAGCAAGAAAAGGGACAAGAACAGAGGGACAAAACGTAGAACAAATAATTTATGTCTAAAATTTTAAAATCTGTATCTGTATAATGGGTCTGTCTTAGGCTACGTTCACACTGCAGGCCTTCATGCTCAATTCCGATTTTTTGGTGAAATCTGATTTTTTTTGCGTGTCCGTTCACACTTCCAAGTATATGCGACTTGTATGTGATCTACTGTGTGAACTGAAAGCGTTCAACCGAAGTGTCCCGCATGCGCACTCGAGGACGCGATGACGTCACATGTAGCAAGCGTCCTCAGTGTTTGCGGAAGTAAACATGACTCGTAATACCGCAGCGTATATTGCGTTCTTTAAGTTATTCTCCAACAGGAGCAGGCACATTACGAAAGAAATCTTTTTAAGAAGATCAAAAAAGAAAGACCCTCCCCCGGTTCCGGTAAGACCCTTCGAGTTTGGTCTGAATCGAGCTATCTTTCCAAATATGAATTAAGTCAGCAACCTCACTTTCTCTCCATTGACTGCTTTCTGTGTTATCTTCCGCCATGGTTGTTAGTTTTTCCCGCCTCCGCTTAGTAGGACGCAGATTAGTAACGTTTAGTAACATTTGTCAAGTATCAATAACGTGTAGGTCGGATGAATGCGACCTGGCCGTACAGACACAGGTCGCATTTGAAAAGATCAGATACGTATCGGATTCAGCACCACATATCCAAGTGGCCTGGGTCGCATTTGAAAAAATCCGATCTGTGTCGTTCAGACTGTCATAAAAAGATCAGATACAGGTCACATATGGGCAAAAAAATCGGAATTGGGTCACTTCAGGCTGCAGTGTGAACGTAGCCTTATGTGTTGTCTGCTCAATTCACAGGGCCCCCTGCCTGACTTTGCCTAACTATTTGTTTATTTATTTATATATCCATACATACATCCATCAATCAATTTTCTAGCATTTGAGGGAGTATTTGATCAATTATCACTTTATCTTTTTTTCCCCCTTGGATTATTTCATGATCCTATTGCTAACTAGTGGCTCTCCAATCGGCAGCCATGACTGAGCAGCAGCTCTGAGCTCCAGGCGGAGCTGACTCTTCCCTATTATTTTATTCTTGTACATTTTTTCTAAGGTCCACATTTGTGTGACCATTTTCAATAATCTTTCTGCAGCAGTCTTACTGAACATTATCTAAACTTTACAGAATTATTATAAAATGCACATAAATAAACATTTAAAAAAATAAATAATTATTAAATAAAGTTGAAGATTATAATGGTCAATAAATACATAAGGTAATTATTACAAAGGTGAATAAATAAAGAAGCTAATTTATAAAAGTATTATATATATATATATTTAAACTTGGTAGAGCTGGTCCTCCATAGAAACTTTCCCCTTTATTCGTTTAAATGAATCATTAAGGGCGATTTTTGGATATTGTTAAATCAATCATTTAAGATTCTTCCCCACATTTCCGCCTTTCCCACATTTGTCTTAGTCCGTTAGTCATTTCGCGCCTTCTTTTAAAATTTCTGACTTAACCAATCGCTGAGTTAAGATGGTGGTACCACGTGCTCAATTTGGTCCAATCAGCAGCCTTCTCCCGTCACAGGACTATTTATAAAGCCGCATTTTTCCTCAGACCTTCATTCGCATAGTGTGAAGCAAACATTTCGTGATGGCAAGAACCAAGCAGACCGCCCGCAAATCCACCGGAGGAAAGGCTCCCAGGAAGCAGCTGGCTACCAAGGCTGCCCGGAAGAGCGCCCCGGCTACCGGCGGCGTCAAGAAGCCTCACCGTTACAGGCCCGGTACCGTGGCTCTCCGAGAGATCCGCCGCTACCAGAAATCCACCGAGCTGCTTATCCGCAAGCTGCCCTTCCAGCGCCTGGTCCGGGAGATCGCTCAGGACTTTAAGACCGACCTGCGCTTCCAGAGCTCCGCCGTCATGGCTCTGCAGGAGGCCAGCGAGGCTTACCTGGTCGGTCTCTTCGAGGACACCAACCTGTGCGCCATCCACGCCAAGAGGGTCACCATCATGCCCAAAGACATCCAGCTGGCCCGCCGCATCCGCGGAGAGAGAGCTTAGATTACGGCTCCAGCTGCTCCAACAAAACAACGGCTCTTTTAAGAGCCAACTAACTACTCTAGAGCAAAATCCACTGAATTATAAATTAATAACTTATCTGGACGTAAACAAAATAAATGGTTACTAATTTCAATATACTTATCGGGGTTAGAAGTGATGGTGTATTCTGTTCAGGTGAATACATGTTGCCCCTCATACTATTATACTATTTCTATACAGAAACCTTTATAGATTTGTGTGTACAAATACCCCTCTCTTTTTGGTTATTAACACAATTATAAATTGTCTAATAGGAAAAGCAATATGTGAATTGTGGAAAACAGTTTCACTGGTCCACTGTCTGGCATTTGAAATACACAAACACACGTTTATGGCAAGCTATTTTATCATAAAAGCTACGTCTCCCGAATATACGTATTTTTTTTAAGATGTCAAACAGAAATTTTACTAGCAAAAAATACATTTTAACTATCCTGAACAATTCAATTATCAGAAATTTACCTAAGACACCTACATATGATTCTGACGTCATTTAGACTAGTCAGAATTGAATTGGAGTACACATATTTTAATTAACTTCTCCATCTCTGTGGGTGAGAGGCAGGGTACACCTTGGACAGGTCGCTAGTCCATCGCAGGAAGACGGAGACAAAAAGGACAAACAACCATTCACACACACAGAAGCCAATTAACCTGAGTTGAGTTTTTGGACTATCTACTGCCCCACTGACCAGCCCCTCTATGGATCAATGAGGGGAAAAAAAGAAAAGGTCTTCATAAATCTGCAGTTTTCCTCCATGAGAAGAAGCCAGATATAAATAAAAAGATTTTATTTGATCAGTTCGATCACTGGGCAGTTGCAACCCCCCCATCAATCAATAAATAAACAAATAAATAAAAACTAAAGCTGATTTCATGATAAAATGGCCTGCCATACTCCAAAACGTATTTGCACTGTTCTGATTGGACGACAGGGGTTTTTGCTACATGTAACCAATCAGTGAGCAGATAAGCGTCTATAAATACTCCCAATGCGTCGCACTCTGGTACATTCTATCCCTTCTCAAAGATAGAGCTTGATCATGTCTGGACGCGGAAAGACCGGAGGCAAAGCCAGGGCTAAGGCCAAGAGCCGCTCCTCCAGAGCAGGGCTGCAGTTCCCCGTTGGCCGAGTTCACAGGCTGCTGAGGAAAGGGAACTACGCTGAGCGCGTCGGTGCCGGGGCTCCTGTGTATCTGGCTGCGGTGCTGGAATATCTGACAGCTGAGATCCTGGAGTTGGCTGGAAATGCTGCCCGCGACAATAAGAAGACCAGGATCATCCCCCGCCACCTGCAGCTGGCTGTCCGCAACGACGAGGAGCTGAACAAGCTGCTCGGTGGAGTCACCATCGCTCAAGGAGGAGTTCTCCCCAACATCCAGGCGGTGCTGCTGCCCAAGAAAACCGAGAAACCCGCAAAGAAGTAAAGCTACGTCACCTAAAACCAACCAACGGCTCTTTTAAGAGCCACGCAAATATTCTCAAGAGCGGGATTCAATTAAAATTAAACTTTCGGTGCACTTGTTTCCAGAAAGTCATGTGACCGATACAGGAGTTAGGGCCATACTGAAAATTTAGTCTGTCAACATGATGAATCTGCTAAAAAATAAAGATTTTGCGGTTTCTGATGATTGGATGTAGCTGCTTGAAAGGAATAGGAACGCTTCAGCCTTTGCTTATTTTTATTTTTCTCGTGTATTTACCTAGTTATCACCCAACTTATCTGAATTAAGTTTAGTTCCTGTTTTTGCTGAACTTAAAATGATTTAAAATCCTAGTCCACAAACATTTAAATTTCCCCCTAAATTTTCACCTTACAATTACATTATTTGACTGCATCTAAAAATATCAAATATTCTCAATTTATATTGAAAATGAAAACGATACAATATAACCTATAACTTAAATTATATTGTACTAGGTCATCAAATCAATTCAGTCTAGTCTGTAAATTAAGCTGCCTGTAATGTCTTTAAATGTCCAGCAGGTGTCGGAGTTCTGCGAGACGGCACCAACGCAGCATCAATACACTTTCAAAGGTGTAATCAGTCGCCTTTTTTGCACTTAAAGGAATAGTACACCCAAAACATGATTAGCCTTCATTTTCTACTCACCCCCATGCTGAACAACACTCTGGACTACTTTTTTGATATCTCAAATGCATCTGGAGATCTGGGAGGCTTCTTGCTGTCTGCTGACATTCAAATAATGGAGGTCTATGGCGCCCGAGGCAGAAAGGTCCATAAAAGTCCACAAAAAACGTGTCAATATTCCTCCATACTGCTCGTCCAATGTATTCCAAGTGTCCTGAGTGGGTAGCGTCCATAATTTACTCGAAACGAAGTCATTTAGAATGTTTTAGAGCATAAACAGTAGTGTATAGGATTTCCTGAAAGCGCGTTCACGAGTCTACGGAAACCGCGGCAGACCAAACCAGATGAAAGTACTTAAGAAACATTTCTGAGTACTTTTTCCACCACTGTCTGAATTATGAAAAAGCCCCCTATTGCTGTCACTGAGCTGTCCAAACATTTGCCTGCAGGATTTTGGGTTGCTGCAATGGTGCTGGCTGTTCTTGACAAAAATGTTTGAAAATGCCATAATGTAGAAAAAATTCAGCACTATGTGATGTGCAGAGAACGAAAACTTCATGTATCCGAAGACTACTTCAGAAATCTGCATTGGATTATCCTGAAAAATTTGCTCATTTACGTCAACAAATTATGACCAGCTGAAGCGAATCCGATGGTAAATCCTGCAACTGGATGACATAAATGAGCCCGTTTTCATTTTTAAGCTTTTTTATAGTTTAAAATACTTTTTTTCTTAAAATTTTGATTTTTCTTCAAAGCTTCATGGTTATATGAACCACTGATCCTAAATCTGTGTGTCATTTATCTACTAGACTTCTACATTTTTACTTCAATAGCTTCACAGGCATGTGATGCTATATATTAAAAAACAGAATGGTGACATGTGAGGCAAATAAATGTGAGCATAATTTAACACTATTTCGTGCTTTATCTGGTTAATCAAGCAGCTGACATCAACAGTGTGAGATTTATTAAGCATTGCCCGACAGAATAAGCTGATATTTCTCTCCAGGATGGAGTCGCAGCCAAACAGCAACAGACCAGATGAAGCTACTATGAGTGTTACTCCTCTCAAGATTATCAAGGCTCAATGCGTTCTTTTGGTTTTTACACCCATTTATTTTGGACATATCTTACAAAGCCCCCAAATTAGCTCAAAACAAATATAAAAGTTTACACAAATAAAGACAAAACATTAAAATCGTACCTCATTGGCAGCATAAACTCCAGAGGAATAAAGATTTCTACACCTTTCTGCTGAAACTTCTTGAAAAAACAGTCCCTTATGATTGAATGTTTTATTGTAATACTTTTATGTAACTCCTGTTTTTAACTAATTAAAATAATTAAAGGAGTTGACTCGAATGGCAGCTACAATGAGAAAAACAGAGCATAACAGAGATTGAACTAATAGATTCTGCAAAGTGGGAGAATAGAAGGATGAAAAAGAAATACCTATGTCCTCCAGCAGTTTAAGCCTATAGCAGCATAACTAGAGATAATTTTACTCCATGAATTTAATGGTTTCACACCATTTTAATTTTATACCACCAGCTCATATTATACTCGTTAATGTTTGCAATATCACCTATATGAACTCGTAATCGAGTGCGATCAGTGCTCTTTTAAGGTAGTGAGTGGCTCTTAAAAGAGCCGTTGGGTGTACATGTACCTAAAGCTACTTTTAACATTCCTAAGAAATATATGAAGTCTAAAAATGGAACATTAAACGAGTGTGTAGCCTAATAGAGCAATTTCACACAGATTTTGGATCAGTGGTTCACCTAACATGAGCTATAGAGGAAAGATACATAATCTTTAAAAATACTTATAGAAAAAGACTAAATTAAAAAGGGTGTGCCTCATTTATATAATCTAGTAGCATGATTACCCTTGGATTTGTCTCATTTGGTCATAAAACCAGGGATATTTTCTTTTTTGTTCAGTTTAGGAACTTGTTTGACAGTCCCCAAAACAACCTCAGTGAAAAGAGGGTGAAGTTTAGGTGGCATTTTCACCAGACATCTAAAATTATCATTCAGGACAATCAAAATGTAGTTTTCCCTTGTTAAAAACTTCTATGATACAGCATGCGAAGGATTTTAAGTAAAAAAGGATGTTCCTCATTTATGTAATATAGTAGCAAGTTTAACCATTGGATTTGTTACAATTGGACACAGGACAAGGGGTACATATTGACAACTTAAAAATGACGGATAGTCAGAAGTTGATTTTTATGATAAAACAGTCTGCGATAGCTTTCCTTTCTAACCGAACCGTCACCATTTACTGCATGTATTAGTTTAACGGTTAGCAAAGATGAAAACAATAGAGGAAGTAGGATCATAGCTCTTTAGAGGCAGTGGGTGGCTCTTAAAAGAGCCGTTGGGTTGTTGTAATGTTGGTTTTGCAGTTTACTTGGAGCTGGTGTACTTGGTGACAGCCTTGGTGCCCTCAGACACGGCGTGCTTGGCCAGCTCCCCGGGCAGCAGGAGGCGCACGGCGGTCTGGATCTCCCTGGAGGTGATGGTGGAGCGCTTGTTGTAGTGAGCCAGACGAGAAGCCTCTGAGGCGATGCGCTCAAAGATGTCACTGACGAAGGAGTTCATGATGCTCATGGCCTTGGAAGAGATGCCGGTGTCAGGATGGACCTGCTTCAGCACCTTGTACACGTAGATGGCGTAGCTCTCCTTCCTGCTCTTTCTCCTCTTCTTTCCTCCTTTGCCGGCCGTCTTGGTCACGGCTTTCTTGGAGCCCTTCTTGGGCGCAGACTTGGCGGGTTCAGGCATGGTTCCTCACTCTTAGCAGAGAGCAATGATTTGATGCGAGCCAAACACTCCTCTATAAACACATTGAGTGTAAACTGAGCTGTACCGTTCCCTGGCTGTGATTGGCTGAGCTGCCCACAAGGTTTACCGGAGGAGGCGGAGCTTCACATGGGTTTGAAAATTCCCGCCCGATCTGTTTAGCAGCGACACAAAAGGCGCCACATCCTCAGAGCCCAAACAAAGAAAAACAGCGTTTAATTGTGTTTATTTGGGGACTGATTGAATAAAAACAGAAACAAATCTAAATCCATCAGAGGCTTCATTGAGACTAAAACCTGAATGTTGCTCATTTAGGTAGGAGCCATTAAATATAACTCTGGCTCCACATTTCTTCTGGAGTTTAAGGATGTTTTTCCAAGCAGGTTTCTAACAGGAACATTTGGAAATGAGAGCATAGAGAGAATAAATGTTAACAGAGAGCTTTGTCACTACATCCAGATGATCCTAGAGTTAGACCACTGTTACCATGATATGGCTGGAGCCACTGATGTCTCCAACAGTTCAGCAATCTGCCATCAGACCACTGAACTGTTGGAAAAACTAAATCATGTCCCTCTGCATCAGACCCACACCAAACCAACACCGCAAAACTGAATCATATAAATTTAATGCTCTGATCTTACATATCAATGCACAGCATGTTTTTTATTCTCCCACCGTTTACATTTGATCACTGCTGCACCTCTAGAATGAAAATATGAGAGCTGTACAAAACGAAATGCGTCACATTTACAAACATCTGGATGATGTCATGAAGTGATAATGTGGCCTTTTATTTGGGCAAAACTTCCAGACCAAACAAACCTGATGGTACCATTGTATAAACTAAACCATTTCTCTGGTCATTTATCTCTGCTATTTAATACATATGCATTTTGAAGTATTATTTAAAAAGATTTTTCCTCAGGAAAGAAGCAAGCAGTAAAAGCATGCAGGTGTGAAAAATTTTCCTTTGCATTGTTAATGTTTTAATTCAAGGGTGGGGACGCTCTAATGATAGCGGCTGATGGACCTACAGCTGCTCAACCTGAACGCTTTCTATAGGGTTTATATTTTACAAAAATGAGCTCAAACATATATTTATTGAATGCTTTATTATTGTTGAGAACACACTAGTACCACAATACATTTGTGGTATTTATAGTTAGAGACAGATGCCTGCCTTTAGTGCATTATTTTTTTAAAGGGCTCAAAAACATTAATGTATAAAAAATTAACAGCTGATGCCAACATCAATGGACACAACTTCACTTCCATTCATCCATGCATGGCTTCCCTTTAAGCTGCATCAGTGATTCTCGTCCTTCACAAGCAGCAAAATCAAATGTAGAAATTTGTCCCATATGTCATTGACATCCTATTGAACCTTATATTTAAAAAATCATTCATACACTGATTTTTATTATTTGTGCTTTAATTCTTACAGGTTTCTTATATGTGAGTCTGGCTGTCTCTGGGTTGCAGCTATTTCTGAGTCTCGTTGAACTATAAAAGACAAAAGATATGTTGTCGCTGCTATGCTTAAAAACAGATTTATGAACCAGTCTACCAATATAATGATGCCAGAGAAAATCATTTTCAGGATCTCTAGAAGCTCTGCAGCCTGATTCTCTGTTCATCAGAAAACAACAGATATTTGTTCATTTTAACTCTGAGTAACGTTCCTCTGAGAAGCCCAATTTTTTAACTCATAAATGTTCACTCTGTTGCCATTTTAAGCTAAAAAAGGTCCATATGTGTAACTAACGGATTTTTCGGTGGCATCTCTGATTTTTTTTAACCAGACATTCTCGTAACTTTTACTTAAACATTTATCGGAGTAGCTGCTGGTTAAAATTCACTGAGTGCTGCTGCGAATTTATGTAAAATTGGCTTGCCATACCTACGGAAGAGGATTAGGGCCACTGGGAAAAAAAAAAAAAAAAAGTGAACTGATTTTTAAATTTTATTTCAGTTTAATATGGTAAAAAGTCAGAATTCTGACTTTTTTTTTTTTTTTACCAGAATTCTGACTTTAATCTCAGAATTCTGACTTTTTTCTTAGAATTCTGACTTTAATCTCAGAACTCTGACTTTTTTTCTTAGAATTCTGACTTTAATCTCAGAATTCTGACTTTTTTTCTCAGAATTCTGATTTTTTTCTTAGAATTATAACTTTAAACTCAGAACTCTGACTTTTTTTCTCAGAATTCTGACTTTTTTCTCAGAATTCTGACTTTAATCTCAGAATTCTGACTTTTTTCTCAGAATTCTGACTTTTTTCTTAGAATTCTGACTTTAATCTCAGAATTCTGACTTTTTTCTCAAAATTCTGACTTTAATCTCAGAATTCTGACTTTTTTCTTAGAATTCTGACTTTAATCTCAGAATTCTGACTTTAATCTCAGAATTCTAACTTTTTTCTCAAAATTCTGACTTTGATCTCAGAATTCTGACTTTTTTATTGTCAGAATTTAGTTAGAATTCTGAGATTAACGTCAGAATTCTGACTTTTTTCCCATACTAAACTGAAATAAAATAAAAAAATCAGTTAACATTTTTTTTTTCCCAACTGGCCCTAATCCTCTTCCGTACACAACAGTCAGACGAAACCGACTGTATGTTAAAACGGCTTGCCATATCGGTATCTCTTCTCATCCTCGTAGCGATTCTGTCCGCAGTGAAATTCGACCCCAAATAATATTATGTCCTAAAGCGACAAATCCAATGATATTTCACTGAGAGGAGGGACTGGAGAGCAGCGGGAGAGAGAGGAAAAAACACGGACTGAAAACCCTCTGAGCACAGTTAGCTGCACCAAACTTACAGTTACTGTTGGCTGAAGTAAATCAGCGGAAAGGGGGAAAAAGCGGAAATTATTGGTGGGGACATGTGGGGACATGTCCACACTACGTTTATTTATAGCTTTTATATATTTTTTTCTGTTTTGAAAGATTTTCCATTTTAAGAAATGGAAAATTGTCATTTGTTAGTAGATAAAAGCTAAAAAAAAAAAAACAATCAAACGAGTCTAAATAAAACAATGTCGCATTGGAATAAGTACAAAGGGTCATTATTGTGCATTCAGACCCAGGCGGTGTAAGATTGAATTCTTCTTATTTTATAAGAAGAGAAAATGTGTTTATTACCGTATCAGCATTTTATTCAGTAGCTACTTTTTAACAGCGGAACACCCCACTAAACTGACACCTCTCGCGAGACTACCGTACATGCCCCTGAAACCTGTTGCATGCTGGGTATTGGAGTTCTACGCCTTCCGAGCTCATTACGTCACAGCCTCCCCCCTATAAACAATGCTTAGCTAGCGCCTAAAACATACCAAGAAAAAAGCTTTTCTTGTAAATAACTTTCCCATTTATACAGTTTGTTTTCTTTTCTAAAAATGTCTCTAAGCCTCAAACACCAACTCAGGACTCAACGTTCAGTTTCAGCTTTATGTGTCTAAACATCCCTTCATCACATCTTAACAAATTCATCCTGATTTAATTCAAAGAAGGTTTTGTTTCTGAATGAGTCTTATCTGCTGCTTCTGGGTCCAGTTAAACAAAACAATCTCATTTCCTGTTAATAAAACATTGGTTTGCTTGACTTGACAAAGCAACCAGCAGATGGCGCCCTCAGCTTGGCAAACATTAAGTCCATCACCATATTTCCAACCGGATGTCTGTAAAATGACTCTAATTACTGCTTTTCTTGTCTTTTCCTCTTGTTGAACATTAGGTGCATTGTTCTATTTGTGTTTTGCCATTCATAGAGTAAAAACTAATTGTTAGATTAAGCATTGCGTTCTTGATGGCTTCATTTTTACTGTATAAAATCCTGATCATACAGTTTTGTATAAAATCAGCGTATCTTGTAGTTTTGTTTTGTTTTTTTAATTATCAGAACTTTCTCTCAAGTCATTAAAAAACCAAGTTCTTTATATCCTTGAAAAGGTGTCTTAGAAATCAACTAGAAGTTTCCTGACTTCTCCTTGGTTGAAGTCAAAGTCATTCCTGCTCAGTGGTTTGGCTCCAGGCGATGATATATGATCAACAGAGAGGAGGAGGGGAGGGGTTGAGCTGATATACAGATGGGAATTACTGGTCCCAGTAAACACCTGGAGCCTGAGGGGAAATAACATCTTATTCACATGCAGGTCTGATGCTTCTTCAAATGACACTAGAAGATAAGAAGGCATCTTTCCCCAGCGTATTTAGGGTTCACTTGCTCTTTTTTTTTTTTTTTTTTGGCACATGAGTATATTATGTAATCTGCTGCAATGGGTGGAAAGGCCTCCGAGATACATGCACGTTTCTTCAGTTCGAGATTATCTCCTCTTAACAAAAGAGTCCCTTTCAGCCCAAACTGCAGGGTGCGCATTGATTTCCTAAAAGCCATTGATTGGAAGCGGCGCAGCTGAGGAGCAGCAGAGGAGCCATGAATGGAGACAGTGGAATCTCATTTCTATGTTCTCCAGCTGTGAGCTCCACTTGTCAGCGCTGAAGGAGGGGAGGGGGCTGGCCGTTCCTGCATATGCTAGCTGCCCTGATGTTTCAGGGATAATAACCAAAAGAGATCTGATCTAAGAAGTTTCACCCTCACTAACTTCTTCTTTTATTTTTAAATGTCCTGTTTCCCAACCTTTGGCTCATTATTGACTCATAATAGGTAATAATCAGAGTTTATCTGGGATTAGGGAAATTCAGGTGTCAAAAAGGAGCACATCAAAGGAGGCAACACATTAATATCGTTACCGCTTATATAACAGAGCTCAATAATCCTGTTTGTGCCCCATCAGCACCCCACACAACCGACAGAAAACCGAGTGGGAGGAAGAAATGTCATATACATCAGCATTTTTCTCTCATTGGCTTAGAACATGACAGATTCCCCGTCTGGGTCGCTTAGCATTGACGGCTTGCAGGGAGGTTTCGCCTGTCTGTTTGGCTATCCTTCAGTTGCCCCTTAATTCTGCTCTGTTTCTCCAAGTGCCCCCCCCCCCCCCCCCCCCCCCCCCAACACACACACCCTCTTTCCCATAATTATATGAGACTTACATAAACATTTCTTTAGCTGGCAAACAATAAGATTGCTGTGAAATGATACAGTGACAGCAGTGAGAAATGCATGTTGTGAAATTTATCATATTAGAAGTAATAAAGTTGTCAGAAATGGGAGGGGGGGGTCATTGGAAGCTCATGTGTTTCTGTATAATGAAGGAGCGACGTGAAGCTGAACTCAGGACTGAGCAGAATTTTAATTCCTGCATGCAGAAACACTCACTGACAAATTATACAAACACATTTATACATTTTTTCATGTCACAATCACAAGTTTACATAAATATTTAAATGGATAGGGTGTCATACATCGACACAGAGTTGTGCACAACGTGGAGCTGGAATTCATAAAATATCCATTTTGTAGAAGTTCCTGTTTTCTTGAAAGTATACGCCTCGTTTTCCTCTATTAATGCATTGAGTGAAAACTGCAATGGCTGAGGGGTGCAGAAGCTGTGCAAAAACATGAGAATTCAAAAAGTCCTGCAAACACAATCCTTAGAATAGCAAACCCAAAAAATGGACAAATACAGAAAACGTGCAAAAAAAGTAGCAGCAAGGTTGAAATTGCCTTGCAAACATTGAATTTGATACAAATACATAATGTATATTAATGCGCAAAACACGTGCACATAAAAAATGTTGAAACCAGAGAAACAGGCAGACAAATACAAAACAGACTCATATTTAAATGATGCAAACTAGCTCTGCATCAGCTAGTTTTCAGCTTTGCTTAATTTCTTCCTTTGAATGTGTTTTATGCGTTAGTATCATTTTATATTTGTAGTGGGTTTTGTGTTTGCAGGTTTTTCCTCTTTGCTGCTCTTAGTTTCCTGTGCGTGCTGGATTTCTCCTTCACAGCGTTTCTCTTTGGTATTTATTTTCATTGTCAGTCTCATTTTTGTGTTTCTCTGTATTTTCTTCTTCTGTCTGTAAATCTCATTTTGGTGTTAGTACTAAACTTAGAAATTCGAGTTCTTCCAACTTTTCTTTTTTTTTTTTTTTTACAGTGTTAATCAGTAAAAATATACAAACAATCATTTTCGTTGCGATCA
The DNA here is from genome assembly GCF_016077235.1 of Cyprinodon tularosa. Lineage (NCBI taxonomy): Eukaryota > Metazoa > Chordata > Actinopteri > Cyprinodontiformes > Cyprinodontidae > Cyprinodon > Cyprinodon tularosa. Next base: position 117,205 of record NW_024039413.1, on the reverse strand, counting down.
CTGAGTCTGGGAGCGGCCATTTTTGCCCAAATATAGTAGCCCCTCCCTCCTGCCATCTTCCAGCAGTGACGTCACGGTGCGGTAAGCCTAGCGCCATTCTCCCCGCTTTCCAAGCTAAATCAATGGGAACTACTAGACACATCTGCAATCAACAACAATTATTGAAGATTTCCAGAGGACTTCACCATTGAAATTCACCAGAGCTATAGTGAAACTGACAATGCCCACGTGCATGGCAGCTGGATGCTGGAATACATCGGGTAAAAGTGGAAAAAAAGAGTTATTCCACCTTTCTGATTCCTGATCCTCCACGGACGGGTTGGTCGTTGGATCGCCAACTTGAAGAGGGAGGATTTGCCATCGAACTTCTGGCCAGAGAAAAAACCCGTAATATGTAGCCAACATTTGGAAGAAGAATGTTTCCAAGATGACTTGGATAATAGCGCGTTGTGACAAACACCAGATACAGCACTGGGACTTGATCAACAGCCGATACCGCACCGTGACGTCACTAACCAGTAGGTGGCAGCAGTGTTCTTTGACAAACATGGATGCCTCCAGTAAAGAACATTCACATGGAAATGACTCTTAATTAAAAACACTGATCATTTATTGAACAGGATGGAATCATTTCAGATTTAAAGAACTTTCAGAAGTTTAAATTCTGAATATGAGTGGAATTTTCCTTTAAGCTGCTGTTGGATTTAAATGAAGTGTGGCGCTGATTTTCAGTTGTTAAAGTTCAACCTAAAGCTGAAATAAAAATGTATGTTGTTTTGATTTTCAGTCAAAAGTAAACCTATAAACCACCAGTATGAAAAGCACTATCTTTATACAACAACAGTACAGTGAGAATCACAACCAGCTCAATCAATATGTTGTATTTTTATTTGATGAATTAAAGCATAAAATAAAATCTGATATTCTTTTTTTTTAAGCTAGAAAGACGAAAAAGGAAGGTTGTCTTAAAAGATTTAGCCACTTTTATTTTGTAAATGTGTCAGGTCCAGGAGTCATTTGGTGGCCACCTGTTCTCCCCGAGGTTTACCTGACCTGCAGCACAGCCAGGAGCAAATCTTTAACACGCTTCTGGTGCATCTGCAAGCCAGCAGTTTTGGGACATCCACAGGCCTGAGTCATCCACTGAAGTGAAGTCATGCCAAGATGAGGAGACAGGGAAAAGCCCAGGCCTCCCTCTCAGCCTTAGGAGGGGGGCGGGGGAATCACTTCTTGTTATGTATGTCCATCTGGGTTTTTTGGGTCACCCCCATTCTCACAGCCTGATTGCTGGAGCATGGCGGCACAGGACTCTGACCTGTGTGTCATAAAGTTGTCATGCACAGTCTTGCATAACAAAACTCATCCAAACTGCCTGAGCTCATCAAAAGGAGTTCAACCAACTCTTAAATTGCAGCGATATCTTGCTCAGTAAGCATCACTGGATTATAACAGAGTGAGAAGTAGTGATGTGAGAACCGGACACTTAGATGCAAAGGGAGGCAGAATTAAAAACTGCATATTCCTGTTTCCCTTAGGATAAAGTAGTGTACTTGAAGTAAATTCTATTAAGAATACTTAGATATAAGTTTAGAAAGTTTACCGAACAATGTACTTTTAGTGTACTTGAAATATTACTAAAGTAATACTTCTGCGAACTAAATTTATCACATTCTTAAGTTAACTAAAGTGTACTTAAAGTATACTTTAGTAAAAAATAAAGTAAACAATGGTATAGTCAAGTGTACTGGACTATACTATTGTTTAGTATATGAAATATAGTTTAGAATAGGTAAACTCTAAGTGCACTGCCTGATTTTAAGTATGAAATTAGTGCACTTTTAGTATACTTGAATAAACTACTTTTTGCTAAGGGTTAGCCTGCCAGCTAGCTTTAGGCAAATACATTTTTACATTATCTCATGTGGGATAGATAAAAGGGATGGATAACAATGCATGCAACACTTTTAAGATTGCCAAGATTGCAAAATATAGAAAAGGTTGAGAACTGTGAATACATTAAAAAGGCACTGTGAGCAACATTAATTCTGTTCAATTAAGTTTATTTCTATAGCGCCAATTTACAACAAATGTCATCTCAAGTCATTTCACAGTTCACCAGATTATCCAGTCAAATTGATTCAAAGTTTTTTATATAAGGAAAACCAGCTGATTGCATTGACTGGAAGGCAGTCCCTCATACTAAGCATGCTTGTAGCGACAGTGGAGAGGAACAACTCCCTTTGAACAGGAAGAAACCTCCAGCAGAACCAGGCTCAGTGTGAGCGGCCATCAGTGTGAGCGGTTTTTTATTGAGAGTGAATGAGATGAATCCAGTGCTGCTCTGAACACTGTCAAACCGGAACTGGAAAGTGAAGGGGAAGATACTGCGGTGAGTTCAGGCTCAGTGGGAAGTTAGTGTCTTTGACTTGAAGAAGAGGATTTAGGTTGCAGACTCACGTTTCCAGGAAAAGGTGTCTATTATTGAATCCAGTCGGTGTGGGCAGTTCCAGTGAATGTCTTGTTCGTTGGAGGACGGACAGGGTTAACCCAGATTGCGGTTGTTCCTTGGTGAATGGAGAAGCTGACTGCCACTTAGATTTCCTGCGGTACTTGAACGGGTTATAGTGGAGATGAATCCCCTGCTCAGAGAAGCCCCAAACAATCCTTGGGGGGAAAGTTGATGCAAAACACAAACTTGAATCCTCAGCTCAGTTTGGTGCTCAGAGAATCCTTCCGAGGGGAGAAGGTCCAAAACATCCAGTTTGCAGGATGACTTCCTGCCGAGAGGCAAAGACAAAAACAGCCAGAATAAAACTCAGGTTGACAAAAAACTCAGTTTGACTCAGCAAAACTCAGCTTGGCTAGCGTACCCAAAACTGGCAAACACTCTGGTGTCGAAGTAGTGGCAGTCAGCAGCTTAAGAACACTTCGTTAATGAGGTAAACATCCGCAGGTGTGTGAGGAGGCCAACCAGAACCAGGCGCCGCCTGGTGGAGGAGGGAAGACAAACACAGACACAACCCACACAAAATGGATTCCTAACAGAATTATACATTTTTCCACAGATGAAGACCTAATAGGTCACTATGAGACTTTTTACAAATTTGGATTTTCTGCAACATGTCTAAATGTGGCCAAATAGTGTCTTCCTGCATTGAATTTTGTTTTCTCTAGTGACTCTTCTTTCTCTTCATAGTTCATTGGGTTCCTCCTCCTTTCAGCTCATATTTTCTATTTTTCTGCAACACCAAAAAAGCTATTTTCTCACTTCGTACCTCTTGCTCTGGTTGATAGGATTGTTTCTCCTTCTAGGCTCTCCTTTCTCCAAGCAGGGAGAAAATAGAAAATTAAAGCTTTTTCTCCCCTGGAGTTGATTTTCATTCATTAAAACAAATAAAAGAAAGCAGAAAAAAGATTACAGTTACTGAAATATGTTTTTCTTTTTTTTTTTAAAGTGTGCAAAGACCTTTAAACCTTGACCATCGCCGGCATCATAATGCATATTGTTTTAGTGCCTCCTCATATTGGTACTGTGAAATACTCGGATCTGTATCAGTGCCATCACACGTTGCATTCCTAATGTTACTATACATCAGGCTGTTCATTTGTGGAGTTGATCATGGCTCCAAATGCCAGAGGGTTTGATGAATGGGCAGCACTGTTATGCATTAAAGATGAATACAAGATGCTGTACAAAACATAAGAGAATGGTTCTTTTAGATACGGAGAAGCACAACAAAAAGAGGAAGACAGAAAAATGAAACCTCTGAGCTGAAAAACAGAAACAAAACAGATGGATTTAAAATGATGTTAAGAAAAACAATGACTGTATTTCATAAACTATATCCGGATTAAAACCAAAGCCTCTGAGAAGCAAAGATAAGAGCAGAAAGATAAACTCACTAACAAAGATAGCCTTTAAAAAAAAATACTTACAAAATGATAAGACTAAAGCACCAAAACTGCAACGCTGTGTAAAATGATCCTCCCACCCCTCTGAAACTTTTCAACATTTTCTCGCATTCAGCTTATTTTAATGGGATATTTTGATAAACAGTGAGTGATTGTGATGCTTATGAAACATTATGCTTGTGCTTTAAAGAAAATGACAGAGTAATAAAAAACTGAAAAGGTTGGTTTGCATTTAGCTCAGTTTATATCGATAATCGATAATCATCAGTCAAATTCAAGTATAAACCGGCACATTTTGAATTGAAAAAGCTTCCTGGATGGGAAGCAGCTGGTGGACTGGTGCAGAGATAACAGCCTGATGCTGAACGTGGAGAAGATGAAGGAGATCATCGTCAACTAACCATGCTCCACTGCTCATCAACAGCTCAGCTGTAGAGGTGGTCAGCAGCACCAAATTCATCACAGACACCCTCACCTGGACTGGAAACACCACCTCACTGGTCATAAGGGCCCAGAAGCACTTGGACTTCCTGTGGAGGATGAGGAGAGCCCACCCATCCTCCCCACCTTCTCCAGAAGCCCCATAGAGAGCGTTCTGAGCAGCTGTCTCACTGTGTGCTGTGGAGGCTGCAGCGCCTCAGACTGTAAGAAGGTGAGAACAGCAGAGAGGATCATGGGGGCTCCTCCTCCCTCCATTAAAGACATTTCATCCCAGCGCTGCGTGTCCCGAGCCCGTGACATCATTAGTGAACCCCCACCCCCTTCACAGAATTAAATGCAGGACCAGCAGGTTCTGCAACAGTTTCTTCCCCACCGCTATTGCTGAACTGCTGAAAAAAACTAAAAATTATGTCACAGACTCTGCATCAACCTTATAACACCAAACCAAATACTGCAAAATTGCTCCATATATATTTAATACTATGATCTGTTCGGTTAAAAAATGTAGGTTCATAAAAGAGGAACTGAGTCCACACAGGAAAGAGATTCTCAACAGCTCCTGCAGGAGGGGAAAGAGCCAAACCCAACTTTCCAACTCTCCTGCAAAACAGAGTATTCTTCTGACAGGACACTTGATCCGGTCATAAGACGGAGTGGTCCTCTGATTGAATCATAAGACAGAGTGAAGCATCTCATTTCTTCAATTCTGGAGGACATATGGACCCCCATTTCATCATCCTGCTTCATTCTATCTCTATTCTCCCACTCTGCAGAATCTGTTAGTTCAATCTCTAACGTTCTGCTCTCTCTGCTTTTTCTCATAGTAGCTTCATCTGGTCTGTTCCTGTTTGGCTGTGACTCCATCCTGGAGAGAAATATCAGCTGTGCTGCTGCCATCAACACCTTTGTTTCTAGATGTTGGAGCTTGGCCTGTTTTCCAGTGTAGTCCTGTTTCTCTGACTGTGACTAACTGGATGTGCTCTCTTCATCCTCTGACATGGGAGCTGGCTCGGAGCTCGTCTGCCTGGCTGTGTGTTTCCTGGACGGGGCCGCCCGTGGAGCTGGTTGACAGTTGCCTTTTGTATCTATGCTTCTTTTTCTATGTCTGCTTCTGTCTCCTTGAACCCCAGTGGGCCTCAGCAGATGGCCGCTCACACTGAGCCTGGTTCTGCTGGAGGTTTCTTCCTGTTCAAAGGGAGTTTTTCTCTCCACTGTCACTACAAGCATGCTTAGTGTGAGGGATTGCTGAAGAGTCAATGAGTCGATGCAATCAACTGGTTTTCCTTAGATAGAAAACTTTGAATCAATCTGACTGGATGATCTTATGAACTGGAAAGTGCCTTGAGATGACATGTGTTGTGAATTTGGCGCTATAAAAATAAACTGAATTGAAAATTGAATTGAATTCACTGTTTTATACGTACATACATTAATTTTATAATCATCATTGAATAAACCTAACATGAACTTCCACATAAATGCGTTTTTTTTGTTTTTTGCACCATTTTTTTTCTCCCACACTGTTAACATTTGATCACTGCTGCATTTCAAGAAATAGAAATGTTACGAGAGCTGTTCAAAACGAAATGTCATTTTGTAAACACACAGTGTATACAAAATGACAATAAAAGTTGTCTAAGTCTAAATTAAGCAGAAATGTTTAAGTGAACAGGATGAAGAAAAACAAGGCAGATTTTTTACTTTCTACAGCTGAATTTCCTCATTTTGGTTTATGAGATAACAATAGAGCGTCAACATCCTCACAACAGCAGCCAGGCTGGAGAATAGGTCAAGGAGAAATTTAAAGGTTAGATTATTAAGAAATACCCCAAGCTATGAACTACTGACTGAAATTTGTTCAGTTCGTCACTGGAAAATAAAAAGAAAATCAAAAAACATTTTGGCTTCAGAACACTTAATGAGTTTATTAGAGTCTGTGAAGAAAGCAGATTAGTTTGACAATACTCTAATATCAAAAGGCTCCTTTAAACACTATGTACAACTAAAGTACTGAGTGCTTAAAAAAAAATGCAACACTGCTGAACTCCCAAAAACATTGAAAGAAACTCGTGACACTCTTAACACTATTTGTCTATTTCAGCTGAAAAATATCTCGTATTAAAAACCTAAGTATTTATGTGTATTTTCAGGACAAATACCTAAAACCATATAAAATCAACAACAATAATCTTGCAGAGCACCAGACTGACAGACAAGTCCAAGGTGTTTTGCATAAAGAAATAAATAGTCTCTGCCTCTCACCATTATCTCTGAAAGAGCAAGAACAGCTTCTGCTTATGAAATGGATTAAATTTCTTTAGGCCGCATGTACGACCTTTACATAATAAAGCAGTTATTGCCACAGATGGAGGACCAGTGCATCAAGAAATTATATTTAATATCAGCTTTTCTATATTTTGTCACCCCTTTGCAGTGTTTTAGTTGATTCACTTTGATTTCCTGAGCTAGTTTGGGCTGTGATTTTACATATTTATATAGCACCAATTCACAACTGGTTGTATCTCAAGGTCTTTAAAAAAATATATAATAATATATATAATTCAAGCAGATCACGCAATCAGACTGGTTAAAAGATTTCCATTTAAGCAAAAGCCGCTGCATGCATGAAACCATTGATTCTCTCCTCCTAGATGAGCAGGATTTGCTTGCATTGTTTTGTTGACTTTGTAGCATCCCTCACACCGAGAAGGCATGCTGCGATAGTGGAGAGGAAAAAGCTTTAATCCTTTAACTTCCTTGTCATCTTCCAACCTGCATTTTGCTGAGCTGAAGCAGCTCAACAGACGCTGGCAAATCCTCTCTCTTAAAGGTTGCAATCCAGTGACAAACCCGTCCGTGGAGGATCATGAATCGGAAAGGTGAAAAAACATGTTTATACAGAATTCGGACTTGATCAACAGCCGATACCGCACCAGGACGCCACAAACCAGTAGGTGGCAGCAGTGTTCTTTGACAAACATGGATGCTTCCAGTAAAGCACATTGAACTGAAAATTACTCTTAAGTAAAAACACTTATTTATTGTAAAGTATGGAATAATTTCATACTTCAAGTACTTTCAGAAGTTTGTATTCTGAATGAGACCGGACTTTTCCTTTAAATAGATCACTGGGAAATTATTTTACTCAGCATCACAATTAAGATTTAAAACATCCTCATCTGTTGGGTCTTGCCCTTGATTCAAGTCATTATCAGGCTGTTGGAGTTATTTTTGGATACAGACAACCTACTGTTATGGTTTCCCATCATCTAATTTCCTTCATTATAGAGTCAACTACCAGGTCAACTCTCACCACACTTAGACAATGATGAGAAAGAGCTCCCCTGTGGATTGCTGCCCATTTTCTCATGAGGCATCCTGATGGTAATGAAAGCAGAGAACAAACATATCATGCTGTTTGAGAGGATAACTCAGGACTCTCATGAATCCCCTCCAACACACTCAAGCCCACTGACAAAACTACATCCCATTAAGCTGTGGCGGAACAGAGAGCTGGTGGGTGTTTGCACGTAGGTGGCTGGACTAGAGTTATAGAGACTGTTGTTTCTGAGTGACATCCTGTCAGAGTTTTTCTGTATTAGCAGCGAATCACAAATAGCTGCTGTGTAAACCTGCTGCTTTTTAAAAAACGTCCTTTCACTGCTGTGTGGATTCCAGCTGCAGGAGAACCTTTAAAGGTGTTCTCACTAACATAAAAGCTTAAATGAAGATTGGGTAAAATGAGGAAATGCCAGAAGAACATCCTCTCTCTCAACTTCACAAAGATGTGATAAACATTTCCAAAGACAATCAGCAATGGTGCTATTTCTATTTTAGACAATCAATCTCCAGATTTAAGGATAAAGTTTTTTCCCTAATTCTGTCTGTCTGAAAGTATTTAAATATAAAATTATTACATAATTATTACAAATAATAAGTCATTTTCATGTGAATGTGCTTTACTGGAGGCATCCATGTTTGTCAAAGAACACTACTGCCATCAACACCTATCGGCTGTTGATCAAGTCCCAGTGCTGTATCTGGTGTTTGTCACAACGCGCTATTATCCAAGTCATCTTGAAAACATTCTTCTTCCAAATGTTGGCTACATATTACGGGTTTTTTCTCTGGCCAGAAGTTCGATGGCAAATCCTCCCTCTTCAAGTTGGCGATCCAACGACCAACCCGTCCGTGGAGGATCAGGAATCAGAAAGGTGGAATAACTCTTTTTTTTCACTTTTACCCGATGTATTCCAGCATCCAGCTGCCATGCACGTGGGCATTGTCAGTTTCACTATAGCTCTGGTGAATTTCAATGGTGAAGTCCTCTGGAAATCTTCAATAATTGTTGTTGATTGCAGATGTGTCTAGTAGTTCCCATTGATTTAGCTTGTAAAGCGGGGAGAATGGCGCTAGGCTTACCGCACCGTGACGTCACTGCTGGAAGATGGCAGGAGGGAGGGGCTACTATATTTGGGCAAAAATGGCCGCTCCCAGACTCAGCGATCACGACAAAAATTATTGTTTTGATTTTTTTACTGATTAACGCTAAATTCATTACATCACTGCAAACTTACTAGTTTTAGTTGTAGATAATGATCCATTTATTATTCCTTGCTGACAGGACTTTTCCTTCAAAATTGTGCCTAATTTTGTGATGAAGATTCTCAATCATCCAGGTCATAGTCATTCCGTAAAAGTTTAAAAAACAATCCACTGGTTTCCAAGATTTAAAGACGTTTCGCGAAAAAGTCTTTAAATCTTGTAAACCAAGTCCAGTGGATTGTTTTTTAAACTTTTACGGTGTGGCTAATTTTTAACAATGATTTTTGTATGACGGACCAATCAGATTTATCCTAAAAACCAACGTCTAAATGACGCCTGGTGTTCGGGGGGTATGTGCCTCTCTCATCCCTTTTGGGACAAAAAGCAGCTCAGAGCTTGTCGGCTTAAATGAGTAGAGTGACCTATTGAGCTAGTTTACAGTTTCCTTTTCTAACATCAGATGACTTATTGATCAGGGCTTCTATGTTCCTTTTGTGAACCAACTTCTGAACTCCAGTCGGTTGAAGACCGTTCGCCCTGAGTCTGGTTTTGTTGGAAGTGTCTTGCTGTTTTTCCTCTTGTGAGATAGACTGGCCAAAGTGGCTCAAAAAGGCAGTAGGCAGATGTAGCTGTGTACACTGTGGCAGGTGGTTTATTTGGATATGCACTGCCACTACATCGAGGCCAGAGTGTTTGCCAGTATTGGGTACTCTAGCCAAGCAGAGTTTTGCTGAGTCAAACTGAGTTTTTGTCAACCTGAGTTCAACTTTGTTTTTGTCTTTGCCTCTCGGCAGGAAGTCATCCTGCAAGCTGGATTTTTCGGACATTCTCTACCTGGAAGGATCAACTGAGCTTCAAACTGAGCTTGGGTTCAAACAGGAGGTTTGGATCCACTTTCCCCAAGAGATTGTTTGAGCTTCGCACTGAGAAAGGGATTCATCTCAACTATGACCCGTTCAAGTACCGCAGGAAATCTGAGTTGCAGTCAGTTTCACCAACGAACAACCGCATTCTGGGTAAACCCTGTTCCGCCCTCCACCGAATCAGACAAACACTGGAACCACAGCACACAGACGGGAGTCAAGGATTCAACAACTTCTCTGGAAACGTGAGTCAGCAACCAAATCCTCTTCTCCTAGTTCACGAGTCAAATTCCCCACTGAGCCTGAACTAACCGCTGTGTCTTCCCCTCACTTTTCAGTTCTGGTTGAGCAGTGTTCAGAGCAACACTTCTCCCTCTGTTTAACCTCTTCAATAAAACCTGTTAAAACGTTTTCCTGGTCTCTCTGTTGGGTTTTCTGCATTTGGGTCTGAACTTTGTAAAATCATGACACCGAGGTCTGAGTGCCAAAGACCAAGTATTGGTATCAATACATTTCTTCTAATTGTCTTTTCTCTTCATCTGAGTTTTCCAGATTGAACTCTCCATTGTCGCTGCATGCATGCTTGTGTGAGCTATTGCTGCAAAGTCAGCAACACAATGCGAATATCTACTGTTTCCACAAGCTCATCCAGGAGAGGCAAATACTGCCAAGCAAAGGCTGGACGTAATCAGCTGGTTTTCCTTAGATTGGCTAAAAAATAAATTGACACTTTCTAAATAGACTGAATTATTTAAACTGAGAGAAAAAACTTTTCTTCTATAGAGTTTTATTAAGATCTGTTTTTTAATGCATTTTTAGAGTGAACATTGCTTAAATACTTGAATATGACTGAAACCATTTCCTCTTTCTTGTATGCAAAATACATAAAAAAAAAAAACAAAGGCTGCAGACGATTATTGTAGGATGCATGATCCCCTGAAGACAAGACACATTAATGATGTCCAAATATACAACGTTATTTCAAATGTTAGGAACTTATTCAACTTCTTTTGGTTGTTTTTTTCTGTTTCAAGTTTTTTTCCAGCCTTGATCTTAGAGTGTATCACAGACATGATCAAATCTGCAGGGCAAAGAAAAGAGGACTGTTTATTCGAGTCACCCTCAGTGCCCTATCCTTATGCATCTCTCTGTGCCCATTAAGAACCGTAGCTCTGTCCCCCGTCATTAGATTAACTCCCATGGTCTGCCAGAGTGTTATTACCCGAGCTGCTCTGCTTTGCCGAGCGAACAGAAATCCCGCTCTCACCTAGTAATTTGAGTCAGACAGGCTCATCGGGGCAGGAGACAACAGCGAGAATGGAGAGTGCTGCTGCTATCGGCAGATATTTGTGTGCTCCAACGCTTTGATTACACAAGCAGATAGAGTGCATGCCTGGCAGAGCCGGCGGTCCTAGGCACACATCATTCTCATTAGGTCCCTGCCTCCTGCAGGTACAGACACTCTGTACATAGTTGTCCTGATGACAAAGAGCCGCTAATAGGGAGGATGCAAGACCCCCAATCAAAGGCTCATCCATCTTTTCAAAAAAAAGTTTAGTTGCTAGCTCTGCAGATCATCAGTAGAAAAGGGTCCTAATAAAACCCAAGCGTAAACTTTGAGTCAGTTATTTGTTCAGTCAGACAGAAAATAGAAGAAAATGAAATGGCTCATAGAAGAGATGGAAATCAGCTTTAATTGCATAGGAGCTCAGTTGTTCCTGTACACAATGCAGTTATTATTAGATGTGCATGAGAAGCAATGTAAAGGGAGAAATCAACATTACAACAATCCAAGCATCATGTTTTAGAGTCCCAGAGAGCGGGGGAGTGGATTTCCCCTCAAATGAGGAAGCAGCAGGCCGTGAATGTGCACCACACAAACACTTTATTTCTCCTCTAGAAGAATTGTTTCTTTTTGTCAAGATGGCTTCTCTCCCCTGGTTCTAACAGAAAGGTTTAACAGAGGAGATCGACGTGTTCTTTCCAGATCAGCTCGTTGGCAGGGCGTGAAAGCTGCTGTGGCTAAGCTGGTTCCACTTTGGAGCACAAAGCATTTTTGGAGAGAAGCTTTCTGGAAACAAATGAGGATAATTCAGATTGACAGATCCCCACCGACATTATCATATAAAATACATTATCAAAAAAAAAAAAAAAAAAGGCAGAGGTGTCACTCAGATATCTGGCATCAACTCACCTGTTTAATTCCCACTGATCTGAAGACAACCTGCATCTAAAGCCCAGCTCCTGAACAGAGGATAGGGGAGACAAATGATGAGTTTCATCATTTATAGAGGAAATATTGGAATTTAGTTTTTTTGCTCTGATGCTTTTGATCATAGCAAAGCCAATTCTGAGTGGACCGGATTGCTTCTCATTTCAGTTGATAAAATATTAAACAGACTCCAGGAAGAGCGTAACCCTCCCAGCACCTAAAACACACATGTGGAGGTTGTGAGATCTTTTCTCCTTTTATTTTTATGTGATCATTGAAGTACATAAAAGGCCAAAATACTGTATATATTACATAGAATTAATGTTGTGGAAGAAACTATTTACCATTACAGTGTTTTATCACATAATGTTTAGTATCTCGCTGCTTTTTCTTATTTTCCACATCAGCGAAATGTTCATACAGAAGGTCTTTGCCGAGAGGCTGAGTTCTCCTTCATTAGCTGTAACCACATCATGCTGTGCATGGTCACTGTTCTCACTGTTTTTGATAATTATCCAAGCTTAATTACTAATTAATTGGTTTTACAAAGGAAATCATAAAGTCTGTTTTATTTTTTACATGCTTCGTCTGCTCTTGCTTTTTTGTCACACTTTTTCAGATGATTAACCAATTTCAGCACCATGGAAAGTTAAGCTGCTTATCGAAAATGTATTTTCAAATTCTGATTACATCACTTTATGTAAAAGTGTATCAAACTTTTATCAAGCAAGGCCTGCTGTAAAAATTTTATTCTACTTCAGTTTTATTTGTTATATTATTTCTCCAGGCATTTAAGATTTTAGAAATCTCTTAACCGCTTTACCCCCGCCCCTTTATAGCTGCACAAACGAATTGCATACCCAGTAACATAGTATTATAAATCTCACATGTTTGTTTTTTGTATCTTATTTGTTATGTAAAAAGGCGCTTTACAGAGACATTTTAACCAGATCATCCAGTCAGATTGGTTCAAAGTTTTCTATTTAAGGAAAACCAGTTAATGGCATCAACTCATTGACTCATTGACCCAGTCCCACACATCCCAAGCATGCTTGTAGCGACAGTGGAGAGGAAAACTCCCTTTGAACAGTAAGAGTTAGAACTTGGGTATTGGGCCTTGGGTATAACTCATTGTTGGCCTGTCAAACTCACTAATCTTGTTGTGGACGACATATGTAACATTTTAGATCTCATTCCTGTTGGGAGCTGGAGAAGTTCCACCTTTCTCCAGCAGAGTCCGCCGTGGATCATCTGAGGAAGCCTCCTGCACAGCTGCAGTTCATCAAGATCATCAGAGGATCCACTACTTAAGCTGTCTTCAGACCTTGCCTCAACGCCGCAGTGTTGTTCCAGTTGGTCAGCGCCTAAGCCTAGATCCTCAGTGAAACTTTTGACTTTGAATCCAGCCTGGATTCTAACCATTGTCTCTGTCTTCCAGGAAACCAGTGTCTCCTCTGAGAAGCTCAGGAAGAGCTAACCTGCCGAGCCGACCCTCTGAGCCAAACCTGAAGAATCCTAGAGAACCTCCAAGCAGCTCAGGGCTAAGAGCTGGAAAACCTAAAGCCAAGGTCTGTGCATTAGTAGAAGTGAGACGCTGAAGCAGCTAGCGGACTCTGCTGATGAACCCCTCTCCAGATCCAACAGAGACTCTCCCAAAGCTAAACCTCAAGAACCCTCAAGGTACAATCAGTAGGCTTCAGGAAATCAAACCTCTGTTGGCAACGCTAACTGAACTGTCTCTCACGCAGACTCCGGTGAACCAGTATCCAGGCCCCGAACCCGAACCAGTACATTCTGTGTGCTTGAGCAAAATAAACTTGTTAAACTTTCATCCCTGTGTCCGTCAGTGGTGTTCTGCATACTTGGGTCGCTTTTAGTGAACCCATCATGACAATTCCAGCTCTGAAATTCAAGCAATTTCTTTTATAATGTTTAACATTTTCATCTTTAAGGATTTTAACTATGCATTTTCTGTCATGATCTTGGTGATGATGACTGGCCTGATTACTCATTTCACTCACCTGCCTAGCTCCGCCCAGTTTATCATAATGTTCATCTGACCACCTGATGCAGCCTTTATTTAACCCGCCTTCTACCAGTTCTCAATGCCAGATTATTCAAGCACTTGGTGAGAGTTTTCCAGCATATCATGGCTTTGTCAAGCTGCTCCCTACCTTTGTCAAGCAGGACAAAGACTAAAACAAAGTGAATCCAGTAGAACTTTTTATTTCCTACCTGGAATGGGTGACAATAGCTGAATGGTATCAGTGCCCTATTTGTTGGTACCTGCTGATACTGATACCACCATTTTAGTGCTGGATCGGGTCCCCGCAAAATACTGATATCGGTGTCGGTGCAACACTATCAAAAATCCAGACAGAAAGTTACAGTAATAACCTTGTGACCAACAGTTTTATTAATGTGGTACCTGGTAATGTGGTTTCATTTGGTAGCATCTTGGCTGTGCACTGCAAGTGCATCTTTTCCATCCAAGTTCTTTGGAAAGCTTAAAAACAAAAAGAGAAGGAAATCCTGGTTAAAAAGACATTATGAAATGTTTACAAGGCTAATAATATAAAGAGGAAGTTAAACATCCTTATAGACTTCAGGATTCCACAGAATGAGACTGGTTTTCAGTAGCATGATGACATTTTTAATTTTGAGAGATAACGGTGAGAGATAACCATTGCTGTGTTGTTGTGGTGTGATTTGCTAGCCTCGTGAGACCATCCTGATCTCGCGAGCTTTCAAGATTTCACTCGCTAATCAGTCTGGAGACTCTCCGTTGAACAAAATTTGGAGCCGTTCACCAAACGAACGTCCAATCAGCGTTGGCTTTGAGGCGGGTTGAGGTGTGACGCAACGAGAAGCGCGACAGTTCAGTCTAAAGAACATGGCGGCGTCAGCCGATGAAACTAGCGTTAGCGTGGCTATCAAGCAAGTTTTATCGGAATTACAGAGTATTTCTTCACAGAAAGAAGAGCAAAACACTGCTCTGGAGGCTTTTCTCAGAGGAAAAGATGTTTTTGCTCTTCTCCCGACTGGTTTCGGCAAGAGTAGCCTGGCTTGTGGTTGTGTTTTCGTCGTGCTCTGTTACTACGTCATATGCTTCGTTGATCTGATTGGTTTATTTGGCCCGTCTATCACCAACATAGGCCAATCAGCTAACCAGTATTTTCGCCCCTTCCCAAAATTACTTCAACGGAAGATTTCCAGATGGATATGCGGAGCAAATCCATCTGTCGGAGTCAGGTTAGTGATTTGTATTCGTGTCTTCTGAATCACTGGGCCTCATGCAGCAACACGTTTCTTTTTCAGTCATAAATTTCTCACACTTTTTCTGCTTCTGTTGGCTCTTAGCAACGCCCCGCATAAGAATAAAAGAAAATTATTAACTTGAAAATTCCAGAGAAATGTAAATCTGCAGATTTACCAGCTCAATAATGCCATATAAGGCTATAACTTCACACGCTGTCAGAAGGTGTGCTTTCACAGAAAAGGCATTTCGAGACCAATAAAGGAGACATTAGTAGTTTGGAGATCAAGGTACTGCTGACTGAGAGCTGAGCAGCAGAATTAAAGGACTAGTCAAAGCCAAGTAGGGGGGAATGAATCACAAGAGCTTTAAATGCTGTGGTTGCACTGTTACGGAAGTAAAAATAAAATAGAAAATAAAAAAAAATAATGAAAACTACTGGTGGAGGAAAGAGGTGCAACATATGATCTAAATTCTTAATATGAGGTCTCCATCCACCAACCTGACAACATTTTGCAAAATCTTCTTTTGATAGACATGCATGCACATCTCCGACCATGTCCATCATCCCTTCACAGCATTCTTAACATCTTTTTTACAACATAAACGTCAAAAATGTTAGGAGCAAAACTCTAATTGGACAAAACTCAGACAGACCCAAACTGAAACATTTAACATTTTATGAAATAACAAAGCCAAGAAGCTGCGATGGAGTGAAATGAATCTTATCGTTAGAGGAGTTTTAACAGCAAGTTGCTAAACTTTATTTTGAACTTCCTATGAATTTTCTGTTCAAGATCTTATTTCAAAATTAGCTTGATCTCACACAGAGCTCAATAACTCTTCTTTTTTTTTTTACAACATAATAAGCCAGAGTCCCCTGGATACCGACATGCAGGGAGAGATTTACCATTAGGCAATACTAGGCAGTTGCCTAAGCCCCCAAGTTCCTGGGGGCCCCATAAAGCTCTGTTCCATGTATGGTTAATACAACTATTCCTTATTTGTGCACATTAATTATGTTTTTGATAAAAATCCTTTTGCTAAAATGCGATCAGCACACAAAGAGCATTGTTGCTAAATTAGTGTTTTTTGTTCCTATATTTAGCAACTTTTTTAGACCCCTCTAGGAATTTGATTTCTAAAAAGCTCCTAGCGCCAAATCTAGAGACTTTTTTCTGCTACTGGAGACTTTGGAGACAACATCTAAAAGCAGCGAACTCTACTCTCCAGAGCGAGTAGATTGGTAACCCCGCCTCCTGCTCTCCTCTATCTTGTCTGCTGTCATGATTCATGCAGCTATTATTTCATCCAAATGAAAAATGGAGAACAGATAAGCAGATCATGGCTTGTCTACAGTGAAAAGAAGGACTGGGTTATTTACTTTGGCCTTTTTGGAAACACAGGAAGGAGCAATCAGCTAAGTGAGCTTAGTGCTTGGAAAAAGTCAGCTGAGTACAAAACATACAGAGGAAAACAACAAGAAGAGGGATGAAAAACGTAGAACAAATAATGTATGTACTGAAATTTATCTGTATAATGGGTCTGTTTTATATGTTCAATTCAGTTTATTTATATAGCGCCAAATTCACAACACATGTCACCTCAAGGCACTTTACAGTTCAACCAGATCATACAATCAAATTGATACAAAGTTTTCTATCTAAGGAAAACCAGCTGATTGCATCGACTCCTTGACTCTTCAGCAATCCCTCACACTAAGCATGCTTGTAGCAACAGTGGAGAGGAAAAACTCCCTTTTAACAGGAAGAAACCTCCAGCAGAACCAGGCTCAGTGTGAGCGGCCATCTGCTGAGGCCGACTGGAGTTCAAGGACACAGAAGCAGAGACACAAAAAGCAGCTGTAAAAGGCGGCCCCGTCCAGGAAACACACAGCACATGGTGTCTTCTCAATTCAGAGGGCCCCCTGCTTGTCTTTGCCTAGGGCCCCAAATTAACTTAATCCGCCCCTGCCGACATGCCATCTGCAGGTGTAGTGACTGCTGGTTTTGTCATCAGCAAATAGAAATGTCATTTATAATCAAAGAGTTTCATATGATGTAATGATGTAGACTAATAGATTAAACAATTGTCTCTAAGTCAGTGGTGAAAAACCAGGTTTGGATAACAGCTGCCTGATTGTGTAAGACTCCTACCTCAAGTCTGGAGAACTTGTAAATTGTGTCCGTACCTGAGAGAAGATTAGCAATATGAGAAAATGGTGAGTGCACCATTTTAGCTTAGATC
Source organism: Cyprinodon tularosa (assembly GCF_016077235.1). NCBI lineage: Eukaryota > Metazoa > Chordata > Actinopteri > Cyprinodontiformes > Cyprinodontidae > Cyprinodon > Cyprinodon tularosa. Next base: position 99,729 of record NW_024039413.1, on the reverse strand, counting down.
ACACATACAAACAAATTTGTTAGTAAAAACACTTCTTGCGTGACCTCGGTGTGAGGGGTAAACTGAACTTTTATTTTAAAAGTTGGACTTCTAACCCTGAATCAGCAGCATAAACACTGTTTACACAACATTTAGCAAGACAGAGCAGGGGAAACCAACTCTTCTCTGCTTCAGCCATCCAGTTTGCTTAAGCTACAGTTCCTTAAACAGTTCTGGTTATTTCAGGTCTTCTTGCAACACAGTGCTCACATCTTTGTTTAAATTCCATCTGCAACACAAGCTTCAATTTCACCTTCTGATGCAAGGTGACCACAGCCATAAATGGATTTAGAAAACAACGAGAGAAATAGCCCCTTTTTCCACTGACAACCCCAGGATATTAAGCTCCTGGTGTTGTCATTCTTTACCTTTTACCTTGGAGAATGAAATTCCTGGATAGTTATGTGACACATTTCCGTTGCTCTGAAAGACCAAAAATTAAATATCCTTAATGACATATGAGGAAGTTGTGAAGATAACTTGGCTCCTGTCAGGGTTCTGCTCCGTTGTTTAGGTTTCTTTTTAATTTCACTGTTAATTTTGTGTCTTTGTATTTGTTTTCTGGCAATGATGTGTTTTTATGTTACTCTCTGTTGCCCCCTAGTGCCAGTTTCCTTTCCCCCTTGGCTCCTTTCTAGCTGCTTCTGTCCACACCTGCTCCCAATTAACTGATTACTCCACTCTTGGTTCTGCTTCCTATATTTAATCCACCTTTGCAGTTCATCAGTGCTGGTTTCTCTTCTTTGCTTTGCTCCCTGTGGGTTTTTCTCCCTGGCATCTCCTGGTTTTTGGTTTTGTTATTTTGTTCCGGGATTTGTGCTTCTGTTGCCATTTAGAATTTAAATAAATCCCTGCAACTGGGTCCTCAACCAACTTCCACCAAACCCTGACAACTCCATGCTCAGTCCAGCAGGGGTGGTAGTAAAAAAAAATGTCAAAAAGGAAAAGGTGATAATCTTTAAGGTGGCATGAATAATGTAAAATATCTACCAAACAGTGATTAGAACATTATGAGTAATTTGTATTTTACTCTCATCAGGTAAAATTATTTAAGGTTTCTACAGCCCAACCAGACACTAAAGGTTTAATTATCTATTGTAATAATTATACACACACACACACACACACACACACACACACACACACACACACACACACACACACACACACACACACACACACACACACACACACACACACACACACATGTTGTGTCACAATATCCTTGTGGGGACCTTCCATTGACTTCCATTCATTTCCCACTAATTTATATGGCCTAACCATGACCCTTGCCCTAACCCTAACCATTACCGACACATACCTATCCTTAAACCTAACCTAAACTCAATTCACACCTTAGTCCTAAACCTAACCCCCACCCCAAGAAGAGAAACTTTCCTTATGGGGACCAGTTGTTGGTCACACATATTGCAAAAGATCTTGTGACAGTGGGCTTTTGGAAACTGCATCTAACATGAAAACTGTCTCCTCGTATATTTTAACACTATAATAAATTAGAATTACACAAAATGCCAATTTTATAAATATATGTATTTTTTTGTAAGGAAAACTGAAAGTGTTTGATAATCTTTCTGTTAAATTTTTTTTCCTTATATCGATATAAATGTCAAGATAAAACCTTTAATGACAAATATAATAGAGGTTTAGCATAAAATATTAATGATAACAAAATTTATAAATTAGCTTAAAACGTCAAAGATTTAATAGAGGAATAACATAACAGGACATTTTCTATTTTAGTGCAATCAGCTCTTCACTTCATAGAATAAACACTTTATTTCACACTTTGTTTTGATGCAAATAAAAAGTTGAGAGAAATGAACAAGTGACAGTTTGACATTTCAGCTGGAGAAGGAGACGAAAAACCTGCTCCAACAGCTGGTTGAGTCAACAGCCAGACCTGCCCGACAGCACAAAGCTTTGCTGCTCTGATAACTCCAAAAGCATATTTCAGACTGACTGCACTTTTGACATTTTTAGGTCCTTTTTCTCACTTAAAATGACTTTTTGAGACAAATTTCTGCTATAGAAATGTTATACATTGTGTGCATTCACCTGCAGTTATTGGTTTTGATGACTATATTAGGGGCATTCTCAGCTCTTCAACTATACTGGGGACAATTTAAAACCCCAAAACAGGTTATTTTAGCTGTAAAACTGGGAAACCGAAATGATCGGATAAAGCAAGACCCTGAAGCTTAATGAAAAACTTTTCAAAGGCAATGGAAAGAGGGTTATTGATTTAAAGGGCCTATGACTATAAAATACACAACAACAAAAAAACTGTTAGGAATAATCTTTATTAATAATAAAATACTAAGGGTAATAAATATGTTTATAAATAGGTTGCTAAATATGATAGACTTTTACACTTATTCATTTATTAGAGACAGTTTAATAGTATTATATGTACATTTAGAGTTCTATTTAGTTCAAACAGAAGTTCCTTTTCAAAATCAGAATCAGACATATTTTAATAATCCCAGAGGGAATTTACTTTTGTTACGCGCTCCAGTTACAGTTTTATATAATATATACATACATCCAACTATACAATATAATAAAGATAAAAAATAAGAATAAAAAGAGATAAAATATACACACATATAGCTCTTTTGTATATATATCTGTACGTATATCTATGCATATGTAAAAACTAAATCCAAATAAAGTGAAAATCCAAGTAAAGTGATAAATCCAAGTAAAGTGAGGAGAACAGTAATCACCTCTATTGCCTGATACTTTATTTTAACAATAAGTGAGAATTCACTTTATTTATATAGCACCAATTTACAACACATGTCATCTCAAGGCATTTTACAGAGACAATTCAGACATAGTGGTTAAAAGTTTCTGTCAAGGAAAACCGCTTTATTTCCATAGAGCCATTGACTTGCAATGACTCCATTTATAATATAACTATACTATTCAATAGTAAACAGCATATTGATGCCATTCCCACCAGATAAAAACTAAAAGTATAAGAAAATCTACAAAAATCATACATTAATATTCTTGATGAAATATCTAAATTAATTATATATAATTAAATATAATAAGAAACAGGTACGGAAGCCCAGAGCAGTGTTTCCCCCCGATACTTTTTCACGGTGTTGGGATCCGGAGGCTTGCCCACCAGAGGGCGCCGAGGATCCCTTCCTGAGGGCTTGTGCTCACCTGCAACACCTGTCTTCCATCTGCTCATCAAGAGGACTCCTACTTAAGGAGGAGGAGACTGACACTCCAGCGCCAGAGTGTTTGCCAGTAATGGTACCAGCAAAACCTGAGCCAGTCTACCAGATCTTGCCTGATTCTTGTGAACCTGTCTGACCCTGTATTCTCCCTGTCTCTCAAAACCTGACTTGCCTGGAAACCTGAAACACTGGAGAGAGAGACCTCAACTTGGAATCTGCCTGCCTGCACTAAGTCTGAGTCTCTGCCTCTGCCTCAGACCTCAGTCCTCTGCCAGTCGACCAGCCTCTGGACTCACAAGGTCCCTCCTCTGCAGATCTGAATCCCTTCTCTCAGCCAGAAACCTGCCAGCCTGCACTCAGCCTCAGCCCTCAGCCCTATGCCTGCCGACAAGCCTCTGGACTCACAAGGTTCCCTTCCCTCCTGCAGATCCGAATCCCTTCTCTCAGCCTGAAACCTGCCTGCCAGCACTCAGTCTCAGTCTCTGCCTCAGCCCTCTGCCTGCCGATAAGCCTCTGGACTCACAGGGTTCCCCCCACCTGCTGATCAGTTCCATCTCTAGCAGTGGAGACCAGTCTGACCACCCCAGTTCCTGTTCGCATTTTATTACACTGTCTGTCAATAAACCTTTGAACTTTCTCCTACCTCCGTGTGTTTCTGCATATTGGTTAGACATCTAATCCCATCATGACACACGGTGGTTTTCTCAAGAAGTAAATTTTCTCATTATCTATTATTAATATCTCGTCCTAATGAGATGATCGGTGTGTGTTAAAACTCATTACATCCTTCAGTACCACAACGCGGGGGAGGATTTATAAATATAAGTAATGGCAGCCTCTGTGTCATTCTGTAAATAATTGTGTGTTTAACTTTTAGGTAACGGGACAACTTTGTTGGTTTGATGATTTGCTTCCACTTCTAATTTATAAGCAATTAGACCTATGCCACCTGCGCCTTCGCACCGCCATAGTGTTTTCTCCACAGCTCCGATGTTGCGCCTGTAACGGAGGTATAAGACGCATTAACCCCCAAAATGATTCCAGATTAAGGATTTTCATTTAAAAAAAACTGTCAGACTTGATTCTACTGTATTCCATGCAATCCAATCATCCACGACAGCCTAAAAATGAATAAAAATAAAAAGGAAAGTAAAAAAAAGGGCTATTTGTGCACACGCGGTACCGCAACTACACAACTACGGGCCCCGCAGGCACTGATGGACTGGGAATCCAGGGCTGTTGGCCAGCCTCATTCATTACTCATATAGGTTAATCATCTCGTCATCTCAAGAAATCCATCACTGTTTTCTCATGATAATGAAATAATTATCCTGTTATCTCAAGAAAACAATTAATGGTTTAACTGTGATAACGAGATAGTTATGTCATTATCTCGAGAAAGCAAAGGAGAAAAAAAGTTTAGTACGACCGCTCTCGGCTTCCGTAAACAGGAGCCCCTACGTGTGCATATCTCTTTGCACCATTAGATATATTTATCTGGTTAAACTTCTGATTTCCACTCACATTATTGTCATTATATTTCATGTTAAATATTTTATTACTGAATTTGTCAGATCTGGCAGCAAAAGTTTATCCTTCAATCAACTTGAATAAATGGAGAGTCTGATAAAAGTTAGAAATATTCGATCTAGATGTTGAAAAGAGCAGAAAAAAGGCAAATATCAATGCGTTGTTAAGCACCGCAGTGGCTGGCTTTGACAGACAGCGAACATATTAATTTACCAGCGGCAATCTGTAATTCCTACTGCAGCTGCAGGCAGTAAAACTGTGACTTTGGTGTTTAGAATTTGCCACCTTCTAGCTGGCTAAGAATAGCATCATGTTCTCTAAGACCCCCTCAGCAGAAAAACACTCTCTCTGAGACTCATTAACATGGAAGAGCCAAAACATTTCACAGAAATCAAGGCTTGTTTCACAACACAGTCATGTTGGATCCTATTCAAGCTTTAAACCTGGTTGTTTTTCACGCCTCATAATTGCTTTGTTGGTCCAAAAGATGTACTGAGCTCAAGATCCGAGGTCAAACCCTGCCTGGGGGGAGGGGGGGTTACTGAGTATCTGAGGTAAGATGAACTCTCAGAAAATGACTCATGCAGTTATCTCATCCTGCTGACAAACACGGATCGCCAGCTAAGACGCCACGCCTCATTACACAGGATGGAGATAAAGTATGCGACCACCTGAAGATGACTCCATCTGAAGCAACGGATTCCAGAAAGCAAGAGTCCAAACAGATTTTCTTCAAATAAAAGTTAAACCGTTTTACTGTGGTTAAAAAATAACTAAAGCTTTCAGTTTTTCTGTGTTTGAATTAGATCAAAAGCTGCACAATTCATAATGCTAAATATGTCCTTTCAAAAAAGAATCAGGCTTGATTAAGAACACATATTTCTCACATATCCAACAACAGAACCAGTACCATTAATCCCCTAACACCCTATTATGCATGGTCTATTGTCAGTAGACCCACGCACCTTTGCACTTGGTATCGTTTCTGTTTCTCAGTTTATGACATAATTCCCGATTCATCAGGGAAGTGCATGACACTGGAGCCATCATTTTCACAACTTTTCTAAGTAGTGAAGAACGACGTCAGGATCTCCCAAGTATGGTAGCCGAGGGGCGTAAACAGCATTTAATTGTCAGGTTGGGTGGAGGTTTAGGAGGGGGACCCAAATGCAGAGACTGAGGCTGAAGGTGGTTTCTTGCAGATTTAATAAAAGCTAACAAGAAGCAAAAGTCCAAAAACATAAACCCACCAAATCCATATAAAATCGAAAGCCAGGAATATTCATAAGAAGATAAGAAGGGCAAAGAAATGATGATGGACCAGCAAACAGTGACTGAGCAGGCGGTGTATCAGTGGCGGCCGGCCCATAGGGGGCGCTGGGGCACCGCCCTCCCTGATAAGAAGAGAGAAACGTAAAATATATTTTTAGAAATTAACTCATAAATGTTTGTTTTACTCTCTAGACTGTGTAACTATAAGCAAAACAAATTATATAAACTACATTTCCCTATCTACTGTCATTAATTTGTGGATTACCACAGACAGACTCCTACCGTCTCTGTTCTGGGGGCGCTGATCAGACTGACCCACATTTGCAGAGAATCTGTCAATCATGTACTATTGCTAGGTGAATTTAATGGCCAATCAGCGTCTCGGAACTTTATGGTCTTGGGGCGCTGAAAATACTGCACTTTAACAGGCTTCTGAACCCAAGCGCAGGTGCAGACAATTAGAGGGAAGATGGCGAACGTAACGACCGAGATGCAGCTTCCACCAAATTCGGTGAGATCCTTATTTATCTACCCGTTTGCCAGAAGAACATCCCTGTTGTATGATATGAACATTTCATTTCATGGTTATTGTGACTGTGACGAATCCACCTCGTCGCTTAAAACAACCTCTCTAACTTTGCGCGCCACACACACATTCCTGTTATACTGTGTTTGTGAGGACCAATACACTCGCGCTGAGATCAGTAGCTCCATGAACTTAAAACACACAAGCTGTCCTGGTTACCTGCTGGCGTATTGAGGGTGCACACTTAATATTTCAGTGGGGTTAGCCGTGTGTGTGTGTGTGTGTGTGTGGGTGTGTGTGTGTGTGTGTGTGTGTGTGTGTGTGTGTGTGTGTGTGTGTGTGTGTGTGTGTGTGTGTGTGTGTGTGTGTGTGTGTGTGTGTGCGTGTGTGTGTGTGTGTGTGTGGGTATGTGGGGGGTGTGGGTGTGTACGTGTTTATGCGGGGACTTGTCATCTTCAGTCTGGCTGCGTCTTTGCTGGGTTCAAACCCAGTTTGGTGTAATTGAATAAGTCAATGAATCTGTGTAAAAGAATTAAGTTGTAAAAATTATTTGTTTTTGTACATCAATTGTTTGTGGAGGTAATATATGGACAAAACTGATTAATGAGAAGAAATCAGAAATAAGAGAGCCTGATGTGAGGGGCTTAAACTATTTAATGAGGGCTGTGGGAAGAAAAGCGGCAATTTTTGTTTTCTGTTTCTTTGTTACATTGCTGGTAACTGGAGGGAGGCTGAGGCCCAGAGGATCTTGTATATGTTTAGTTTCTTTTGCACCCTGTTTTGAGTTTTTGAGCTCAATAAATCACCAACACCGGTAACCCGACTGAGCCTGGATTCTTGGAGGCCAAAGAACCCCGTCACAGTGACCCAAATCATCACTGTTACTGTTATTATATAGTAAATTAAATCATTACTGTTAAATTGTATGTATTGTCCAATTGTTTATTTGAATTCTTATTCCGGGTTAGTTGGAGACATACACTAGGCTATATCAGCCCCACCAAAAATATTTTTCACCAGCCGCCACTGCGGTGTATATATGGGAGACAGAAACAACGACCAGGCTAATCAGCAGATTGGGAGCAGATGTGGACAGAGGAATCTAGAAGGGCGCTAGGAGAAAATGAGACTGAGACATGAATGCAACAGAGGGCAAACAAGAAATACGTAAGATCTCAATACAGTCAAAATAACTAGAACACCACAAAATGGAAATAAACCCAATGAAAGATAAAACTTAAACAGAACCGAAACCATGACAGTAAATACATGATTTCTCAGCAAGTTCAAAACAGATGAAATGCTGCCTGCAGCAAAAGCAAAAATTGCAATTGAAGAAAATACAGAGCTGCAAAGAAGAAACATACTGCAAACACAAACCCATCTGAAAATTGTTGTTTTTGCAGCATGTCTCCGCTCAGCCGATCTGTTTTGTGTGATTGCAGCTTTTCTACTTTGCAACTTTCTTCCTGTCCATGTGTTAAATGTGTGTATGTGTTTTAATCTCATTGATATCCTGATAAGCATAATAATTGAATAATTGAACTTAATTGATCTCACATTGGAGAAATTTACCTCTGCATTTAACCCATCCCCTTGGGGAGCAGTGGGCTGCCATCATAGGGAGCCAGGGGAGCAGAGTGGGGTTAAGGGTCTTGCTCAGGAACCTTGAGTGGAGGCTGTGGGGATCAAACTGGGTACTTGCAAACTTCTTAGAGCACAAGAGCACTGCTCTAATCACAAGGCCAAGACTCCCACTAAAATAATTACACTTTATTGTCTGTGGGAATGGGAATGGGGCTCAAACTCAGAACCTCAGGATTCCAAGCTCTATGCCGTTACCACTAGGCCCCCAGACCCCCATTTGAATTTGAAAAACTCACACAAAAACAAACATTAGCTCTGTATTCTGTTTTGATAGATGGAGTTGGTCAGTCTGTAGACTGTTGGCTGGCAAGACGGTCTGCTTGAGCTGTATGAAGAAATCCGGTGGTCTGCGTGAGCTGACACTAGCGCTTCACTCAGAACCTGGAAGATGGAAGATCCAGCTTGGCTAACACAGGTTGTGTGAACCTGTCCATGATGAGCAAGCATGAAGCGACAGTGGAGAAGAAAAACTTCCTATTTGGGGAGAAACCTCTGGCAGAACCAGGCTCAAACCGGTTGAGATGAGACAGGGAACGCAGTAAGAATCCGGGAGGAATGAAACTCTGATGAAGCTTTAGCTACAGTACGATAGTGGAGGAGGGGGTGGAGGCAACCACTGCCTGCGCTTTGGGTAGCAGATAAGTTGTGGATTTGGAGACCTTATAAGGAGAACTCTGATGATGAGGTTAAGTAATCAGTTTCTTCAGTTGAACTGTTAAATTGTGCAGGTGGATAAATCAGACAAAGCAATTATAGATGTTGCAATCAGAAGAGATTTATTGAACAAGGAGCACGTGAAACTTGATAAACATCATGTTCTCATGGAAACAGAGAAGTTGTGGAAATTTGATGCCTGAAATAAAATAATGGTTTACTTGTATCTTTCATTTGTTTAACTGAAAGATAAAAGGAATGGAAATGAAAAAACTTGCAGATCAAACAGTTAATTTAATGTTAATTTTAATGTAGTTGTTAAATAAAAATGCAAAAAATTCCTGCTGCTATCTCAGAAAGTGAGGCGTCTGTGACGCCCTGTCTTTGTGAAAGGAGTCTCTGATGTATCCAAAGTGGTCCAGTAGCATGATAAAGATAAATCCTAATAACAGAGTTAATTTCCCATAAATGTATTTGTTAACATCTGGATGTGCACTAATACCTTTTTCTTCTGAATGGAAAGTTGTATTTTTTGTGTCAAAGTTGGATGTGGGTAGGCAGCACCTTAAGGCAGGGGACCCCAATAAAAAATCAGCGGGGTCCGAATGAAATGAAATCATCCATCAGTAAAGGTCCGGAGACATTTTTAATTATAATCCATTACTTTAAACAGAATTTAACACTGAACTAAAACGAGGTGTTTATGCATCCATGTTATACATTGACTTTCAAAAAAAAAAAAAAAATATATATATATATATATATATATACCGTATTTTCACGACCATAAGGCGCACCGGACTAAAAGGCGCACTCTCAGTTATGTGTCCCATTTCTGTATTTAACACACACATAAGGCGCACCGGACTATAGGGCGCGTTTTTTATATACAGGTACAAGTCCTCTACTACGTTTAAATACCTCTACTGCGTATTTAAAAATACAGCGGGGGCAAAACTGAGTATGACTGTGCTTTATTCATGTATTTATTACAAAGTATTAATCAAACCTGGCAGCTGGCCGTGAGACAGAGACATCAGCGCTGTGGTCACTCCTAAATTAACTTAAAATCCTGAAACCTGCTGACGGAATATGTTCGCTTTTATTGCCGGTATCCTGGTGCCTGCAGCTAAAATTATTTAGATGAAAAACACCTGCCAGCAGCCGCGGTGAACCCCAGGCTGCCCAGCCTACAGGCTGCTGATGAAGAGATTTCTGCTGTCAGCGCACCGCTGGTATGTGGGGGTCTGAGCGCCTCCGACAGAAATAGATAATCTGGATGAACTGACTGCAATTATGAAGTTTTCAGGTGGACTTTCTCACTTAAAAACATATTAAAACTACTTTATTCCCACTGATCACAGCAAATATAGCTGCAAGATTTAGATTATTTAGATGAAAAACACCTGCCAGCCACCGCGGTGAACGAAAGGATTTCTGCTGTCGGTGCACCGCTGGTATGTGGGGGTCTGAGCGCCTCCGACAGAAATAGATAATCTGGATGAACTGACTGCAATTATTAAGTTTTCAGGTGGCCTTTCTCACTTAAAAACATATTTATACTTATTTATTCCCACTGATCACAGCAAATATAGCTGCAAGATTTAGATTATTTAGATGAAAAAACACCTGCCAGCCACCGCGGTGAAGCGGAGGAGACGCGCTCAGAGGCTGCCATTGAATTAAGCTTTCAGGTAGAAAAATAGAGCGGGAGCAAACCTGAGTATGATTGTGCTTTATTCATGTATTTATTACAAAGTATTAATCAAACCCATCAAAGTCATCATCCTCTGTTATCCTCAGCATTCCTCTGAATAAAACAGCTGCACTAAATCAGACATGCCAGTTTCCCCATCTGCGCTGTCAGTCACTTTCCGTGCAGCGCAGCTCCTCAGAAATAATGCCGGCTTTTGCGAAAGCTTGAACAACAGAGCCAGCAGACACTTTAGTCCAAGCATCTACAATCCATCCGCAAACGGTGGCGTAACTTGCCCGGCGCTGCCTTCCATTTATCCTGAAACTGTGGTCTCAGTCTGTCATCCATCGCTCCCACGCCGCTCGCAGCCTTACTGTGAACGGCCGCTTCAAACCGATGTCGAGCGGTTGAAGTTCCTTTGTCAGACCCCCGGGATAACGGCGAGCACAGCGTTCACCCAGCCTTTTCATTTGCGTTAATATCATATGTCATCAGAGCGCTGTCTGTCTCGCTGCCAGCTCCCAGATCAGCTTCTCTGATTGGTTGATGCGGCGCGTCCAGCAGCAAAACTTCAATTTTTCCATCTGAGCAGCAGCAGCGCGTTGGCGGTGCATCAGATGCTTAAACGCCCCCGACGTGCTGCACCAAAACGCGCTGCAGGACCTTTTGCTGCGCCTATACGCGCGTCAACCATTGACTTTGCATGTAAACTCGCTGCTTCTGCTGCACCTGCTGGGTCCGGTTCACACCGATGTCGAGCGGTTGAACAGCGAGCACAGCTTAATTTGTTTCACCATGTTTTTCACATCAGCTGTGAGATGGGCACGCATGGAGTTACATATTAATGGTGATGAGTGGAAAAAAAAACACCTGGTCTCCTTACATTCAGCCACTCTTTCATCATCTCCTCAATGAGGTGGTCTCAAAAGTCGCAGTTACAACACACATAGGGCGCACCGCACATTTTGAGGGAAAAAAAAGACGTTTAAGTGCGCCTTATAGTCGTGAAAATACGGTATATATATAAATGTATCCATTTTAATATCTAAAGTAAAGAGCTATCGTTCAGTTTGGTATATAGACAATTTCCTGCTTCACATATTTCATCAAACCCCTGAACTGATCGTTTGTTATTTTTCTTTCTTTTTTCTGTCTTAATGTTGCCAGTGGGCTTTAGGCTGCCCTGCAAGGCTTTAAACCTGGGTTTAACCGGAGACTAAGCCATTCTCAAGCACATATCAAGGAGCTCATTTTGAGCCTGGATCCAGATTTATTGTTGGTTCTGTTCATGGTGGAGAATCCTGCTTCACAGCAGCAGGTTGAGCCAAACATCCTCTAAATGTGCAGGGTCATCTTTGAGCACGCCATTTCACTTTTCTTTCACCAGTTCACCGCAGTTCTTCCAGTAGTCCACACTTTCTCTGCTCTCTTTTTCTCATGGTCTTCTCCTTCTTTCCCATCGCCCGGCTTGCCACAGGTTTGCCTGCTGTGTCTAAAAGTAGCAGCAGCAGCAACCCAGACTGACAGCTCATTGGCTCATTTGGATCACGTGCAGCCTGGAGCCGGACGCTCCCCAGGGCTTTACCGTATTAACAGGAGAAGAGGCGCAAGTGAAGTTAGACACTGTTGTCGGACAGCATGCAGTAATTTATAAATGTTTTAAATCAAGTTGGGGCCAGGTTGGCCAACAGGTGGGTACAGATCCAGACCGAGGTCCTCTAATCTGTGACCTCTGCCTTAAGGTCTGATTTGTTTAAATGAAGAACTAATAAAAGTATGCATTAGATTTAAAAAAAGCATCAAACAAAGCATTAACTACCTAAAAAATCAACAACATTGACTTACGTTTTTCCTCGGCTGAAGAGGTGTTGGCGCAGTAAAAAGGCCAAAGTGGAGAGAACCATGATGGTTGTGCACATGGTTCTGAAACCCACAAACCTCCTCTAGTGGAAACAGACAGCAGGTTCAACACCAGCTTTCCATGGTGCTTAGAAAACACAACCAAAGACAGGAGTTCTGTTCCTGTCAGCAGGCGTCTGTCTGTCCCCCTGTCCTGCTGCATGGATCAGGAGCACTGCAGGATTAGCCTCTGGTAGATTACACAAGATGTAATGCAACATAAGCTATGCTGTGGTGTGGGAGCATTCATAATTCATTGCCAAGTTTCTAATCAACATCAACACCTTCATGTATTCTTGAACCGCGTTGTCTTAATCAACCACCTACCATTGAGGTTCATGCACAGCAGCCCTGTTAACCCACACATTCAAAGCTCTAATTTCCTTTATAAAATATTCATCCTTATTTGCTATTTACAAAGCTTCTACTTCTGATTTAGATTTTGTGACCTTTTTTGGAGATTTAGTGCAACTAAATTTAGTGAATTCTGTATCAGAGGGTGGTACAGCAAAAGCTTTCAGTGTCACTCAAAGAAGACACTTTGCAAGTAAGGTTTAACTCTGCTGGATTGTAAAAGGACATTTAATGACATAGAGCCACACTTGCTATATTTATAAAAATACTGGAGTATATTGCAGAATGAATATTAGACTTTTTCAACATATCATGACAGACTTAGGCTAAGACAAACTTTGTTCTCATTTTGTATACACCGAGCAAAATTTTGATGTGTACAGCTTTCCACAGTGAATGAGTAGCTTACAACAGTGAAATGTACATTACCGTTTATAAAGTGCAGCACTAATCAAGAATGTAGACCAGGGGTCCCCAAACTTTTTCCTGTGAGGGCCACATAACTTTTCCCTTCTCTGATGGGGGGCCGGGGTCAGTTTGTAACAGAAAAATTGTGACGATTGCAAGAGTGCCTAAATTTATGACGGGATTTATGTCTTTATGACGGGAGTCATAGTGTCTCCGCAGGTTATATTTTTTGAATACCGCCACCGCCTCTTGACAGATGAGACAGACAGCCTTTTCTTTACATTGAACAAAAAAAAATATTGTTTGTCCAATTCAGGTTAAATGCCCTGCATTCTGAATGAATTTTTGTCTTACCGTTTCTTTTCGCCATTATTCCGTTCTCTCTTTACGGAAGAGGATTAGGGCCAAAAAAAGACTATTCAATTCTGACTTTTTTTTCTTAATTAAAGTCAGAATTCTGACTTTTTCCTCAGAATTCCGAGAATAAAGTCAGAATTCTGAGAAAAAAGTCAGAATTGAATAGACTATTATTTAAATTTTTTTGATTCAATTCAATTCAGTTTATTTATATAGTTCACAACACACGTCATCTCAAGGCACTTTACAGTTCAACCAGATCATACAGTCAAATTGATACAAAGTTTTCTATCTAAGGAAAACCAGTTGATTGCATCGACTCATTGACTCAAATACAATCCCTCACACTAAGCATGCTTGTAGCGACAGTGGAGAGGAAAAACTCCCTTTGAACAGGAAGAAACCTCCAGCAGAACCAGGCTCAGTGTGAGCGGCCATCTGCTGAGGCCCACTGGGGTTCAAGGAGACAGAAGCAGACATAGAAAAAGAAGCAGAGACACAAAAAGCAACTGTAAAAGGCGGCCCCGTCCAGGAAACACACAGCCAGGCAGACGAGCTCCAAGGCAGCTCCCATGCCAGAGGATGAAGAGAGCACATCCACTGAGTCACGGTCAGAGAAACAGGACTACACTGGAAAACAGGCCGATCTCCAACATCTTTGAATGGCCCTTATCCTCTTCCGTATCTCTTTGAGAGGGGTGGGTTTAAGATTTTATGCTGGGGTTGCCAGATAGGGGCACAGACCCCAAAAGGGTGGAACATTGTCGCGTTATGTGTATGAAATAGTTACTAATAGTTAATAATGAAAAAATTTCAAATTAAGGAACATTTTTATTGCAAATGTCCAACTTTATTATCAAATACAAAAAAAAAAAAAAAACACTTATAAGAAAATACTCTCTGGTATTGTTCAGGGGGCCAGACCAAGTGTGGAGGCGGGCCGGATCCGGCCCACAGGCCGTAGTTTGGGGACCACTGATGTAGACCATGTTGGAGAAACGGTAAAAGACTTTAAAGTTGTTAGGTTTATTCTTTTATGCATCATGTGCATTGTTACTTTGTTAGCCAGATAGAGAGAGTAGAAGGCCTTCCTTCACATTGTGGATGTCACTGTGTGTACGGAGGTCATCTAAATAGGACAGCCTTCTTGTCTTTTAAAGACACACAGGATATGGACACTTCTTGGAGCCGGACTGATAGAGGAGATGTATCTGTAATCTTGGGCATAGAGGCAAGATGCATACAGGTCAGGGCATGGATGGCGTGTCAGGTTTTCCTGGTCACTAACATGTGTTCCCTACCTTAAGACACCATAGCCGCTGCTACTGCAGAGCCGCAGATTGTTTACATTAAATACACGCTTTTTGTATAACTCCACTGTGTGTCTTGCCCAGAGGTGTCAAGTAACAAAGTACAAATACTTTGTTACTGTACTTAAGTAAACCTTTTAGGTATCTATACTTTACTCCATCACTTAGTTTCCTTCCTACTTCTGACTTCTACTCACTACATTTTTACACAAGTATCTGTATTTTCTATTCCTTACATTTTTAAAACAAACATTAGTCATTACTTTTGGCTTCGGTTTAATGTTTCTAAATATTTATTTCCCGTCATGTGCTCCATCCAATGCAGATCATTGGCTCCATCCACATCTAGTGAAAACTAGTGTGATTGGATGAGTCATAGAACGCAAACACTCATTGGTTAGCTAAAGGAAACCATCAGAAGCAAGCAGGTGTTCTTCAAACTGCTAACGTGAATTGTCTATGCCATGCTACAATGTGGGATTCAGAAAAAGATGTTGAAATGTCTGAAAGGTCGGACACAGGCGAGAGCGTATCGGGGGACAGAGACCAACAAGACCTCCCTCATCCTCGGCCCTATCTCTAAGAATTTTTCAAAAAAGTCATAAAATTGAGCTTTAAATTCATATAGTGGCATCTGGCTGGTTTTTTAAATGTTACTTTATACTTTTATACTTCAAGTAGTTTTTGAGACACATACTTTTTCACTTTTACTTGAGTAAAGAGGTCAAGTTGATACTTCAACTTTTACAAGAGTGTTTTTAAACTGCAGTATCTATGCTTCTACTGAAGTAACAAATGTGTGAACTTTTGACACCTCTGGTCTTGCCTGAACACTGGGTCCTCTGTTCTGAGTCTAGACAAAAGCAAGATGCTTTATTCCATTCATCATCAGCTTTGATCATTTTATAAACACTCCTCTGTTTGGTGCTACTCTGTGCTGGTTTATAATATAAATTGCTATAGAATACTGTGGAGAATGAAATGGCAAACTGTTCAAAGGGTGTGAATACTTTTGAAAGGTGAAATATGCCAAAGCACTCACTGTGCTTGAGTCTGTGTAAGGATGTCTTAATGCTTTATTGATGAAAGGAGTCAATCACTGTTACTGATCACCTTGTGACTTAAATCCATGGGAAAAACAAAAACATTTCAATAACACTGGGAATTAACTCAGCGCTGCTTCTATGTACTACAGTATTTTAGACTATAATAGATCATCAATGCATCCATTGAAGGACACCAAACATCTCTTGGCAGACTCATTTCGATGTGTTTCATGCAGGAATATAACACATCCTGTTTACCAGATGACTTTATATTTCTTGTGTAGAAAAAGAAATGATCTGCCGAGCAGCAGATTGCTTCTGTTTCGCAGATGTGTTGACTGTCTTTTCTTATTTTCATGATGTTACTCAGTAAACTAAGAGGAATTTCCGGCAATTTGTTACACTTCCAGATCCTGTTTGATGACCAGAGAAAGAAAGGAACAAGCACCCTGACAGAATAATCAGGATGTCTCCATGGCACAGACAGGCTATAAATACTCACATAAACCCAAACACATCCAATCTTTAGCTTCCCTTTTAGCCATCCGGCTCGACTGGCGTTATATTTCTTCTTGGCAGCGAGACGTGGATTTTCTTAAATCCGTAATGTTTGTCAGGGCCTCTGCTCTGGTGCATGCAGAGCACACAGATAGACCCTCACACAGAGAGCTTTAGAGAATGTCAAGTTGCAGCGATGTGGCTGTGCATCTCTTTTGTAGCTTTAGGGCAAGCTCATGACACCTAATTAAATAAAATAACTAATTATTCAAACTTGTGTCAGTGGAAAGCTGCAGCCACTAAAAAAAGTATGGGTTAAGTTTCACAGAGTATTTCTTTCAACATGAAGGATTCAAGATAGGTTTGTTTTTTTTACTAAGTCATTCTAAGTTTCCTTACTAAACAGGGCTAACATTAAAATTGTATTGCCCCATTTTTTTGGTTTTTGACTCATCAAAAATTGTGATCTAATTACATGAAATAGATTGATAAGGAAACACAGAAAAATGTAACTCTGGCGTAAACGGTGCTAATTTAGCATCTTTCCTGAGTACGCGTCGGACGGTCGCAAACCCGCACAGACCTCAAGCGGAAGTATGCAGACAAAAAGCAGCTGTGATCATTCCTTGGTATGCCTTTCCAGCTGTCTGTGTGGTCGTCCTTCTCGATTTGGTGCCGGGGCGCACCATTTTTACAAAACCACATATAAACCAAGGAACAACTACAATGGACAACTATGACGAAAGGCGGAAGTACAACCACTTGTACGATGCCTCAGACAAATTATATAAAGATGCCAAGGTCTATGCCAACTCCTGGAGGAGATCAGCCAGAACCTGTTCCTCTCCGATGTCTAGCAACTGTAGATCCATCTCCTTGACCGTGATATCTTGCAAATGCCTCATTGTTGTTTTGGAAGATAAACACTCCCGCCTGCTCCGCCGAAGTTCTCGTAACCATCCGAATAGGCTCCCCCTTGCACTTTGGCGGGAAACTGCTACGCGTCCCTAGAAATTCCAGACCAACGGTGCAGAAGCATACCAGCAAAACTGGTTTGCGACCAGATCCAAGCGACATTTGATGTGTGCAGTTGCAGAGGTCTAATCTGCCCTTAAAGCTGAGTAAAGCAGCGTCAGCATTTAAATTCCTCCGTTCGTCCCGCATACTGCTCTGTTGTCTACCACTATCTTCTCCATGAGCAACACTTGGCTCGACCAATGGAATGAGGTTATTCCGAACCATTATATATGTTGTCAGCTCATTCGTCACAATGCAGGACAAAACTTAAGGTTACCGTAAGTTTTGTATCTAACGCCCGCTTGTTCTTTATTTTCCATTAGATTTTTATGGACTATTTTTTTCACAGTAATACGGGACGGGCATTCCTTTTCCACTAAATACAGGACAGGTACTTCTATTTCCAAATAGGGAACTAATCCGTTTTTAAAGGGACAGTTGGCAACCTTGCTTAAAATAGAAGGAAAAAAAGGAGAATAAAAGCAAGTGAAGATCAACTTTACATCCAAAGGCAGCTCTAAACTAATGGGTTTTTAAATTTGACTTCAAAGTACTCAGGGTTTCAGCTTTTTTCCAGTCTTCTGGGAGTTTGGTCCAGATCAGTGGAGCATAGGAACTAAATGCTGCTTCTGCATGTTTGGTTCTAGTTCTGGATGGACAGAATTGACTGGAACTAGAAGACCTGAGTGATCTGGAAGGTTGATCTACTGACAAAAGATCTGCTATGGATTGAGGTGCTGATCCATACATTGATTTCTAGATTAACAGAAGGATTTTGCAGTGATGTGCTTTTTTTTCTTAGTTCTAGTGAGAACACAAGCAGCAGTGTTTTAGATCAGCTGATGCTGTCTGATGGACCCTTTAGGCAAACCAATGAAGACACTGTTGCACTGATCAATTCTATTAAAGATAAATGCAAGAAGGAGTTCAAATCCAATAAAATTTTATTTTGCAAGCACTTAAAAACAACCACAGGTGACCAAAGTGCTGTACAAAAACATTTATAAATAAGTAAAAGAAACATTTCTTCTCCAGCGTTTTGGAGGAGAACTGACAGTTTCCTCCTGTGAACCCCCTTTCATACCAAAATGCTGCAAATACACCATTATACAGTAGCTGGAAGTTAGAAACACATTCAGTGGTCGTCTGGAACACGTCAGATACGTTGAAATTTGTTGGAGATAGAAGTTCTTGATAAGTTAGGAATAGGTTATGCAGACATTACTCATAGGTTTTGCATAAGCTAGACACCATGAATTATGAGTAACTTACACTTAACGTGTGTCAACGATCAGATAGCTTACCTGTAACTTATTGCCCATGTATGAGCATATGAAGGCATATGTCGGGACGTACCTGCCATGTGCTTCAGGGTTAACCTGACTCCGCCAGATGGATTTGCTCCGCATATCCATCTGGAAACCTGCCGTTGAAGTAATTTTGGGAAGGGGCGAAAATACTAGTTAGCTGATTGGCCTATGTTGGTGATAGACGGGCCAAATAAACCAATCAGATCAACGATGATGCATATGATGCATATGAAGTAACAACAGAGCGACGACGAAAACACAACAAAAAGCCAGGCTACTCTTGCCGAAACCAGTCAGGAGAAGAGCAAAAACATCTTTTCCTCTGAGAAAAGCCTCCAGAGCAGTGTTTTGCTCTTCTTTCAGTGAAGAAATACTCTGTAATTCCGATAAAACTTGCTCGATAGCCACGCTAACGCTAGTTTCATCGGCTGAAGCCGCCATGTTCTTTAGACTGAACTGTCGCGCTTCTCGTTGCATCACACCTCAACCCGCCTCAAAGCCAACGCTGATTGGACGTTTGTTTGGGAAACGGCTCCAAATTTTCTTCAACGGAAAGTAGCCAGACTGATCTGCGAGTGAAACCTTGAAAGCTCGCAAGATCAGGATGGTCTCATGAGGCTACTTCAGGGTACTTCAGCATGCTCATAACTTATACAAAACATAGCCATAACTTATCCAACATATGCCAGCGTTTTTACCAGATTTTATATACGTCAGGTATATGCTGTCTAAATCGTCAAGGTGTGACAGGGGCATTAATCCTGGTCATTTTCTTCAGGTGATAAAAGGCTGACTTAGTAACTGCCGTTATGAGCCTCTAAAGGTTCAGGTGTGAGTCCATCATGACACCCAGACTTCAGCCATAATCAGTGGTTTCTAGCTGTAGTAGCTGAAGCTGTGAGCTGAAGCTGGATCTCTTTGATCCAAAGAGTATTACCTCAGTTTCGTTTTTATTCAGTTGGAGAAAATCTATATATAATCCACATATTGAACTGTTCTTTGCATCTAGCTAATGAATGGGTTCATTGTCTCCTGATGACATTGTGATGAAAAGCTGTATCGTCTGCACGACACTGTAATAGTTAGCCCATCCCTTTTTTGTGTGGTGCTTTTAATATAGGGTCATTTCAAATGGTTAATGACCTCCATCTTTGTCTACTCTCACTGCTTCAGCTCAAAATGCCATCTATAAGAAAAGGCAGACCGAGGAGAAGGGGTTTCCATCTGGCTTATGGTTGAACCGGTGACCGCCAACATACTGCTGCTATAATAAGAGCATTCTGGTCCATGTGGAATGCAGTCACTTGGGCATTAAGGTAATTTGTGCACATTTCTGTATAAAGGGTGAGAGCAGGCGGTAATCAAGCATTAGTGTGTTAGTTTGTTCTTACATGTGGGTGTGTTATGCAAATGGAAGCTGATTTAGTAGCAAGCCTCTAAAAGATTGAAAAAAGGGTTCAAGATGCAAACTACACCTGGACTTGCTTGTTTTCCCATTCTAGGCTAAGACTGTATCACTCATATAGTGATTTGTGGTATTTTAGCTTCAGCTTTCAACAGGATTTCATATTTCCTGCAGTCATCAGTGACCCTGGCTGTTAAGAATTCAAAGAACATTGCAAAGAAACAAAGAAATGCAAATTCTCATAGAAATGGTAACATTTTCATGTTAGATTTTTCTTTTTGCCTCTTTAAATTTAGGTTTTGCATGTGCAAAACAGTGCAAACTTTTTTCTTGAGCTTTTTTTTTTTCAATTAAACAGTTATTTGACAATTTAAGCAACATATCTGTGTCTGGGTTTTGGTTGAGGATCCATATGCAGAGGCAGAGATGCTGAGGTGATTTCTTGGATTTATGGAGAGGAACAGTAAACAAAGGCAGGAATCCAAAAATCCAACTAATAATGAAAAGTAAACCAGAACCAAGGAGACATCAGGGGAAACCAAACACGAGGGGCCAGGGAGAGACGAGGTAGGTAGACAGCTACATGAGAAAACAGCAAAGACAAGGAACCAACAAAGAGTGACTGCAGAGGGAGAGTATTTGTAGCTGACTGAGACAAAGGGAGGGCTAACGAGCTGACAAGGAGCAGGTGTGAGTGGAGACAACGAGGGAGCCAAGGGGAAAGGAACACACACACAAGAGGGCAAAAGAGGAAAAACAACAGAAAAACCTGAGAAAATAACTCTAGAAACTACGACAAAATAGGAATTAAACCAATAGAACTAAAAAACAAAGAGCAAAGTAAAGCACAACAGAACCAAGACCATGACAATCTGAAGGCAGACAGCATTATGAACCTCTTTTCAAGCTTTTGTTGGATTTTGAATTTTTTTAATGCTACACAAAGAGATAATTGTTAAATGAAATGAAAATGTACAAATAAAGAACAGAAGATCTTGAGGACCAAGGTTGGAGACCACTGATGTAGATACTGGAAATGGCCAAGTAAAAACAAAAAAATTCGTGGCATGATGCTCCCAACTCCATGTTTCAGAGTGGGAATGGGATTTGTAATGTAATGTAAGTTTAATGAAAGAGGCACAAGAAAGCCCTTTGTTGAAAGAAAACAGAAGACCTGTTGGTGTTGGGGTTGGTGGATGTAGTTGTTGACCCAAAGACAAAGAAGAAGAATTTAATGAAAAATGTAATGAAAAAGTAAAAATAAAAAATCTAAAGTCCAGAACTGATCAACAAGGAAACTCAAGAACCAAAAACTAGGAGACACCAGGGAGGAATATACCAAAAGAATGACGAGGATCCAGCAATGAGCAACAGAACAGTAGGTGTATATATGGGAGACAAAAACAATGGGAGGACTGATTAGCTGATAGGGAGCAGGTGTAGGCAGAAGTAACTAGAAGGAGCTAAGGGACTCCTTTCCCTTAGCTCCTTCTAGTTACTTCTGCCTACACCTGCTCCTTATCAGGCACAAGGGGGTGACAGAGAGTAACAAAAAATACACACAAAATGGAAAAGACACCAACGATCAAGAAAACACAGAATGACTTAAATCAAAGTGCAACTGAGAACTTAAAAAGAATCTTAAACAGAAGTCCACAAAGGGCGCTAAAAGTAGAATGGGAGGCAGATCTTTTAGTTATCAGGCTCCTCTCCTGTGGAACCAACTACCAGTTTTAGTCCATGAAGCAGACACCCTGTCTACTTTTCCTCTCCACTGTCGCTACAAGCACGCTTAGTGTGGGGGATTGCCTTCAAGTCAATGCAATCTGTCAGGATTTGGTTAATGAGCGAGTTGACCCAAAAGCAGAGGCAGGGAGGCAGAGGTGAATCTGTTGTGGATTTGACAGAAAACAGAGGCTGGTTATCCAAAAATCCAAGGAAAACAAAAGAAGAAACCAGAAGTCCAAAAAAAAAAAAAAAAACATGAAAACACGTCTAACGTACCAGAAACCTTGGGGAAAATCAGGGGAATCACAAACATGACGAGGTGGGCACAGAGAGAAGGAGTTGGAGCAAGCAGACAGTGTTTGACGAGGACCCAGCAAAGGGGAACTGAACAGAGAGGGCTTTTAAAGGAGACTGAGACAAAGAGGGGGCTAATGACGAAACAGGAAACAGGTGTGCGCAGAACAAGAGGGAAAGAGCTAGGGAAGAAGGAGAACACAAGAGGGTAGCAGAGAGCAGCAAATAAAAACCTGGAAGACTGGAAATAACAAAATGATAATCAAATAACTAGGATAGCACTTTCGTCTGGTTTGGTCTGCCGCGGTTTCCGTAGACTCGTGAACGCGCTTTAAGGAAATCCTATACACTACTGTTTATGCTCTAAAAACATTCTAAATGACTTCGTTTCGAGTAAATTATGGACGCTACCCACTCAGGACACTTGGAATACATTGGACGAGCAGTATGGAGGAATATTGACACGTTTTTTGTGGACTTTTATGGACCTTTCTGCCTCGGGCGCCATAGACCTCCATTATTTGAATGTCAGCAGACAGCAAGAAGCCTCCCAGATCTCCAGATGCATTTGAGATATCAAAAAAGTACTCCAGAGTGTTGTTCAGCATGGGGGTGAGTAGAAAATGAAGGCTAATCATGTTTTGGGTGTACTATTCCTTTAAGATGTCCATAATCCAGTCACAGTAATCAGTTTTGGGGGTGTCAATCAAAGCTTTTTTTAGATTATCAGCATTGAGGTACCAGAGTGAATGTCACTACTAGGATGCCATTGCAGTTCGACAGTCTGTGAGTTTATGTTTGTAAGTAGTGTAGGTTTGATGGGCAAAAATCATTTTTGTTTTAAGTTATCGTATTTATTCTATTTATTTGCTTTGCTCTAAAACACTCCTGTTGGAATATGTTACCTATCAGAAAGTAGTACAGCAACACTAAGATGCTGCCGCAGGAATTTAAGCCGCACACCACGATCAAGGTTTAAAGTTTCACTTTTTTACCAGAGCTCGCAGTGACTTATGTATGTTTGGCCAATAGAAACCAGACCATCCAGCCATAAGCCCAGGAAGCAAAATTAAGAAAAGCTAATCTATGCGTTGTAATTCCTCTAAATGCAAAAGTCTGTTCTGATTCTGAGAGACGGCATCCATCCCACGTTGGATGGTGCAGCTCTTCTTTCTAGGAATCTGGACAAATTTGTTAGTCCTGCAAAACCCTGACCAGCCAGGGTGCAGACCAGGAAGCAGAGTCGTAGTTTAAAACACCAAATAAAATAGAAAAGATTCCCAAAGGAGTAAATCATAATAATCAAATAAAAATAACTCCAATTGGGGAAAAAGTTGAAACAATTACATGTGATTTATTTAACATAACATCTCTTTCTTCAAAAAGTCTGCTAGTTAATAACTTGATTTGTGATAATCAAATTGACTTGTGTTGCCTTACAGAAACCTGGCTGCAGCAAGAGGATTATGTGAGCATAAATGAGGCAACTCCTTCTAGTTATTTAAATTTTCACATCCCCAGAAGTTCAAGGTGAGGAGGAGGAGTAGCAACAATCATTCAGTCTGACTTACTGATTACTCCAAAGGCAGTTAATAATTACATCTCTTTTGAACATTTTACCCTTAATTTCCCTGATCCAAATTGCAAAGCAAGAAAACCTCTTCTTTTTGTAACTTTGTATCGTCCACCAGGTCCTTACTCTGAATTTTTAGATGAGTTTTCAGAGTTCCTTTCTGATTTGGTAAATACTAACAGGTCATCATAGTGGGAGATTTTAACATCCATGCTGACATTGAAGGCGATAGCTTAAGAGCAGCCTTTAATGCTATCTTAGACACTACTGGCTTTGTTCAAAATGTGAATAGTCCCACATATTCTCATCTTCATACTTTGGACCTTGTTCTGACATATGGCATAGAATGTGAAGAAATAACAGTATTTCCTCACAACCCTGTCCTATCTGACCACTTTTTAATTACCTTCAGGATTACTTTAACAGAGTTCTCCTCCCCCAAAAGAAGGTTCTACTTTAACAGATCATTATCAGATAGTGCAGTTATACATTTTACAGAATCTTTTTAATTTCTCTTGCCTCTGTGTCGCTGAGCAGTGCTGCAGAGTGCAAAAGTTTAGTTTATTCCCCTTCACAGGTTGATGATTTTTGTTGATATAGTTACTAGTTCTCTGCGGACTGCCTTAGACAATACAGCCCTTTTGAAAATGAAAAACTTAAAAAATAGAAAGTTGGGTCCCTGGTTTAATGCAGAGCTGTGTGCTCTGAAGCAAAATGCTAGGAAACTGGAGAGAAAATGGCGCTCCGTCTACAGCAATTCTAGCTAGTCTGGAAATAGCTCACTGCTTTATAAGAGGACCATTCATGAAGCAAGAGCAGCATACAATAATTCTCCACAATAATAGAAAAGAATAAGAATAACCCTAGATATATTTTTAATACAGTTGCCAAACTCACCCAGAACCATAGCTCTGTTGAACTGTCCATTCCAGCTGCTCTTAGCAGTAAAGATTTTATGGGATTCTTTATAAATAAGATTGATCTTTTCAAAAATAAGATCACTAGCACTCTTCTATGACTGGTTTATCTCCTGAAGGTGAGGCAGCATCTGAGGGAGCCATAGAAGCTTCATCTGGTCTGTTCCTGTTTGGCTGTGACTCCATCCTGGAGAGAAATTTCAGCTGTGCTGCTGCCATCAACACCTTTATTTATAGATGTTTAAGATCTGCCTGTTTTTCAGGCAGTGTAGTCCTGTTTCTCTGACTGTGACTAACTGGATGTGCTCTCTTTATCCTCTGACATGGGAGCTGGCTCGGAGCTTGTCTGCCTGGCTGTGTTTCCTGGACGGGGCCGCCTTTAGAGCTGGTTTACAGTTAGTTACCTTTTGTGTCTTTGGAGTTCAAGCAGACAGAAGCAGACACGCAGAAAAAAGCAGTCGGTCTCAGCAGATGGCCGCTCACACTGAGTCTGATTCTGCTGGTGGTTTCTTCCTGTTAAAATTTTGTTTTTGACTGGATGATCTGGTGAAAATGCCTTGAAGTGACATGTGTTTTGAATTGGCGCTATTAAAATAAACTGAGCTGAATTTATTTGAATTAAATATATGATCCAAGTTTGCTCTCTAGACCTGATTTTGTGCACCAACAACCTCTTCCTCCCTTCTGATCTATTTGATTCCAGCTAGCATTACTGGCACTTTGAAGATGACAGCAAAACACACCTGGCCATGAGTAATGTAACAGAATAATAACGTTAACTTTATGTTTTTTATTAAAACTCAAATAGGTCCACTTATCCAAACACCTCTTAATACTTTTGGACAATTTTTCATCCTCATCTTTTTTTCTTTTTGTTCAGTGAAATTAAAACATCAGCTATTTTTGAAGAAAAAAACATGGGTGCCTCTTGTTAGAGCTTGTTCTTTTGCAAATATAACCTACCAATAAATTACTTCTTTTTGATACATTTTTTCACTAATTTGTACCTTACAATAAAGACTCTTGGTCTTTGTGTGTCTACTTGAAAGCTTAAAATGGAATAAAGTAATTTCCATTCAGTTCAGGGACTAAAAACCTGTTTGGAATTTCAACATGTGCTTTGTTTACTCCATTAGGTTGTGCTTGTGCTTATTCAGTGTCTGACTGGGGTCTACATCGCTCAAGCTGACAGCACATGGTGCTTTAGGAGTAAGATAGGAACCTGCCTGTTTGGACACAGAGCCTGCAGAGAAAACAGAAATGCATTAAAATATGGAATAACACAAAATGCTTCCCGAAGAGCTCCAGGAAGTTTGAGATGATGTTTTCTTTGATGTGGAATTATTTGACCTTAATATGTTCCCAGCTCTGAGGAAAACTCACTATAACCAACATTATACATGGAAATGTATACTAAGCCTTCCTGCCAGTGCAAGCTCTCTACCAACTGTAATAAACAGACTGAGATACACTGAGGTGATTTATAATAATTTGTGTCAGATTCAATTTAGAGTCCCAAAAACCCTCAACACCTGCTCACACAGAGAACCTCTGAGTGAGTTTCCACATAATCATTCCTGATTACTGAAAGTTAATATCATTTTGAAGTGAGGTGATGAATTTTTACACTTTGTGACATTATTTATAAAAAGCTTAATGTATTCTATTGGATTTTCCTTTAGTTTATATTATTTGATTCAAAACTGCAGGATTTTCAAATATAATGTGCAAATACTTTACATTCAAATGTGCAAATGTTTTCCTCCTTTAATGTATTTACTTTGGGGAGATGAACACTTAATAGAACAGCTCTTGGGTGTTTTGCTGCAAGGATATACATCTACCTGCTTTGCGCTATAGAGAAAAATCTTTGAAGTAACAAGGTGTATCTTATTTGGCTTTTAATTATCAAAAGTAAAGTATTGCTTTTATAAATTAAAGCTCTTCCAAAGTAACATCCAAATAATATCCCATTTTCAATTAAAGCATTCACTCAGCTTTGAAGTAGAAGTTAATGAATACATATGTTCAGGTGTAAACACCAGAGGGCGACCTGTTGTTATCTCTGTTTGACTACAGTTGCAAAAATAGGAAAAACATGTCAACCAACATGTTTCATGTCTATGTGACACCAGGGGCGGAGCTAGATGGGGGGGCCAGGTGTTACCATGGCCACCCTTACCCAATCATTGGCAACCTTCTCAGAGCTAGATTTTGTGTTTTGTCTCTGCAAGTCATCTGGCAGTCTTCAGTGAAATCATAGATAAATATAAATTTTAATAAAAACATCAACTAATCAATTTATGTAGATATTAGTGCTTGTAAATATCAATTTTAAGCAGAATACGTATTGATACAAGTAGGTAAGTAATGACGATGGAAAAGATTTACGCCTCAGATCTCAAAACTGAAAGAATTTTATCCACTATACCTTTTATTTAGAAAGCACAGATGTTTAAATATATGCATCTATTTGTTAACAAAAGCTGTAGGAAAGTATAGTTTGTCTTTAATTAGAAAATATGGATGTTTTACTTGTTAATTTTCCTGTTGGAACAGTGTAGAATGACCCTGAGGTTCTGGCGCTTATCCACTTTCAGCAACCCCTCAGTGTACATTGGTTATTGCCTGGACACCCTTATAAAACTGTTCTGGCTACATCTCTGTGTGACACACATGGACAAAGTGTATCGCTGTGGGTTTTACTAGGTGTTCCGTAAAAGTAAAAAAAATCCACTGGACTTGGTTTGCAAGATTTGAAGACGTTTCTCCACCTCTCCAGGCTTTCTCAGTTCAAATGTCTGGATCCGCAGTGAGTTTGAGTCTTTATATAGACAAAGCCTTGTATTGCTTGTAAACATGCAACTAGAAACCGATGAATGGGTCGCTTGGTTCCATTGTTAGCCTGTAATATCTGAAACCTGTCTATGAATCTGAAGGTCGGTCGTTAAAGGGGGGGATTGTCGTTAAAGGGGGGGGGGGGATTAACCAAGTCCAGTGGATTTTTTTGAACTTTTACGGAATGACTATGACCTGGATGACTGAGAATCTTCATCAGCGTTTTACTAGGGGGAGACAATTCATAAGGGAGTTGAGCTTCAAAACTGATGCAGAAGTTTTAGGGTTTCTGCTGAGCAGGTAAGTAAACTCAATATAACAGCTTTACTTCTGGCTCATGTTAGAAAGAGCTCAGTGTGGTCAAGCAACTACCCTGTTTTCCTGGCAGCCATATTTCCCAACATTTACTTTTCATACATTCCATAATTGAACTCATTAGTCTACTATAGGAGTTTATGTTTTCCTTTTTTTGAATACAGAGGCAATGGTTGTGGTAGGTTGACTTATTAATAACCTTGGAGCAACTCAGAAGTTACAGATTTTGCACAAAGTTCATTGATCTGCTATCGGTTTACTGTGACCAACTTGTAATATTGGCCTCGATAACCAGTTACGGCTGGCCAGTAGAGGGCGCCAGGGCACCGCCCCACCAGCACAATGACCTTGAGTAAGACATGAAAATTTTTTTTTTTTATTAAATTAAATTATAATATTTATATTTTATAATTTATATTTATAAAAAATATTTTTGAAATATATTGATATATATTTTTTAGATGTGCAAGATAAATATTTAACCTTTAATGACGAATAAAGCTTCATTTTTTTGCGTCTAATTGGTGATGGACACAAAAATGTTTGTTCATTGACTCTCGTTAAAAGTTTTACATGGGCAGTAAATCCTCTGCAATACAGAAGATTAGGAAAGCCCAGGGCACAGCTCTGGTGCGCCTTGAGCTGACAGCAACTGTCTTGACAGTTGTGCTGGTGATTGACAGGCCGAGTTGAGGGTGGTGTTACGTTCAAAATTGTAGGTTTATTAAAAAGAAACTGAGTCCGCACAGGATAGGGATTTTTAGCTTCTGCAGGAGGAGAGAGCCACATTCAGCCACATTTGCTCTCTGATGGGTCTCCTCAGCAGAAACCTTTTTATTAGCAGATCATAACACATGGGTTGGGTTACAGAATAGTGTTCTTCTGACAAGGCAATTGATCAGGTCATAGGACAAAATGCTCCTCTTGATTGAATCACAGAATAGAGCGGTCTCCCGATAACTGTGATTATCCTTGCACAAACATCAGCAGTTTTCTACCAAAGTTGCATGACAGTTTGCAGTAAACAGAGTTAAGCATCTCATTTCTTTAAAGTTCCATATGCACATAAATACACTTTATAATCATTATTGAATAAACCTGAAAGGTGGGAAGCAAACATGCCAAGAGAAGCCGGAGGTGAAATCGTTTGGACCTGATCAGCCGAGCATCAAAATTAATCAGCAGCCCGAAGACAGACGGAGACGTTCACTCTGTCCTTTTCCAGGACCTGGTTTAGCTACAAGGCTTGGCTAACTGCATGCAGTGAGGCTAATGCTGTATTCTGCTCTCCCTGCCTCCTTTTTTAGTTATCAAGATCTGATCCAGGATGGATAAAGACAGCTAGAACTGATTTAAAGCACTTTTTAGCAAAGGCAAAGAAGCATGAACAATCTGGGGTTTACATGGGGAAATAATATAGTGTACCTTTTTTCGGTGTCAATTTGCATAGTTGCTCCTAAATAAACACATTCTCAGAAAATAAATAGTACTTGTATATAAAAAAAATGAGGACATATTTTTTTTTTTCTTCAGGTTAATGACACAATAGTGGACCATGCAAAACACAGATTTGCCTTCCCAAAGCCCCAGAAGGACAAGATTTATGTAAGTAAAGTAAATCTGTGCATGAAATTATGTTCTCTTTTTTTTTTTTTGAAAAAAAAAAAGTTTTTTTTAATAAAGTGTTTAAAGTTTTTTTCGTTGGCATTCATATAAATGACTGATAACTTAGTATGCAATTGATTGGTGTGCCTGTGTGGGAATCTTACACACTAAGGCTTTAAGCCATTCTTCTTTGCAACAATTCCTTGTTAGTCCCTGCCTTTGGTTATTACCTTCTATGTTCACTACTGTTAGGGTTTGTGCTGCCTTATCAATTCCTCCTTTGATCTTTAGTTTTTCCACTTTAACTTATTTTCCCTGATCTTTGCATTTTACGATTACTTCTATCAGATACTTTTTTTCTGTCTCTGCTCTTCTTAGGCCAGCTTAACATTAACTGCTTTCCCTGCTGCTCTTTCATCCATCCCACACTATGTCATAGCGGTGCAGCCATCCACAGAGGATCCGTTCAGGTTCCGCTTTTTCTTCTGATATCAGCTTTACTCTTCCTGTGTCTGAATTCCTGTCTGGCTCTGGTTTTTCCAACACCGACGTGTTCTGTTCTATCCATTTTTCAGATGGACAGCTGAGGAGGGCTGTCAATTAAGACACAGCACTATAAAGCATATATGAATTACTGGATTGATTAGAAGGGCTTCTATTTGCAGGGTAGAGAAAAATAACATCAATGATGGCAGTACGCCATCTCTCTGCAATCTGGTCCTCATCTCCTGCTGTGAACATGCCTGTTTTCCACACCACTCTGTCATCTCCTCCATAAATGCTCCAACTCTTTTCTCCTTGGGCTTGTAAGCTTTTGTTGGTTACTGTTTCGTTTAACCATTTAAGCTCACAATGCTACTTCCACAGTCCTATTTGCATTTTGGTCCAAAACGCACCTCTTGACCTAAAAGAAAATTAGTGAACCTCAAGATTTGGTTTTTTCTTCAGTTCATAATGGCTTGCTATATTCTGTTATTTTTGTCATATGGGGTTTGCCACACTAGTTTTTTGTTTACCTTTTTGCCAAGGGTTTTCTACTTAATTTGAAACTTTTCAGTTTTTGCATTGATTTTCATTTGTTTCCCCCTTTGCTAAAACCTTCTAATAATTTATTCATTCATTAATTCATAATGATTCAAGGATTTAATTCCTTGCACGTCTGATTCAATGCTTAATTTTTTGCTCCTGTCTCTATCCCTATTGAAGCTCTCAGTCATTTGCTAGCATTCATTAGGTCCTCAACCCCATGTTTCTATATCTGTTGCTTTGGTCAGCTGCCTCAATATTTCATTAAATTCTCAAAAATTCACAATTTTGCTTCTGAGTGTCAATCTGTCAACCTAAATACGAATGTTTCATAGAATGATGCTTCCCACCGTCCGTGTGTGAATGCATGCATAAATGGGCGAATGTTTGGCTGTAGAATCAAGGAATCATTATTGTCCCCATTGGGTAATTTGTTCTACAGCTTGCAGCAGCCGGATAACAGTTAAACAAGAATCATTCAGTCACATGCACGTAAAAAAAGCAGGTTAATCACTTTTTCAAGAGAGCAATAGCTACAGGGACAAATTAATGTTTTAGTCTATCAGTCCTACATTGTGACAGGGTGTACCCAGAGGCAGCAGCAGGAATTTACCAGCCCAGTTTATGCTGTGATCTCAAGGATGGAGCAGGTCTGGCTAAGAGTTTCGAGCTGGTAACGGTCATCCAGATGAATACCTGAGGTTTTGCTACACACTCTTACATTACCCTGCAGTCTATATATGTTTCTGAGGAAGATAAATACAAACCAACAAATAAAGGAGAAGGTCAGGATAGATTAAAAAAAGAGTAAAACATCAGGATAAAATTGCTATAAATATTGAGATTATGCAGCTTCCTGTGAAAATACATGAGCATCAATTTGGCTCCAAAGGTCAAATCATCGTCTTCAGGATTCTTGTAGTTTTTGACAAGCTCTACTGCTTCATCCTCATCCTAACAGGTAGCATGGCTCTAGGGTTATTAGGGAGTCGATCAAAATTGATTTGTAGGAAAGATGAGCCAGATTATCCATAAATTCCTGCACTACAGGACCATGCTCCAGGTCATCATCCATCAGTCTGCTGGGACTAGATGTCAGAACCATCTGAAAATGTATTAACGTGTCGCCCTGCATGTTGATACCATCATTCAAAACAAATATTAAAGGTGAAAGTGTGCAGTCTTGTGGTGATCAAGTAGAGGAGAAAAGTCTGATAAAATGCCATTAACCCTAACAAGTTGTGGTTTTACTGTCCAGAAGTCAACAACGTAGACTGTAAGTTCAGGATCCATTTTATGGGAGTGTCTTAGTCTCACTGCTAAAATATTTAGTCCTCCTAGAAGGGTAACTTTTCATGACTTTTATTAAGAGATGTTATCACCTGTATGCAGAGTGGGAGGAACGTTTAGAGGTGGGGTTTACAATTCAAACTAAATTGTTCTCCTTGCTCATGGTTCAAAACTGTGCAGTCAGGTAGAGCACCTTAAACAACAGTGATCTGTTGTTTTTTTACCATAAAAATCACACAGTAATTTAAAAAAAACGTTAAATTAGCTTGAATCAGAATCAATAGTCTCAATAAACACTTTGTAATGATTCCTGTTCCTTCCTGATAAGCTGTTAAAATGGCAATCGGGTGTGAGCGATTATACCTGTGGGAGCTCCTATCCTGTCTCCGCCAGTGCGTAACTGCCAGATTCGTGAAAGCCGTTCATGGGACCAGAATTCCTTGTTTTGAACTCATAACCTCATCTCTTGTTTCTGCTTTTTCCTGTCTGCCTTGCCCCTGTCAGAAACTCCTGTTGGCTTCTGTATCTAGACGTTGACTAAGTCTGTTAATCTCGGCCCCTGTCTGGATTGTTCTGTCAATTGTGTATTATTCAAGCCTGGATCTTGGCTGTTCCTCCTACCTCAGATCATAAGGAGACCTCTGCCCAGTTGGTGTGCCTCCTGTTACTAATTCTCTAACCTGGATTATGAATTGCCCTATCATCTAGCCTATTGGAAACATCTGCCCCATTTTTTGTGCATGGTCTTTAGACTGGCAACAACTCCCTTGCTAGCCTTAGCCCTGTCTAGCACCTACAAGTTTTGTGTTAGTCAATTAGAGATCTGAATCATCCCTAGTGAACTACTAGGATCAATCATAAGACTCAACACAAGCTTCGGAGAAGGTTAGTGACTTTCATTCAGTGAACTTTCAATACGAGAGTTGTTCCTCTCCCTGCTATACCAGTTTACTCTATAACAATCCAGTTAAAACTGTGATGGCTGAATTGGGATCCCCAGAATCTGTGCAGGCATTACACCCTATTTATAGGCCAATTAGCTATTTGACAGCACAAGAGGTGTACATTTCTAAAAAATGCAGGAATTCAAACACTTAAAGAGTAAAAAATATAATTTCAAAATAAGAGGGGAGGCTTTCTGGATGCATACAAACAGGATCCAGTCTGGAATGCTGCAGGGTGCAATTTGTGATGATTGAAGCAGATGTTAGGGCTAGAAGAGAAACAGAAAGAGACTGGAAAGCCAGAACAGCAAACACACCAAGTCTACATGAGAAAAACATGCAGCACAAAATAAACAGTAAACAATGCTGTTAAACCTAGAAACAGAAGCAAAACACAAGACAGAAAGGACAAGACCGCCTTGTCTTGAAACGAGGACAGATGGACCCAGTATTCAAAGAGAGAGTCAGTAGGCAAGTTCAAAGCATTTATTAAATAAACAAAACTAAAAGGGGGCTGCTTGGATCTGTGGCATGCGGCGACTGCAGGTGGGGGGCGGGGCACTGCCCAATCTCAGACACTCTGGTTTAACAGTCCAGTCCAAGAATGTCCCCAGTGCTGCAGTTCCAGAGGTCTTCCAGGAAGCCGATCCTGGTAGGGATTCAGAACAGACAGGACCAGACAGAACAGGAAGGATCCAGGCTTCCAGGCCTCGTAGAGCTCCCAGGCGGGTTCAGAGTCTGACAGAGTTCAGAAGCGTGACCACCTGGTCACGCTAAGGAGCAGACAGGATCAGGTGCAGAAGGGCAGGCTCAGTGGAAGAGGGTAGCAGAGACAGGACGTGGAACCAGAAATTGATGCAGGACCTTTAAACTGGTCTCCTCCTTGGAGCCAGGCTTACTGGGATAAAAACTGAACCTCTCCGCGTACAAAGTCAAAAACCTAGAGGACTCAGCAGGGAAGGAACAGTGGACAGGCAGGAGACGAGACAGACACAAAAACCTCTTTCCACTGGCTGCCAGGATCCAGGACATGAACCATGAAATAAAACAGAACAGACAGCCTAGCAGAAAAGCAACTAATGATCTGGCACTGAATGCTCAGGCTGAACAGAATATAACCCAGAGGAAACAGGTGAGAGGAATAAATTATAATTGAGGCAGGGAGGGAAAACGGCAGGTGAAAGAAATATCCCATTAAGGGGGAGCAAACCGGCCAGAACATGACACACCTAAAGTAAAACAGAAAAACTCGGCAGCTGAAGTTTATAGTTTCCGATGCATGAGAGAGTTAATCAAATATACAGCATAAACACAAGGCTCTACTTTATCCTGACAAATACACATTCTTGCATGAATATATGCATAGAGTATATTTCTCTCTCCTTCACAATAATGTTAAACTTAATGTTAATTTTTCATCTCAACATACCCTCATTGTGAAAATACTGATGTCTTTGAAACATTTCCTGGCATATGAATGCCTTAACAAGGCGATGCGTCTCCCTCTAACCTCTGCTTGCGTCTTCAGGTCGCCGTGTAAAAGCTTGTTCAGGTGTGTTTGTTCTTCTTGTGCTGAGCCCAGGTTACCTCAGCATCCTGAAATCCACAATAAGTTGCAGTGAGAAAATGTGTCTCCATGGTGACACTTCATGTCAACCACGTTGCAAATGATAGATGTACCCGTGGGAGAGTGTCTATTTTCTGAACCTCATGATGATGTTTACCTGCTTGATCTGGTTTCTATTATCACACCAGGAGCTTAAGAACTTAAATGGAGTCTTTCGGTGTTTCCTCAAACCGCAGCAGTAGTAGAGGTATTTTTTAATCCAACTATGAGAGATCACCCAAAACATGTGTTTTTTTCCTCTTGCCATAACTCCAAACTACCTCCCTGCACTGAGATAAAGCCACTAAGCCAAATGTTTCTCCAGCGCTTTGTACTAAACTGTTTGAATAAATTACTGTGTGTCTTCCTCCCTGCGTGAACCTCCCACCGGAGCCCCAGAAAAGGTCTCGCCTGAAGCGTCAAGCGGCGAACAGGCAACCATTAATCATTGATTAAGAACATTTACATCTCGTTCCTTTTAATTATTTCTTCTCAAATCAGCAGGGCTGCTAAACAGAGCGCCTAAGCCGAGCGGGAGCAGGCTGGAGATGTGCCGCGCTGGGTTATCTGGGTCAAGTTCCTGTTTGGCTGAGGAAATTAGATTTAAAGAGCAGTTTGTGACTAGAAAGGTGGCAAAAAATATGGTTTGTTGTCAGAAAGCCAACATCAAGAGATGGAAAAACAAAAGCCAGTCTGCTGAGTGTGTCATTAGAGCGAAGCAGAACACATAGCCCAACGTTTACGGTTCTGTGCTGCAGCTTCACAGGAGGCCAACAATTGATTTTGAAATGCTTGTGGTTTATCAAAGGCTGACTGGCTCAGGGTAAAATCCCATTTTTGATCTCCTGCCATGTTCTGAGCTGCTCAGCCAACCGTGACAAAGCTGCTGGGTATCTCCCACTTTGTCTGAATCAAGATCTAAAACTTTTTATTCTCCATGTATTAACATCCTCCCTTTTTACAGCAATTTAATCTCTTTTAAAGTGCAATTCAAATAAAAAAGGTTGAGCTACCACGGCCCTTAGAAGATCAGGTAAACTCATGTTTTAGACAAGTATGCTTGTTTTAAACAGGTAGGGAATATTATGTAATCAAAAATGTATTTGACATAATACTAACAATTTTTCGCCTCCTCACACACCTGCTTACAGTTACCTCGTTAACTGAGCGCTCTTAAGCTGCTGATTGCCACTACCTCAACGCCAGAGTGTTTGCCAGTTTTTGGTACTCTAGCCAAGCTGAGTTTCGCTGAGTAAGACTGAGTTCTTGTCTACCTGAGTTTTAAATTAGTTTTTTTGTCTTTGCCTCTCGGCAGGAAGTCTTCCTGCAAACTAGATCTTTTCGGACCTTCTCTCCCTGGAAGGATCAACTGAGCCTGAAACTGAGCCGGGATTTAAACTGGAGGTTTGGATCCAGTCTCCTTGAGAGAACGCTGAGTTTACTCTCTAAACAAGGGAATCATCTTCACTACGACCCGTTCAAGTACAGCAGGAAATCTGAGTGGCAGTCAGTATCTCTGTTCACCTACACCGTCCGAGTTCTGGGTAAACCCAGTTCCGCCCTCCACCGAATCAGACTAACTCTGGAAAACAACACACTGATTGGAGTCAAAGATTCTTCAACTTCTCTGGAAATGTGAGTCAACAACCAGATCCTCTTCTTCAAATCCACGAATGAAATTTCCCACTGAGCCTGAACTAATCGTTTGTCTTCCCTTCACCTTCCAGTTCTTGCTGAGCAGAGTTCAGAGGAACACTGCACCGTGCTTAATCTCTTCAATAAAACCTGTTAAACCTTTCCCCTGGTCTCTCTGTGATGGTTTCTCTGCGTTTGGGTCTCATCTTTAGTTAATCATGACAGCTATAGTATATGGTGGAAATAAAAAAAAAATCAAGAAAATGGTTTTAGAGCACCTGGGGAGGGGAGCTATCTACAAATTAAAATTTGTATTATTTTCATTATTTACATATAATTTACATTGAATATCAGTCGTGTCAAAGCTTTTTTTCCCACATGGCCTGAAATCACAGTTGAATATATTAGAAGGCAACATAAATTCATGAAAAAAGTAAAATAATTTGTGTGAACAGGATTTGGGTCACTGGGTATGCTTAATACATTTACCATATTTAATGCATAAACTTGAATCTGCTTGGTCATTTGGAGTTGTTTCCCACTTTGACCTTCGGCTTGTCTGGTGTGGTAGATCTGGGCCTCTATTGCTCTGGTGCTTAGGACCTGCTCCTTTGCAGCCATGTTGAGTGCCTCTATGCTGTCCTTCAGTCCATCTATGTTTAGCCATAGGAGGATTTGCTGATATCTGCCACTTTCATTATGTTTTGGTGTAGGGGCTTATCTTCCCATGACGGAGTCTCTGGCACCTCATCTATGCCCCATTGTCTTAGACATTCACTGAGCATGTCATCTGTTGGAGCCTTGTCCTTTATGTACTTATGGATCTTGGATGTTTCATCCTGGATAGTGTCTCTTACGCTCATTATTCTTCGGCCTCCTTCCTTATGGCTGGCGTACAGTCTCAGGGTGCTGGATTTGGGGTGGTACCTTCCATGCATGGTTAGGAGCTTTTGTGTCTTAACATCTGTGGCCTGTACCTCCTCCTTTGGCCAGCTTATTATTCCTGCAGGGTATGTGATTACTGGTAGAGCGTAGCTATTTATTGCCCAAGACTTATTCTTGCCATTGGGCTGGCTCATTAGGACATGCTTTACTCGTTGTAAGGTATTTGGCCATAGCCGCTTTCCTTGTCACCATTTGCTTTTGGGATTCCAAGGTACTTGTAACTGTCCAAGCACCACAGGCTGCCCCTGGGCCATGCTGTTGAGATGTTTTGCCTTTCTCTGACATATTTTATTTGCCCTTACCATTTCTGAGCAAACTCTGTGGTCAGACGTGTGGCTAAAGCATATACAGGTGCTGGTCATAAAATTAGAATATCATGAAAAAGTAGATTGATTTCAGTAATTCCATTTAAAAAGTGAAACTTGTATATTATATTCATACATTACATACAAACTCATATATTTCAGATGTTTATTTTGTTTAATTTTGATGATTACAAATGACAACAAATGAAAATCTCAAATTCATCATATCAGAAAATTAGAATATTGTGAAAAGGTTCAAAATTGATGGCCCCTGGTGCCACACTCTAATCAGCTAATTAACTCAAACCACCTGCAAAAGCCTTTGAATGGTCTTTCAGTCTAGTTCTATAGGCTACACAATCATGGGGAAGACTGCTGACTTGACAGTTGTCCAAAAGACGACCATCGACACCTTGCACAAGGAGGGCAAGACACAAAAGGTCATCGCTAAAGAGGCTGGCTGTTCACAGAGCTCAGTGTCCAAGCACATTAATAGAGAGGCGAAGGGAAGGAAAAGATGTGGTCGAAAAAAGTGTACAAGCAAGAGAGATAACCGCACCCTGGAGAGGATTGTGAAACAAAACCCATTCAAAAATGTGGGGGAGATTCACAAAGAGTGGACTGCAGCTGGAGTGAGTGCTTCAAGAACCACCACACACAGACGTATGAAAGACATGGGTTTCTGCTGTCGCATTCCTTGTGTCAAGCCACTCTTGAACCACAGACAGCGTCAGAAGCGTCTTGCCTGGGCTAAAGAGAAACAGGACTGGACTGCTGGTGAGTGGTCCAAAGTCATGTTCTCTGATGAAAGTAAATTTTGCATTTCCTTTGGAAATCAAGGTCCCAGAGTCTGGAGGAAAAGAAGAGAGGCACTTCATCCACGTTGCTTGAAGTCCAGTGTAAAGTTTCCACAGTCAGTGATGGTTTGGGGTGCCATGTCATCTGCTGGTGTTGGTCCATTGTGTTTTCTGAGGTCCAGGGTCAACGCAGCCACATACCAGGAAGTTTTAGAGCACTTCATGCTTCCTGCAGCTGACCAACTTTTTGGAGATGCAGATTTCATTTTCCAACAGGACTTGGCACCTGCACACAGTGCCAAAGCTAGCAGTACCTGGTTGAAGGACCATGGTATCCCTGTTCTTAATTGGCCAGCAAACTCTCCTGACCTTAACCCCATAGAAAATCTATGGGGTATTGTGAAGAAGAAGATGCAATACACCAGACCCAACAATTCAGAAGAGCTAAAAGCCACTATTAGAGCAACCTGGGCTATCATAACACCTGAGCAGTGCCACAGACTGATCGACTCCATGCCACGCCGCATTGCTGCAGTAATACAGGCCAAAGGAGGCCCAACTAAATACTGAGTGCTGTACATGCTCATACTTTTCATGTTCATACTTTTCAGTTGGCCAACATTTCTATAAATCCTTTGTTTTTATTGGTCTTCAGTAATATTCTAATTTTCTGATATGATGAATTTGAGATTTTCATTTGTTGTCATTTGTAATCATCAAAATTAAACAAAATAAACATCTGAAATATATGAGTTTGTATGTAATGTATGAATATAATATACAAGTTTCACTTTTTAAATGGAATTACTGAAATCAATCTACTTTTTCATGATATTCTAATTTTATGACCAGCACCTGTAAGGTCTTGCTACAGGTACTATGATGCTTTTTTTTTTTTTTTGTTCAATACAGACAGTGGTTTTGACTATTAGCAAATTGTAAAAAAGGGAATTTTAGAAAGGATTTATTCAATTAATACCTAAAGATGGTATAAAGTGAGTTAATAAGAGCCAGCCTCCATGTTTTCCGACTGGATGGTTATTAACAAAAGGCAAAAATCAGAAAACCTGCCATAGCAACGCCTTGACAACCAAATTTTGCAGCCACTAAATCAGTGACGTCACACCAGGGAATCGTCTCTCGTCTGACAGGAGCTAAAGAGTTGTGTTTTGGTTTTGATAACATTTTTGATTTAATCTGCAATGACGTGGTGATGTACAGTGATGCATTGCTCTCCAGATGGAAATGGGCTCATTGAGTTCCTAAAAAGAGCCTTAAAATGTTCCTCTGCCAATGAGGCATCAGGTTCTGGGGAACAGTTGCAAGACCTGTACATGGATTGGATTTTGTACATCATTGCTGAAAGACACTAACTTGATGAAGATTCATAAGTACTTAAGTGCTTTCATTGCTATCCTTTTCAGTGTGTTTGTTAGCTAGCCAAAATCCTTCTGGCTTTGGTATGGTCAAAAAACGGAAAAGCTGCCCTCGGCAGGTGGACGCTCCCTTGAGATGACATGTGTTTTGAATTGGTACTATGGCGCTAAGTCTTAGACTTAGACTCTAAGTCTGAGTTATTTATATAGACTTGTAGACTTAGACGTAGACAACTTTTATTGTAATTTTGTATACACAGAGTGTATACACTGCAAAAATGATCTAGAAATAAGTAAACATTTCTTAAATTAAGTGTATTTACCCTTAATTTGAGTGGGTAAATACAATGATTTGCCAATGAAATTAGTATCTTTACTCTTTAAATAAGATAATTAGATAATATGAACTTGAAATAAGTCAAAGCAATTGTTTTTTCTTATTTTAAATGTAAATTGTCTTGTTCCATTGACAAAGTGTCTCACTTTCGTACTGAATTGGGGAAAAAATGCACTTATTTTAAGTAAAAATTGCGGGAAGGTTTGCTGTGTCTGTCAGCGTAGTGTCCAGAAGCTGGAAGCACTACCAGTAGACAGACCAGGAGGCTTTAGGAGAGCAACAACCATGCACAGGATCGCTATCTCAGCACTTGAGCAAGGAGGAACAGGAGGAGCACTGCCAGAGTTCGGCAATTAGGTACCGGATGAGATACTCACATTGCTTTTGAGTCCATATGCCGGTGCGGTTGGCCCTGGGTTCCTCTTAAAGCAGGACCATGCTAGACCTCTGCGCACGACACTTATCCTTATTTTGACCTTTTTTAAGGAAACTACATCAAAGTTGGATCAGCCTGTAGTGTTTTTTCACTTTAATACTGAGTGTAAATCCTATTTCAAGCCACCATTGGTTAATTAATACATTTCATTTCCACTGAATATTTTTGTGTGATTTTGTTGTCAGAACATGCAACTCCTTTCTATTATAATGAAGTAATTTAATTTGTTTGCTGTATAATTATTCTACCCAGAAAGACAATGATTCAAATGCATATTTGAAAGTGAAGAATTCATGTGTTATTCATGCAGATGGTAACTGTTTGTACACTTCTTATCTGGACTGGAAATTTTAACACAGGCTCCAGAGGCTTTCTGATTTTTTAATTTTTGTGTATTAATTATGGAACTGGGGTAAACTGAACCTTCAGGAATAAAAACATCCTGAGACTGTCCCCTTAAGAATAACATCAGACAAAAACATTGTGCAAAAGCATACTCTTCTTTTCATTTTCTGCAACATTAACATCCCAAAACTATAAATCACAGTTATTTTCTTTCAAGCAACCATTTAACTGTTGCACAGATTAAATCCAACAGGTAGTCAATCTTAAAAATGCTGACTTAATTGCTATAGTTTATCCTTATGATCACTTGATAAGGTCGCCCCATGCTATGTTCTTTTTTCTTGTAATCGTTTCAAAAGGAAGGGGAAAAAAATCCCCTTAAGTATAGCTTAAAAATATTAAGCTTTAGTATTGCCAGAGGTATTTCTAATTCAGTACTTCTTCCTGGAGGAATCCAAGGGAAATACAGCTGTTGAAGGCAAACGGCCAAAATCATTGCAATGAGCAGTCATTTATTTGTCAGTCAGCTCTTTAATGGATGCTCTTTCACTTCATAGGACATGCAGGCAGAGATAAGCAAAGCCTTTTTTACCACAGAAGGTCCTTTATGAGGACATATTCATGTATGCTTTTCATTTTTTCCAATTGAGAACCGTTTTTCCTTTCTTTACTTGCACACGCTGTTAGGGATGGGAATCGAAAACCGGTTCCTGTTCAGAACCGGTTCCGTATTTTCCGATTCCATGACATCGTTTGGCAGCTCGCTGAACGATTCTTTTTTCGATTCCCGCAGCACCAGAGCCTAGAGCGCCGGCTCTGGGGAGCACGACTTACGTCACGTTTTTTACGTACGTTACGTAAGTTACGCAAGTTACGCAAGTTGGAAGAACTATTCGAGGAGGAAGACAACGAGCTGCGGTCACTTTGTGAATCAAAGCCCCGTCTTTCCTTAGCCCAGAGGGTAGATCAGGAAATCCAGCTCTATAAAAGCTTGCCCTCCATCCCCTGCAGGGATAGCGCCACACTGTGGTGGTGGAACAAGCAAGATACGCTGCCCTTGCTATCTGGACTGGCTGAAAACTACCTCTGTGTGCAGGCTTCCTCCACCCCATCTGAGAGGGTGTCCTC
The DNA here is from genome assembly GCF_016077235.1 of Cyprinodon tularosa. NCBI lineage: Eukaryota > Metazoa > Chordata > Actinopteri > Cyprinodontiformes > Cyprinodontidae > Cyprinodon > Cyprinodon tularosa. The sequence goes on along the minus strand of NW_024039413.1, from coordinate 58,106 downwards.
CATGGCTGGAGACACCATAAGCCCTGAAAGATCCCGTATCCTTCCAGAAAAAGCAGATATGCTCATCTTTCTGCAAAAGAACTGTTAATTTTCCCTACTACTGTTTTATAATTAGTATTTTTTGTTATTTAAAATAGGTTATTATCCCATCATTTGTTATTAGACATTGTTGGTTATTAAGTTTGTTCTTGTATTAATTTTTCATTTAAACACAGGTGTTACTCCAGTTTCACATTTCCTGTGGACATCTTGATCTTGTTGATTTTGTAAGATTGTGCAATAGTTAAGTAAACACAGTTGATGCTGATAATCAAACTGTTTGTTCTCCTTTTTTCCCCAAATTGGAATCGAAAAAAGAATCGATAAAGAATCGAATCGTTTCATAGAATCGAAAAGGGAATCGGAATCGTGAAAATCTTTTCAATTCCCAACCCTACACGCTGTATGTAAATCCAGTCCAGTCTATTGCAGCTCGTAGAGTCTGAGCAGGTGATGTAACCCGGATGCAATGTTCACCACACTAATTATTCAGTATTGTTGAATCTGGTCAGCCTCAACATGGACCGTAAAAAAGATGAGCTGTTCGCAACTGTAGAAAGATTTAACAGCCACAATCTTCATTGAGTTTTATTTATCTATTCACTGATAAACCGTGAATATATTCTAAAATGTATAAATAAATATTTGCAAATGTGTTTCGTTTGCCAGACCCGAAAGAGTAAGTGAACTTCAGCATTTTAAAAATGTCAGAAAATCTGTGCTTATGTTGATTTTCACAGTAAATATCAACCTTATACAATAACAGAAGGATTATTAAGATTTTATCATTTTACTGAATCTAGCCTAACTTTTATACAAATAACACCTTAAAATAAAACAAAAACATTTCTAAAAGACTATAAATTGATCATGCATATTCTATTTCTATTGATGTTTCATGTTTTCTTTGGATAAAAATGTAAAAAACAACATTTATCTGTAGAAATGCATTCATAATGCACTTCATGGAGGAATTTAATTCCGTATGACAGCTTATATTTACTTTCTGAATATTATTTCAAGGAGATAAAGGATTAACACTTTAAAATGATCAGTTAGTTTATGTTTTAATAACTCTTATGGTTATTTTACTATCTTTAAGATTTGGACTGTTTATTTTTCACAAAACAAATGAAGGTCACCTTTTAGATTTAAAACTGTTTCGAACTGACACCTTTACTTCTTTTGTAAAAACAAATGAAGCCAAGGCTTCATGGCCAGTAGCCTCGTGAGACCATCCTGATCTCGCGAGCTTTCAAGGTTTCACTCACAGATCAGTCTGGAGACTCTCGTTAAAGAAAATTTGGAGCCGTTCACCAAACGAACGTCCAATCAGCGTTGGCTTTGAGGCGGGTTGAGGTGTGACGCAACGAGAAGCGCGACAGTTCAGTCTAAAGAACATGGCGGCTTCAGCCGATGAAACTAGCGTTAGCGTGGCTATCGAGCAAGTTTTATCGGAACTACAGAGTATTTCTTCACTGAAAGAAGAGCAAAACACTGCTCTGGAGGCTTTTCTCAGAGGAAAATATGTTTTTGCTCTTCTCCCGACTGGTTTCAGCAAGAGGTTGATCTATCAATTGGCTCCTCTTCGTCGTCGCTCTGTTAGTACGTCATATGCTTCGTTGATCCGATTGGTTTATTTGGCCTGTCTATCATCAACATAGGCCAATCAGCTAACCGGTATTTTCGCCCCTTCCCAGAATTACTGCAACGGAAGGTTTCCGTTGGAGTCAGGTTAGTAAATGACTAGTTTTTTGCACAATGTTATTATTGAAAACCGAGGGGTGAAATTATTTGTTTCTCTAAATACCCAGGTATGTGTAAATGTGGTCTAAATCTGTCTGTTCCGGTTCAGATAGGAACCCCTGGTCTGGCTACAGACTCCTGGATCTCGGAACTATCCGGTTCTGAACTGTTTCTCAGACCTGGACCGGTGTCCTGCCTGCTCACTGGGGTTGCTGCAATTTGAACGGTTCCGAGCCGCATCTCGTTTGGAAGTCCATCAGTTCGATCTTGCCTTCCTCGGAGACGATGGACTGAACTGTTAAACCAAAGCGTCAATGATTGGGCGGTGCCCCGCCCCCCTCCTATAGCCACTGGGGTCCGCTTACCCTCAGCAGCCCATGTCCCGTTCGGTTCTGTCCTATTATTTTCTGTCATTTAAAGTTCTGAGACTTCCATCTTTCCCGTTTATGACAGCTGGTTTCTGGTTCATCCCTGTTTACTATCCTGTAGTTGCTTACATACTGTACCATTCATTCCTCAGTTAGTTATGTTTTTTGTGGGGGGGTTCAGTCGCTAATAAGGTGCTAAGTGATGTGCCATTTTGTGTTAAACTGTCACATAAAATTCAAAGACAAGTTTACCAAGCAAAGTTTATTGATGAACTTGGTTCACGTGTGTCAAGGTATAAGTCTGTGCAAACATGCTCAAACACCACAAAGCCACTGCAGTCGCGTCCACTGACAGCACAGAATACATAAACAATATTCAAATACAGAGAACCCTTCTAATAGATATTTAGAAAAATATAATGTCCCAACTTTTTGACTGATGAAATAGAACATGGCACAACAGAAACACAGATCTACACATGCTGTGACGCCTCCAAATGGCTAAATAAAAAAATAGATTGTGAAAGGAATTGATGAGTAAATTTAATACATCGTACCTCAAATGTTTTACTGCATGTTTGTGAACTGGATTGAAGGTACTAAAGATGGTTTGAAAAGTGTCACTGGACCTCAGGGTACAGCTAGTGTTGAAAATGAGGGAAAAAAATAGATTAAACCTTTTCTAAATCGACGCTACTTCTTGAGTTATTTAAACTGAAGCAGTAATTGTTGATTCTGAGCTTTATTTGACTGCTGTGTATATTTTTATTCACCTGCCTGACTCATCTCTATGTGCCTTCAGCTTAAGCAGAGGAATATCTTGTTTGATGTGAGAATTCACGGAACATCTGCCAGTAAAGGCTGTGGTTTCAGTACTGCTGTTATCTTATCCTATTAACCGTTGGTAAAATATGTTCTTTATGGTGCTTAAACACAATATATCAGGTTCTAACACATTTGAAAGTAGGATTCATTATTTAGAGTATTTCATTGTGTCTTTAAAGATGTTTAACAATAGTCAAATAATTTTTTAAAGGTAAAGAAACAGGTAAAATGGATCACAATGACGAGCAGGACCTATATAGTATTTTAGGTTAATTCATACGAAATTGTTTATGTATAGATATGAAATTAAGGACGGAAGGAAGGAGTAAAATATAAGATACTGCAGAACAAATTTGTTGAGGGGGAAAGAGCAGGCAGCCATAGATAGATAGTGCTTTGCATCCTTTTTGATTGTGTGAATTATACTAGTGGAAAGGTTTACAGATGAAGTCAGGCAGGAGTTGCCATGTTTGCAGATGACATTATGATCTGTAATGAGACCGAATGGTAGATAGAAGGCCTGTGAGGTAAAGGTTTGCTCCAGATTAAAAATGAAAGTGAGTAAAAGGAAGAGATAATATGTGTTTGAAGGAAAGAGAGACAGGTCAAAAGAAAATCTGCAAAAATAAGAGGTACATACGGTGGTCCAGAAATGCAAACTGCAACTACAAATCTAAAAGCGCAACTACATTAAGGAAATCGCAACTACATTAAGAAAAACAAAACTACATAAAGCAAAGCGCAACTACATTAAAGCTACAGTGTGTAATAATTACAGGGATATACGGTCAGAAATGTAATATATTATACATAACTATGTTATTTATCATCATCTACGAGCTCAGCCTCTTAACCTTAATATTTGCGTTGCCTTAGAATTCGTTATTTATAATTACATAGGAGCGGGTCTCGCAGCCATGGAGGCAGACATCTTTGCGCTACGGCAGCGCAGAGCCAACAAACTAGCGATTGCGAGATCGCCCATTACGCTCGAAAGTAACTACGGCAAGTTGAGAGAGATGAACTGAGATGGTACTGAACAATAGATGGCAGTATTAAAATTATCTATGTAAACAAACCTCATCACTTGAGAAGGTAGGTGATGCGGACGTCGTGGAAGACATTTTGTCCCGTAACGCTCGCCGTACTGTTTAGGGGGAAAACGGTGGGGGGGAGATGTTCATGTTGCTGCGGTCTGCAGTCTGGACGTTAGATGTCGCTGAAAATTACACACTGTAGCTTTAAGGAAATTGCAACTACATTAAGGAAAACACAATTACATTAACCTACTGGAAAAGGTAGGTACCAGTGGGAAACATGAGACATCGCTGATTGGACGACGGCGCCATTTGACCCTTGAACCGGAAGTTGCGTCGTCTGAACAGTCCAGCTTCTTTTAAGTGTGTCTTCAGTGTACGCAAACTAACTGAAATTTCGTGATTAGTCTTGAGCATATCCAGTATCACCTCGTACGTATGTCCTGATTCCAAATATTCCTGAATAACGGCAGCCATGTTTGGGGTGCCGACAATATCCATGTTTTCAAAAGCCGCAGCAGGCAGAATGACTTCCGGTTCAAGGGTTAAACAGCCCCGTGGTCCAATCGGCGATGTCTCATGTTTCCCACTGGTACCTACCTTTTCCGGTAGGTTAATGTAATTGTGTTTTCCTTAAAGTAGTTGCGATTTCCTTAATGTAGTTGCACTTTAAGATTTGTAGTTGCAGTTTGCACTTCAGGGCCACCGTAGGGTACAGGAAGTGGACCATTTTAAGTCCCTAGGGTCAACTTTCCAATGCAATTGACGGTGCAAATGATAGGTAAAAAACAGAGCTGTGAAAGGAGTCTCTGTGAGAAGGATAACCACAAGATTGAAAGAAGAGTAAAAAAATGAGGAAGATCTGTTGCTGCTCAAAGTTTCACTGTACAGTAGTTACAGTGATGGAGGGAGAACACAGCTGGAAAAAAACGTTGAGGATAAGGAGTAATAAATGTATTGGGAAACCGATGCTGTGTACAACGGAAGAAAAGAGGAAGGCCATATGGGTATAGTGAGAGGCATTGAGAGGATTGGTGAGACCGTAGGAAAATATTGAGGAATTATCCAATGTGATGACCAGAGAATTGAGTAAGAGAGAAAAATGTAACTGTTTCTAATTTGGGTTATTTTCCTTTTATATACGTGATTCCCTGGATTTTTAAATTGACTGAAGATATATTCGGTCGAACGTGTTTGCTCTGACTTTAAGCCTTTTTAGGTTGTGTCAAAATTCAAACAATTCGTTTTTTTGTCACCATTAGCCGTGATAATAAACGTATTCTATAAAATAATATGTTCAGCAGATCAGTATAGTTTGACATTTCATTTCCACGAGTATCTGGTTATCTTGGGATACAGCTCCAGGATAGAGTACATTAACTGCAGAGGCATAGCAGATATAAATAGGTGTGTATAACTATTCATGCATCTGCTGTTGGATGCGGAGGAAGTGCTGAGAGAAGTCATTTCCATTTCCCATTTTCAAGCCACTTTAACACATGTGGAAAGGAAAAAAGACACAAAGCATTTTGACGATTCACTCTGTTGTTTCATTGGATTTTAACTGCATTTCCTTTACTGCTGATGTGGAGCAATTGGTGATGTTATTACTTCCAATTATCCTGTTTTCCTGGCAATTTTAATGTTGCGCTGTGCTGCGAAAATGCTATTCCAATTTCATCTATGAGGTTACATCAAGATTTATTCAGACTGCAGAGAAATCAATGAGGCAGAGGTTTAAAGGAAAAGGCCAAGGTTAGAAAAACAGTCTGAAAAATCTGCAGAATTTATTAGAAATGTTTTCTTCATGTTTTAAGTTTTTTCCATCTATCATCCATCCATCCATCCATCCATCCTCCGTCCATCCATCCATCCATCCCCTGTCCATCCATCCATCCATCCATCCAACCATCAATCCATCCATCCAACCATCAATCCATCCATCCTCTGTCCATCCATCCATCCATCAATCCATCCATCCTCTGTCCATCCATCCATCCTCCGTCCATCCATCCATCCATCCATCAATCCATCCATCCATTCATCCATCCATCCATCCTCCGTCCATCCATCCATCCATCCATCATCCATCCATCCATCCATCCTCCATCCATCCATCCATCCATCCTCCATCCATCCATCCATCCTCCGTCCATCAATCCATCCATCCATCCATCAATCCATACATCCATCCTCCATCCATCCATCCATCCATCCTCCATCCATCCATCCATTGGTGAGACCGTAGGAAAATATTGAGGAATTATCCAATGTGATGACCAGAGACTTGAGTAAGAGAGAAAAATGTAACTGTTTCTAATTTGGGTTATTTTCCTTTTATATACGTGATTCCCTGGATTTTTAAATTGACTGAAGATATATTCGGTCGAACGTGTTTGCTCTGACTTTAAGCCTTTTTAGGTTGTGTCAAAATTCAAACAATTCGTTTTTTTGTCACCATTAGCCGTGATAATAAACGTATTCTATAAAATAATATGTTCAGCAGATCAGTATAGTTTGACATTTCATTTCCACGAGTATCTGGTTATCTTGGGATACAGCTCCAGGATACAGTACATTAACTGCAGAGGCATAGCAGATATAAATAGGTGTGTATAACTATTCATGCATCTGCTGTTGGATGCGGAGGAAGTGCTGAGAGAAGTCATTTCCATTTCCCATTTTCAAGCCACTTTAACACATGTGGAAAGGAAAAAAGACACAAAGCATTTTGACGATTCACTCTGTTGTTTCATTGGATTTTAACTGCATTTCCTTTACTGCTGATGTGGAGCAATTGGTGATGTTATTACTTCCAATTATCCTGTTTTCCTGGCAATTTTAATGTTGCGCTGTGCTGCGAAAATGCTATTCCAATTTCATCTATGAGGTTACATCAAGATTTATTCAGACTGCAGAGAAATCAATGAGGCAGAGGTTTAAAGGAAAAGGCCAAGGTTAGAAAAACAGTCTGAAAAATCTGCAGAATTTATTAGAAATGTTTTCTTCATGTTTTAAGTTTTTTCCATCTATCATCCATCCATCCATCCATCCTCCGTCCATCCATCCATCCATCCTCTGTCCATCCATCCATCCATCCATCCATCCATCCAACCATCATCCATCAATCCATCAATCCTCTGTCCATCCATCCATCCATCCATCCAACCATCATCCATCAATCCATCCATCCTCTGTCCATCCATCCAACCATCATCCATCAATCCATCCATCCTCTGTCCATCCATCTATCCATCCATCCAACCATCATCCATCAATCCATCCATCCTCTGTCCATCCATCCATCCATCCATCCATCCAACCATCATCCATCAATCCATCCATCCTCCGTCCATCCATCCATCCATCCATCCATCCATCCATCCATCCATCCTCTGTCCATCCATCTATCCATCCATCCAACCATCATCCATCAATCCATCCATCCTCTGTCCATCCATCCATCCATCCTCCATCCATCCATCCATCCATCCTCCATCCATCCATCCATCCATCCATCATCCATCCATCCATCCTCTGTCCATCCATCCATCCATCTATCCATACATCCATCCATCCATCCATCTATCCATACATCCATCCATCCATCCATCCATACATCCATCCATCAACCCATCCATCCATCCATCCTCCATCCATCCATCCATCCATCCATCCTCCGTCCATCCATCCATCCATCCATCCATCCATCCATCCATCATCCATCCATCCATCCTCCATCCATCCATCCATCCATCCTCTGTCCATCCATCCATCCATCCATCATCCATCCATCCATCATCCATCAATCCATCCATCCTCTGTCCATCCATCCATCCATCCATCCATCCATCATCCATCAATCCATCCATCCTCCGTCCATCCATCCATCCATCCATCCTCTGTCCATCCATCCATCCATCCATCCTCCGCCCATCCATCCATCCATCCATCCTCTGTCCATCCATCCATCCATCCATCCATCCATCATCCATCCATCCATCCATCCTCCATCCATCCATCCATCCATCCTCCATCCATCCATCCATCCTCCGTCCATCAATCCATCCATCCATCCATCAATCCATACA